>NC_136061.1:660922992-661512018 GCF_964261635.1 Lissotriton helveticus | reverse complement strand
GTGATCTGGGAACAGACCAACATACATTTGATGCCAGATGATCTGTGCTTGTCTGAGGTTATCTATGGATTAACTAACAACAGGTCTTTGCCAGGACCATATGTTTTAAATAATGACCCCATTTTAAATCGAAGGCTAATGTCGCTATAGAGCTGGATGCAGTGTGAAGAGAAGAGACAAATAGGATATCCACAGTTTATCGAAGTGGGAAGAAGAAAGCCAAGAGCACGAGGCATTGGCATCTCAAGGAGGTATGGAAAAAGAAAGTAGTTTAGATGTGTTCAGCACTGGAGCTACAGCACACGAGGGGAGACAGACATATCCAACCTTAACAAAAAGAACACCCTAAAGCAAAGGAACATCTATGAAATCCGTCTCACGTAGAAGAGAGCCTCGTGCTAAACCTCATGAAAATCCCATCTAAACGATGGAGAGGCCCAAAGAAGTTATAAACCCCATGAAAGTATCCACTCAACGCTGGCGAAACTTCAAGGAGATAGAGAAGTTCAATATAGAAACAAACGAAGGAGAAAAAAGGATATGATAGATACCTCTAACATTATTTCACTAACCTATCAATATTATTTCGAGCCCTGACCTTATCAGAGAGCAGGCAGTCTCTATTTCAACAGGACAACACACAAGAAAAAATTCAGAGTAAAGGGATTTTGGAGCATGGACTGTCCTACTGGGCAGTCAGTCTTAGCGAAGTCCAAATAGTATGATTGTAGAAAATGTGCACAAGTCCATCACTTAGCCACATACTTCAGCGTGGAATACTACAACAGCAACCTTGTTATTTTCTAGTACAGTGTTACCTGATTCTAGCAACAATCTACCTCGACATACCTCAGCTTTAGGCAGATTGACAGTAAAAAAATAAATATATATATATATATATTTTTTTGCAACAAAACCACTTTTCAACATGTATAAAGAATTGATAACACACTTAAAAGAAAACAGATTAACATGGAAGTGTGAAACTATGTTAAATAGGAACCGCGTCTTAATCCCCAATGGAAACCAGTAAAGGGATGTCAAGTGGGGTCAGGCGACAGGAAGCACTATACGAAACACCTACAAGAATAATGCACCTAGTAACAAACACAGCATAACCTCCATAAATCTTCATACAGAAGCAAGAACAAGAAAAGGTAACTTTGTGCGTCAAAAACCTTATCGCAAACATTTGGTTAGCCTAAGACCACATATGATTCTTCAGAACACAGTTTTATTGCCATACTATAAAGGGTTCTCTCAAAAGAAATTTAGAATTAAAAAAAGAATTCAATTAAAAATCATGAATTAGGTGCAACATAAAGGAAGAAAGCATTCTTAGTCTTTCTTGTAATATTCTAACAGAAAGATGTACTTAAAAGTAGGGGAAAGAGAAAAACTTTTGCTAAAGTAAAGGGGAGATCGAACTCTACTTTTCACAACACAATGAAGCAGTATGTGAGAGGCTGAGAACCAGTAATAGTGATCGATTGCGGTACAAATCATTTATCACCACCAGTGACCGCCTTAAACCCGTGCCAATTGAGGCCCTAAACAGCCAGGAGGATCAATCCGTAAGGCACTGACAGAGCACAAGTTCTTCTAATTCAAGGGCTGTCTTGCTTTCCTTACCTCCTCGCCGGAATATGAAGAATCTTATGAGAACAACTGAACTGCAGCACTTATTTGTGTTTTATGAAGATTTTTGGACCGGATATTTATACAGAAAAAACAAGTTACTTACCAGTACACTGTCTTCTCCAGTACTGATACCTTTCATAGATTCACATGCTTGAATCTTTCCCATCATCGCAGTGGCAGTCCCACTGTAATTGTAACTAGTAGTAAAATTCCATTGACTTAGACTAAGTACATATCCCACCCCATAGGACTGTGTAGCAATCCACATCATTTTGAGTAGAACCAAAGTTCCGCGAATTAGAAGAAAGCCTCTGCCCCATTCCTCCTGCCCAGTGGCTTCACACCTCAGATTTCAAAGCATGAGTGCATAAAATACACCATTAAAATAAACAAGAGCTCAATCAGGTGAGCGACTGAAGGGGATGTTGCATGTGAATCTATTCAAGATATTGTTACTGGAGAACCACAGTGTACAGGTAGGTAATCCATCATACATTCACATGCTTGAATCTGAATAGCTAGCAATAATCAACTTGAGAAAACCTTTAAATAATACATTTCTATGTGGTCTCCATAATCAAAAGTCATCATAAATGTTGATAGTCTCTAGCTGTCTTGGTTACAAGATGTCTTTATGCATTACTAGCGGGCTTGACTAATGTGACAATATTTCTGCTTGTGGTACCCCAGCTTTAAATTGTTTTGAGGGTGCGGCTTCCTTTTCACAGAAATCTTTTATAATAGTCCAGTAACATTAGACTGAGATCTGCCACTAGAGCTACAGGGACATGCATCATATGTTCTTGCACTGGATGTTCATTCAGGACTTCCTCATGAGGATCAAACTCAAAGAATTCCTCATATGCTTTTCCCCCACCTTTTTGTCTCTCTTTAAATGAAAAGTTACCTTGCGAATATACAGATTAATCTTTAACTTCTTTAGTCTTGGCATTTTACATGTAATTGTGATGGACTTGTTGCATCTTCAAAAGGCCCTTAATCATAGTCTTATTTCAATCCTCCCATCTCTTTTTGGCATACTGGTGGAGGAGAAATGTATTCGGGCCATGGGGGTGAGTGAGCATTGGCCCCCGACGGAGCGGTAATCGAGGAGAATGCCTTTGACAGCCTGACCTTCACTGTCATCACTGGAACTGGCGTAGACGGCGGTGCGTCAGTCAATGGTGTTAACGACATAGTGACAGTGGTCTGTGCAGACGAGGAGACTGTCGCGGACAATGTTGCTGTCGACGAAGAAGTCATTGATACGAGTCTTACCATTGACTAAGCCGTAGACATTGAAGCAGTCTATGTCGGAGGCATAGCCATCTTTCCCATAGACTATGTGGTAGACTGTACCGTCGACGATTTAACTAGCGACTTGCCTGATTTTTCTCCAGTACGCTTCCTAGTGTGCAGAGGCTGGTGCTCTTTCAAAAGGCATTGATGGTTCTGAAACAGATGCCTTTTGTTTTGTGGAGCCTTGAGGTGTGGAGGACTCAACGTTTCATGTTCTGGCTTCTTGTCGGTCCTTTTTAGGTGGTTGTGTGAGATCCTTTGCTGCTCTCTCTCTCTTCATTGTCCTCTTAATATTAGAAACAGGACTTTCCTCTACAAAGACTGTATGCTTTCTTTTTCTGAAGCCATTATTATATTCTTGCTTCTCTGTCTTAGAGTTTTTGCCAAAACTGTTCTGCAGTCCGGCGGTCTGTGATGCAGTTTCAGGCAGTACAGTCACTCTTTGCAAGCATCTTCAGAGAAGAGCCTCATTTTCCTACCGGTCTTACATAAAACAAACTTTTTTTTTTTACCCTTCTGACAGATGAGAAAAAAACCCTGTCAGAGTAGCCGGTATACACCGCCTATTAGATAAAGTTCACCTGGAGGTCACAAATTTTGAAGCGATAGCTGAGCAGAGATCAGGAAGACTCCCCCTTACACGAGATACTGTAACAAATCTGAGGTGTGAAGCCATTGGGCAGGAGGAACGGGGCAGAAGCTTTCCTCTGACTGGCTGAACTTTGGTTGCACACAAAATGATGTGGATTGCTGTACAATCCTAAGGGATATGTACTTGCAGCTCAAGTCAATTGAATTTGACCACTAGTTATAATTACCGTAGGAGGTGGGAGACCTTGATGACGGGACGATTAAAGCATGTGAATCTATGAAAGATTCAGTAAAGGAGAACATGAATTAAAGAAAAAATTAAATATTTTAGGTGTATGACTGAGCAATTAATAATATATGTTCTATGATCTTAATAGCATCCCCACTTTCTGCACTTCAGAATGGTTTAGCATTATTTCATTACTTAAAGTATATATAAAACGCATTATTTGTACAATATTTGTCAAAATGTTTTTTTTTTATAATAACACAATAATCTGATGATTTGACACTTTAGACCGTTTGTGAAGTGATTCCCCAAAAATTTAGTTATTTGCTATAGAGGAATTTCTGTGTTTTCACACACCTGAAGAAATGCATATCACCCACTCGACATGGTAAAAGTGGGCATAGAAAGTCCTTGTTTATGAGGTGTACTGGATCTACGGCAACACCTTCACTAAAAGAATGCGAACCCGACTTTATACAAAGGAAGCTGTCAAACTAGTAGTGCTGATCATGCCATAAATACTGGGAATTCTGCGTTTCTTGCTCACCAAGATGCAATAGTATGCATTAACCAAATATGTCACCTACAGAATATGTTCTTGCTCTGGAGCCCCGCCCATTTCGAAACCTCTTAACAGTAGGCCTACGTGATGCAATGACCACATTCAACACATTCTTCTGGCTCCTGGGGCTGCATAGGTTTAATATGAGGTAAGCTTTAGTGGCCCTGGGTACTCGAAGTTGCTGGAGGGAACTCCTTCCAAATAAGAACATTTATTAATTCCTTTTCTGGTGCCAGTCATGAGAAACGCTACTATACACTACTGCAGCACTCGAAGATTGCTCTTGTTTGGGGGTAGAGATTTTAGCAGAAGCAACGCTGGTATTTTGCAAAATGTTATTCCACTGCCTAGTTTGTCACCAGTCATTTTATCCAAATTCTTGAAGGTGCTGCACCCACATGAGTACAGTGTTTGAGCACACAGTAAAGGGAAACCACTGTGTCCCAGACACAGACAGACCAAGTTGTATATTCTTCTTCCAGCCTACCAAGATGTCAAAGTCCAAGGCACGGATCACTGCTAGCTTGATAACCGGTTACTGGAAACGCTCTCACCACCAACTCCTCCAATGACAGTGCCAATTCCCGGCAATTCTTAGCATTGGACGCCACGATGAGGGCACTGGCATACTTAATTTCTGCTTATGTATGAGTCACTCTTAGGGCCACGAAAAAATGTGGTGCCATCAGATGGATCTGTGCTTTTACTACCAGTAAAAACACAAATGGATGAATTTAGGATATTTTCTTTAATTAAGACGCCATTGGTCATATTTCATATGTCAAGCTTGGGTTAAGCCCAATATGTGTCATCCCACGTTAGATCTGCTGCTTACAACTGTTGAGCCAAATAGTGCTAATCCATGACCAGAGACCTACTTGCCCTAGGGACATCTTCAACACAGTCCAGTTTACCATCTGGGCATGGGACCGGCTGAGGGCAGCAAGGCATTGGCTTAACTATACTGAGCTGCCACTCGATAATAACCAGATGCTGCAACCTACTAGAGAGCCAACGGTTATGCCCCAGACGACAACTTTTGGAATACAGAGATTTGGGGACTTCTAACCTGAGGGAAAATGTTTACCTCTTCACAAGGTGCTGAACACAGCTACATGCATGGCCCTAGATGTTTTCTCTATTACCGAGTGTGCAGAGCATGTAAACTTGCACAACATTCTTTTCCACAGAAGCCAGACACTTGACACACATATCCTCACATCTCCCTACCCAAAGAAACAAATTACATGTTTGTAGGACACAATGCAAGATTAGTCCACCATGGTGGTGTCCAGAGTGCAGGAGAGGTGGCAGGCCGACAGGCCTGGGGGACTCACCAAAGAGAAATAGAAATATTGCTGCATGCAGACAGGCTTGCTTTCTCCCAATTATAGGCTGCGACTGCTACATATCAAATTTCTTCACAGAATGTATCACACTCCCCTGGGCCTTTTTAGGATGGTCTTCTCACAGACTCCCACTTCGCCTGGAACTGGACAGTACAGCAATTGCAGACTACTGTACTGAGGTGTTGGACTGCATTGCTCAGGGCTTGGCTGCCTGGTGCGGAGGTCCCGGCTTGTTGCACTCCTCGGGTACATTAAGGTCATCCCTGCCCGTATTGGTCACTTAGGGGCGATGATGCTGCTATTGGCCAAAAGAAGAGTGGCGGACTGGCTAACAAATAGATCATACCGTCAGGAAAAATTTCAAAACTATTGGGACCGGATGCCAGTACGGTCCTGCCCCACAGACATATGGAGCCCCTTTAGCACATGCATGACTACACGCTCAGCTCAAGCACAAGATGGTGTGGGGGCCTAACCCGAGTTGGCCGAGCACCATTCAAGGCAGGAGGACACAATGAATCAAACTCTCGCCATTTTTGACAGATGGCAGCTGGCTGACGAGGGAATGTTCGAAGGCCTCGTTGACTGATCCATGGGTTAAGATTCATCCAAATAAAGATGCCAGTACATTCTATTCAGCTCCCCATAGAGTTCTTGTTAGGCTGGATTACTTTCTGATCTCGGGATCCCTGATGGGGGGGGGTACAGATTGAAAAACAACCGAGAGTGGTGTCGGATCATAGCCCGGTTATTTTAACTAACAAGATAGGCCAAGGGGTGAGGAAGGAAGCACAATGGACATTCGAAAGAGCACTTTTGAGGGATGAGGGGTATAGGAGGTATATGGAGGGTTGGATTAAGGGGTTTTGGGATATTAACAGAGGTACGGCACCACCAGGGGTGGTTTGGGACGCCTTTAAGGCAGGGGTTAGGGGAGAGACCCTGAGCTTTGTTCTCTCATCTCAGAAAAAGGAAAAAGATAGAATTAAGGAGATAAATAGAGAATTGCTGAAAGCAAAAGGGGAATTGGGAATAGCTATTGAAGATCAGCTCTCATTGGAACAATATCTACTTAAAATTGTTTCATTAAAAGCCATAGCAACAGAACATATAGCTAAAAAAGCAGCAGACAACTATTTGATTAGGAAAGAAGGAGCGTATGAGTTCAGTGAGAAAGTGGGACACTTGTTAGCTGTCCGCACTAGGCAGCTGCGGATATTATGGAAATCAGAGATGAGCAGGGAGCTAATATTCAAGATACAGAAGGAGTGAGGGAGGTGTTCCGGCGGTTCTATGCGCAGCTATACCAGGAGGACAGCTTAAGAGAGGTAGAGAAGATTGAAAGTTACCTAAGTGGCTTTATCCCGCCATGTTTGGCGGAGGAAGATAAGGAGAAGATGGAACTACCCTTTCAGATGGAGGAGTTATCAATGGCATTGAGCACTCTTTCTCCTGGAAAGACTGCGGGCCCGGACCAGATTCCGGTTGAATTTTATAAAACTTTCTTTAGTGCCTTGGGGCCTGATATGTTTGGGGTTATGAAGCTTGCTCAAACTGGAGAGGCTGTACCTGATTCATGGGGCGGAGCTGATATTATTGTAATCTTAAAAAAAGGGAAACCCCCCAATTCAACCAGGCTCCTACAGACCGATCACGTTGATGAACACGGATGCTAAAGTCTATTCGAAAATGCTGGCTAAGAGATTAGCTGGGGTTGTGGAGAATCTGGTAGTGTGTTCACAGCATGGGTTTATACCAGGAAAAGGTACTACAGTGCACACAAGGCAGGTGATTACAATGTTCGACGCTGCTGGTATCCTGGGAGACCCTATGGCGGCACTGTTTTTGGATGCCGAGAAAGCATTTGATAAGGTCTCCTGGTAATATCTTTGGCAAACCTTAAGATGGGGTGGCATAGGGGAACGGTTTATTAAAGCATTGCAATCATTATATAAGAACCCTAGCGCCAGAATTAGGGTAAACAGAGGACACTCAGCGGCAGTGAAGATAGAAAGAGGAACCAGACAAGGTTGCCCCTCATCTCCTCTTCTCTTCGCATTATATCTAGATCCCTTTTTGCGTAGGTTGGAAGATAATCAGGCGATCCCCCAATGAGATTGAAGGGCTGTGTGGCTAAAACCCTGGCTTACGCAGACGATGTGGCTGTGCTGACATCTAACCCAGAGAGAGCTATTAGAGAGGTTGAAGCTGAGGCTCTTAATTTTGGACAGGTTTCGGGCTATAGTTTAAATAGGGCTAAAACCCAAATAGTTTGTAATCAACATGTTGTGGGGTGTACGGATCAAAGCGTTATGGGCTCGGCGGTATATTTGGGGGTAATAATTTCAGCGGATGTTGGTACTGTGGTACAGAGGAATATGACTCCCTTGTTGATTAGGGTAAAATTGGATCTGGAACGATTGAATAATTTGCATCTTTCTTTAGTGGGGTGTACGAATGTTATTAAAATGTTAATATTGCCCACATTTTTATACTTGTTTAGGGCAATACCCCTTTATTTTGAGGTACAATGGTTCAATTCACTGGAAGCTGTCCTTAACAGATTTATATGGGCACAGGGCAAAACCCGTAAAGCATATAGGTTCATGACTCTTCCTAGAGAGAGAGGTGGGTGGGGAGCACCTGACTTCAGGTTATATTATTTGGCAGCCGCGATTCAATACCTCCAAGGGCTGATTGGAGGGGCAGGCCTCGATCAGAGAACGATGGACAGCTCTGATAGGGTTTATGTAGCAGTTTTGGGGGAGGAGGTGGAAAATTGCTTTTTAAACTGTATAGAGTTTGGATATTATAAAAGAACTAGATTCAAGACATTGGAAGCTGAAATCAAGATCTGGACTGCTTTTATGAAGAAAGTGGGTATTGGGAGATTTAACTGGTATATAAGGCTACTGAAAAATAGGTCTTTTCCACCTGAAATATTTGGGGACAGGACGATGGAGGGTTGGGCAGCGAAGGGGATTGTTCAGGTAGGGGATGTGATGAATCTAGCGGGCTTTGTGCAGTTTGCAGACTTAATGGAGAGGTTTGGATTAGATAGACGGGATTTCTTTAAATTCCTGCAGATAAGGAGTTTCCTGGGGACGAAGGTAGGTGGGCGGACTGGGTTTAATAGAGTGGATATTATGGAGAAGATTAGGCTAGGGGGAGATCGCTCAATACGTAGCTTTTATGCAAGCCTCGCAGAATTAAAGCAGGATGATAGGGACAAGTATTGTTGTAAGTGGGCAGAGAAATTGGATGGAGAAGGTGGATGGTTTCAGGAGTCATTGGACTCAGGAAGAACGTTACTTTGCTCGGCGCCATTGCAGTCACAACACTACAAAACTCTGTACCTACTCTATTACACTCCAGCCAGAATAGCGAAGTGGGGCGGTACTACGGGGATTTTGTGCCCACGCTGTAACTCACCAGACGCTGACATAGTACATATGTTTGCCCTATGTCCTCAGCTTCATTCTTTAATCAATGATATAGAGAGATTTTTGGACTCATCCCTAGATATGAAAATTACCCTAAAACCTGCCCTGATATTATTGGGAATAGTTGCTGAGGATACCTTTGCGGAGAGAGACTTTATATTTGTCGCTATGGCTGTATATAGGCTCTGCATAGCAAGGGCATGGTTGGATAAGAACCCACCAGGTATGCAAGTATGGCTCGCTAACCTATTGGCAGCGTATAATTTGGAAAAAGCTATATATGCAAGGAAAGGTAGGAGAGGAAGGAAATTGGGGTCAAGAATATGGGAACCCATTAGTAGGTGGCGGGCTGGATTTGGGATATCATGAGAAGATACTGTTCTGGGCAATATCTGTAGGAACGTTCATGTATTGGGATAATTGCTTTGTCTGACCGGATTAAGCTTTGAAGCAGTGTAATGCGTATTAATTATGGTAGTAATCTCATGTTTTTTTAGGTTTGTTTATGTATGTATTGGGTGATTTACTATGTTGCATTGGTTCAAGATGAAGTACTGTAATGTTTTATTCCAATGTTATGAGCAATGTTTAGTTATTTTTTTGGTTTATTAATTATATAGGAAATTGTGTCGCACTGTCTATACACTGTGTTTAATTGAAAAAAATATATATAAAAAAAAGGAATGTTCGAAGGCCTGAGAAGACGTGGCTGCACTATATGCTCATCGTTCGATGCATATCTATACACCAAATTGCACATGCATGTGGGAACGGACAATACTGTATACCTTGCCATTTCATTATTCATTACATGCTGTAATTTGTTGACTGCATCATTAAAGAACTTTAAAAAATGTTAGGCGTGGGTTAGGGCTTGGCACGCAAGAGCCTGTACACATATGGGACAAGAGGGCTTAGATGGGAAACTCCATTTGTAACTACCTTCTGCTGGCCTAGGACAGAGAAACCCGAAAATAAGACATTTTCGCTGTTAGTGTCGGGACCAGAAAATGAAGTTAAAAAACAGGATCTGCAAAGGACAGTAACATGATGTTGGGGAACAACTAGAGTATGGCTGATTCAAGAATGAACAGACTTGCTGGGTCTCAGGATCTGCTGTGGTTCCTCCTAAGAGTCTTGGAAATGACACCAGATATTCCTCCACAACCCGTCACATTGCCTTTTTTTAGGTTCCGGTTCACAGCAGGATGCAGCGTAACGGGACCTGCTACAAGTGATAAATATGAAACGCTGCTTCGGGCTCCTGTAAACCCCCTCCCTCTTTCTCACGGTCCTGACCAGCGGAATGGGGGTCCTGTCCAGCCCCTGTGAACATAGCCCATTTCAGAGTACTCTGGCAATGTAATTTCATCATTTACATTTGCTAAAAGGCTCTCTACTTGTGCTCGTCCGATTTCAGCAAATCTCGTTAATCCACACCCTGCCTCAAATACTGTAACAATTTATAAATGGGCCTCCACCTGCATCCCTCTCAAAACTCAAGAGAGTTGTCAACTATGCAGCTACCAATTGTTTGGTTTAAAACAACATGCACATTTGACTCCAGCCCTGAAATCAGTCCGCTGGCTATCTGTAAAAGAAAGAGCAACCTTCAAAATGTGCCGTTAAGTAATTAAGGTGGCTCGTGGGTAATCACTGAGCTAACACTCAAAACGGTCTGTCCTTATCTACTGCAAAGAAAACCCTGAGCATCCAAGGATGTCTCCTGGCTACGCAGCGTGCAAGATGGGGGAGATGTTGAGCTCATGTCTGGGCTTCTCCCTGAGGAACTCCCTACCACTAAATCTAAGAGTTGAGAATTAGTTTGCAAAATGAAGGAAATCCTCTGGCACTCGCCTACTTTTCCTGATACATGGATAATCATCAAGTCAAACCTCATCAGGTGGTCCGTAGAGATTTTGCAAGTTTGATGCCTAAATTCAGCATGCCTTATTGCCTGGGGTCATTCACAGTTTTTCTTTGAAGGATTGGTCATCTTTTGGGACCTAAACATATCCAACTGCTGGCGTTTTAGTACACCCCACCATCACTGGATTAACGAACTGTTACTTCGTCACCAGGTTCCACAGAGCACAAACCCATATAGAGCATACATTTATATGTACTTATAAGTCCTAGGGTTTCGGAGGCCACCAATGGATGGTTTGCTGCACATTAATTATGAAAACTCAAAATAAATAGAAAGCAGGTCTCTACTTAGAGCACCAATGTCCAGTCCCACATACATGAACAATGTATGATGCGACTTTCTGCATTTTCAATTCTGCTACCGGGTTTGCTGTATTTTGTGGTGATTATGGCTCAAATAACCCTGCTGTTTGGGCATTAGAACTTGAAGACGTCGTCCTGGTTTCCCAATAATCCAGTCTCGGGTGTCATACAACTCTGCGCTCTTTACACCATGTGCCAAGAAAAACTGACATCTTTAAAAGCATCCTTATAAAGCCAATTCCCACGTGACTATGGGAGTTTCTTGTCATCATAATTTTCCAATGCTGGCCTGTCTGCTAAAGAATTCGAACAAATACAGCCAAAAGTTATTTAGCATGCTAATTTCTGGAAACACAGCATGTTAAAGCCAGGCACATTTAAATAACTAAACGTAGCCTGTACTTAATGCTCCCTTGCCTACATTATATCCCTCTTTTTTGTATCTATGTAATCTAACCCTCAGATGGCAAGGAAGGTGTAGTAATAAGTCACTACCAATTGATAAATTCAAACGTTAGGTTTATTGTCATGAATACAACAGGTGCTTCCAGCTTGGCGGCAACAGCGTCAATCCGAACATTCTAACCCACACTCCAGGATGGAGCGCGGTTCATACCAAGAGGTCAGGGAGGAGAGGGGGGAACGGGGAGGGAGAGAAGGAGAGGAAGATTACAACACACCTCCCTCCTTATGAAAAGATGGGGAGAGAGAACGTGCGGGGTATCGGTGCGCAGGGAAGGCTGGGAAGGGGGGAGAAGGAAGAGGGAAACCAGAGGGGGTGGAGAAGTACTGAAGCGCATAAGAGGGTCAAAAGAGGGGACCCCATGCAAGGTTCTAAATGAAAGGACAATGAAGACTACACAGAAAGTGGGTACACTGTCTGAGAACTGGCTATGGTGCCCAATGGGGGTGACTGGGGGAGGGCTAGTTAGATTCTCCCTCCCACCAACAGTTATGGGGGTGTAATGAATATGTCTAGACTGTATCTTTAAACCCATGTTGGTCTAGCGGGGAGAAAGGTGGAGCGCTTACAAACTCATGGCGTGCCCAGTACAAAATTGTCATGTACTACAACCTTTATCATACTACACTTACAAACTCATGGCGTGCCCAGTACAAAATTGTCATGTTACTACAACCTTTATCATACTACTGTAACTGTCTTAAGCAACAAGGGTGGGTACCCTCAAAGTGTAAACAAAGCAATTAGGTGTATGAACAAAGAGGTGCTGCGGCGTCCTGGCATGGGTGTTGTGCTGGATAAATGTATCACCCCTCAACGCAGGGTGATGCTCTGCAGGCCCAGGGTGAAATAGGAAGATTGTCATGTTGCATCAACCCCTCCTAAACAACTGTGACTGTCTGGTACACCAGGAGTGTGCACCTACATGATGTAGTCAATGCAGTTCAGTGGATGAACGAAGTGGAATTACTGCATCCTGGCATTGGCGGATTGCAGCATGTAAGACACCCCCTTTCCACCTTTGGCTCATCATTGTCTGATCTTGCTTCACCATCTATATTTCTGTCGGATTCCGCTCTCCTCATGTTGTAATTACTACTCCCTTCCTGAAGAGTGAGAACGGCTGTACTATTCTTTTCTCTAGGCAGTGGCTTGGGCCAGGACTCCCCCCGAATACTACCTCCTATGAAATGAGCTTCTACCTCCATGTCCTTGTCTCTGCCTGGACTAAGCCTTCTTCTGCTCCTATTGCCTAGGCCCTGACCAATATTACCATCATTATTGCCTTTTATTTTCCACCGTCGTTGATCATTTGCATACGCCTCCTCAGCTCTAGGTATGTCTTGTTGTTCACTCTTGGACATGTCATACAAGATCATATCTGTGTTTCCTGGACAATTAAACTTCGGCTTCCTCCCATTATAATAGACTGGACACCTCTCCCTTTCCATGACTTTTAACAGGGATCCTTTAAGGTTTCTCGGGATTTTAGTACTCTCCCTCGTCATCAGACTGTGATCCACCCCTTGTAGGTGTTCATCTTTGTTTTCTCCTTTAGGCTCAATATAACTTGCACCACTTTTCTTTTTCCAATCAAAATTGTCCTCATACTCCTCTGACATCCTGATTCCGAACCCGTCCCACTTGCTTATCTGCTGCATCTCCTTGTACTTGGACTGGTTACTTCCATTCATCTGCCCTCCACGTTCTTTAGTAGTGATCCTTTCCACTATACCATCTGTCTCCATTTTATGATTCCTACTGTCCTTCCACTCCAGTTTCTTACGTATTTCTCTTTCTTCCACTTGACTTTGATATGTGTTATTTTTCTTGTAGAGTTCATCCCTAATAGTTCTTTCCTTCCACTCCTTTTTCCTAGTGTCTATTTCAAGTGCCGTATTACTCTTGGATGGCTGCATGAGAACATTAACCGTTCCACCTCTGTTCTCTTGTTTGCTCAGACTACGTGTCTGCTCCTTCCTGAGTTCCTTTATTATCCCATCCAATGAGATCCTCAACTTCTGTTGATCTCTCCAGCCTAGCGTGTTGATACTACCTTCCATTATGTGTATAGTACTCTCCGTAATGTTTTCTTTGTAAACTATGTCCATGACTATGTAGCCAATAACCTGTATACCCTTCCCCGTATACGTCTTCAGAGCTGTGTTAGCCTCTTTCAATTCATCACCGTGTTTCTTTGCAAATTTTCTGTCCCAATCGCTCTTACTCACTAGACTATATCTTGAACCAGAGTCCACAATCATTTCTGTCTCAATTTCACCTATGATAACGGTACATCTCTGAGGTATCCTTCTGGTCTTTACATCCTCTTTGCCAATCATTTCATTCTTGAACCCTACATCCCTTTGCACCTTTCCGCTTGTAGCTTGTGTATAATACTCATCCCACACGTACAAAATATTTTCGTAGATGTTTCTATCAGTTCCTTTCATGAATTCCTTCTCCATGTTGTGATAAATTTTCCTTCCTCCCGCACCTAAACTGCGAAGTAGGATTTCCGCCTTTATCTCCGGTGAAAGAGATGCTACCTCTTTCTCCAACAGGGACAGATAGTTTTCAAGATATACTTTCCATTCCCCCCACTCTGCAATATTATTATCAACCTCCTCCATGAACGGCACCGGTGGAGGGAGATTATATATACGGCTCCCCTCCATGTTAAATCTTCAGCAATTCACCAACCCTACTCTTGAAGATGTCACTAGCCTGGGATACAGTTATGCCGTGTGAAAAATTGGTGCTGCTGAGCACTGCTGCTAGGTCACCCCCTTTACTTACTTGAGAAATCGAGGATGGTAAACAATGGCGTGTGCCGGACACTACAACTCCTACAAGGCTTCTAGGAAACTGCTAAGAATATCCCTTCATAGGATGACATGAACAAAAGCAGTCCCGGTATGGATTACTAGGTGAGGGGCGATCTAGTTGTTGGCAATTAAGTACAAGAGGGTGAAAGATGCTATGACGTGCCCCTTCGATGAACAAATTACTTGAGTGCGTATCAACCGGGGCTGGTTAAATGTGTAGAGACTTTACTGAAATTTCACACTGCCTCGCGCTGAAATACTCGCAAATTGTGTGAGTGATCTCACTCTCAACCGCTGCAAACTCCCAGTTCATTAGCTGAGTGCGGAAGACAAGCGGTGCGCAGCCTGCACTCTGGTGTCGCACCAACTCAGCTGTCTGTCCTTAAGGCGCTTGCTTTCCCCCCATAATCCACGCCTTCGCGCTCTTCTCCTATGCGCCACCAGTGCCAGTCATACACTCGAACATTAGCCTCCCCACCATCGTCCTCACCTTCGCGCTCTTCACCTGTGCGCCACCTGTGCCCGGTCAGACACTCGAACGACCACCACCTAACCGTCGTCCTCACCTTCGCGCTCTTCACTTCTGCTCCACCTGTGCCCAGTCAGACACACGAACGATCGCCTCCCCGCAGTCGTCCTCACTTTCGCGCTCTTCACCTCGCGCCTCCTGTGCCCAGTAGACACCAGATCTGGTCAGAAACAACACTCCTTATGGTCGAATCTCAAATCTCTTCCAACACTTAAAGGCAGGTCAGAAGCGAGGTGCCCGACACGACACCCGAAATCAATTTCTATTTTCCCTGTCAGATTTCCGTATGACTTTACAACGAGAATTATTACATGGATCCTGCGTTCCAATATTCCTCTAAAGACGTTTAGTTCTCAACTCTCCCAATTAATGAGTAGACACTTTCTCTCTCTCTTCGCCTCATTTGCCTCCTGCATTTATCTTCATTTCTTTCTTCTTTGACAAGTATATAAATTGAACTCACCACAACTATGCGACCCTTGCTGTCTCTGGTACTGTTTTACACAGTTTCATAAGCATTCAACTAAGTATTTTCTCATTACATGCTCCTCCCAGCTTTCCGATGGCTTGAATTAATTGTGAAATGCAGCTTGGTCCCCCACGGCTAAACTTCCTCCAAATTCCTGAGCAAATACTTTAAGAATGCTCTGAGGCATTGGTTACACACCTCCCTTATTACTGGAAGTAGAGGGGTTAGTAGCTCCCCAACGCTGTCACTCACTATTGCCTCGCTTAATTTGCGCTCACCTCTGAACTGTTTCTTAAACGTATTCCGGAGAGTGACTTTGTACCGCCGCTCCCTTTCTCACGCACTTCACGTGCTCAGCTCGCTGAAATGTGCGGCTCGCTCCGGCCACATGTAGTACTTTCCTTTTTCTTTATTCCCTCCTGACTTCACACATGAAGGGTTAGGCAGACGAAGTCCTCCTTCTACTGCCCCTTTTCAGGGCCGGAACTTCCCGTCGGCGACTCTGCGCGAGATCGGAACAAGACCTGCTCCGTCTTCTCCTCACGAGAGTTCCCTGCTTCTCGCCCACAGCATAACAGTCCTCACAAACCACGGAGGGGACTGAGCCTGGTGCCGATGAACGTCTCTTCGCAGCCTGGATCAGAGCACCGCTGCCTTGAGTCATACACTTCACCTCAACGTCGACGGTTTACTCCTAGTCTCCACTCTCAACCGGCCTCGAGGTAGACCGAATTATTATTATTTTTTTTTCATAAATTGGGTGAGACTTCCTTGTTGCTTTGCTCCGCTCAAGCATCAAATATTTCCAGGGGGAAAACACCACACTGACCCTGGCTCAGCATCCCGTCCTCGTCGCCATAAATGTAGTAATAAGTCACTACCAATTGATAAATTCAAACGTTAGGTTTATTGTCATGAATACAACAGGTGCTTCCAGCTTGGCGGCAACAGCTTCAATCCGAACATTCTAACCCACACTCCAGGATGGAGCGCGGTTCATACCAAGAGGTCAGGGAGGAGAGGGGGGAACGGGGAGGGAGAGAAGGAGAGGAAGATTACAACAGAAGGCTTCATTACAGTTCTTCTATAATTTATAGAAAATGAAAAAAATAACTGTAATGAAGGGACCCGAGATTCGTGTTATATAGAAACAAAAAGAGGGCAGCAATGAAAGCAAGGGAGACTTCAATGAAGGCTACCTTTTGTTTCCATGAGAAACAAGCAGTTGCAGAACGAGAGGCTTACGGGCAGCTCTGCGCAAGTCTGTGGGGCTGGGAGTTCAGGCAGGGGATGGGAAGAGAGAACGGATGGGACGACAGAAGCAAGGGCAGGAGAGAGAAATGTCAGAGTGCCAGAAGCGATGGGGCGATAAAGAATGCACAGGTTGACCAGGCAGGGTAATCGGGAATGAGTTGAGGAAGTTCACAAGGTGCGGCTCATAGGAGGAACGAAGAGCTATACAGAGGGTCTGGACGACAAGGAGTATAGCACACGAAGAGGAAGAGTTGAAAAAATGTGCAACAAAGTTTGGAAATAAGGGCTGCTGCTCTGGGCCTGCGAGAGGAAGCTATGCACGCTGTGCATGAGGGTTGGAAATGATGTTGCTGCATTGGGCCTCGGATAGGAAGCGCTGCTGTACTGTGCATCAGAGGCTGGAGTAAGGGTTGCTACACGGAGCACTGCAGAGGAGGAGTTACTGTACTACGCATCAAAGTCTGTGACACATGGCTGCTGTACCGGCCATGGAGGGCAGAAGGTTACTGCCACAGAGGCCAGGTTCACTGCAACGTGCTGCTCCGTCTGCGTGGGTGGCAGGGAGGGTCGGGCTGGTGCGACAGCCTGAGAAGGGAGAGGTTACTGTACTGCGTCAGAGGTGGGAAGAGGCGCTGTACCGTGCCTCTGGGCGCTGGTTACAGTTTGAGCCCCGGAGGGGAACAGCGGTTTTCTCCTTCCCGTTCACTGCTGCGTTGTCCCAGTGACCCGCCCTTCGCCCTGCTCATGTCATCAGACTGGAAAATGCTGAAGTGACACAATGCAAATCCAAGCCCTGTGGTTTCCATCCGGTTTCTATGGCACCGAGGCAGGAACATACAAATATGTGCGCAGGGCTTCTGGGCGCACCTGCTCCCGCCCCGCCCTCGCTGCCGGCCCGCAGAGGATGAGGGAGAATCCGGGCTCGAGGGCACGGCCTTCGCTCCCCACACACTCCAAACTTTTACAGTCCCATTCAAGGTTTTAGGTGTCAGCCCTCGCGGCCACGAGTCTGGACTGTCAGTCAGTCACCTTACACTAGACCTCAGTCCCTGCTGCCAGCCTGACAAGGGAACTGTTGACAGACCAGCGCTTCATAATTGTATTTATTTATTTGTGTTTTATAGAGCGCGGACTTTACCCGTTAAGGTATCAGAGCGCTTTACAGGGTCAACAGGATGTATACAAATAAGACTTAGCGCCTTGAGACCCTCACTAGCGCCTTGAGACCCTCACAGGTGAGTAGCGCGCTCTATAAACCCCCTGATTGATTCTAAGTCCAATTGGTCGCACACTGCTTGTCCTACCAGCGTGTTACCCCAAAGCATTGTGGTCCATGAAGTAAGCATCAGCGGGTGCGCCTCTGCCGGAGTCTTGAGTAAAAATCACTGTCGCGTTGGCCATCCCTGGACACGTGTTTCGAGGTTGTTACCTCTCGTCAGCAGGGAATAGGCATATATGTAGGGGTGCTGCGTAGGCTGCCAAAAAATATTCTCAGGTTCGGTACCGCTCGTGGCACGCAGGTGCGTAACCCGGGCTCGTCAGCCCCACCAGCTCAAGAGAGCCTGAATATAAAAAAAGTCCAATTGGTCACACACTGCTTGTCCTACCAGCGTGTTACCCCAAAGCATTGTGGTCCATGAAGTAAGCATCAGCGGTACCGGACCTGAGAAACATTTTTGGCAGCCTACGCAGCACCCCATCATATATGCCTATTCCATGCTGACAAGAGGCAACAACCTCGAAACACGTGTCCAGGGATGGCCAAAGAGACAGTGATTTTTTGCTCCAAGACCCTGGCAGAGGCGCACCCGCTGATGCTTACTTCATGGACCATAATGCTTTGGGGCAACACTCTGGTAGGACAAGCAGTGTGCGACCAATTGGACCCCCTGATTGACCGACTTAGGTAGGGGGGGGTGGAACATTTGGGATAAAAACAAGTGCAAACATTTTACAAGAACGCATACAATGATGCATAGAAGTCTAACCTTCGCTGACATGGCCCGCCCCTGCTATCCGTACTCCCCAACGGACTGTCAGACCTACCCGTCCTGTACTGACAGCGACCGTACTACTGTCTGGGGAGCGATCTGACACGGTTAGGACTTCAGATAAAACAAAATCACTGGTCCTCCCCATGTCCTCACTATTCCTTCTACACAAACGACTTGCCTGTCAAGAGATCTTACACACAGTCAGACATTGGACATCAATGGCCGTCCCTCATGAGGCCACCTTTACTACTAACAATCGCCTGATTCCCTATCCCTCACACCCAGCTGTTATTGGTAGCACCGGATGGCCATTGTCTTGATTCTAACCAAACCCCTAATGCTGCCCATAATAACAGACAGTCAAAGTTTACAATATTTTTCTTTGGAGAGCACAACTCCCTGACTTCTCTCTACAGCTGCCACTCTTACTAAACAGCTGGCATAAACAGACACCAACGTCATACCTTAGCGATGGCCCGGGTTCATGGACTGTCAGGGCGTCAGACCCCAGAGCTCCTGGGTCTGCCACCATTACCACAGATCCATTGGCACTCAGCACCATGCTGACACCCTCAGAACTGATGCAAAAACAGGTGATGGACAGAATGCAGAACAATGTCATACATTCACCCCAGTACAGAGATCTGGGCCTAAATCCATCGTTTTTTTGCTCACCATGCCATTCCAGTTTGAACCCAGCCCTATGCAAATCAGTCTTGACCCTGTGCCCCAGGAGAACAGTCCAGCCCGAACTGCCAAGCCAGGTCCTCCCTGGACTGGAAAAAAGCATCCAAGGACCGGTTTCAGGCTTTCAGCCCTCATCAGCCAGGATAGCTTGATTCCAGTGGCATGGAGAGCACGGGACTCCCGTCTGAGCATACCCGTCCCACTCGGGGTGACAAATGCAAAAACAACAGGTGAAGGACAGAATGCAGAACAATGTCATACATTCACCCCAGTACAGAGATCTGGGCCTCAATCCATCGATTTTTGCTCACCATGCCATTCCAGTTTGAACCCAGCCATATGCAAATCAGCCTTGACCCTGTGCCCCAGGGGAACAGTCCAGCCCGAACTGCCAAGCCAGGTCCACCCCCTTTTGTACCACCCTCAGAACTGAACTAGCATTTAAGTAGCCCTAACATCTACACCCTCCCCCACACAGAGAGATTGCCCACCTGGAGATGAAGAAGGGTAGAGGCTTGGCAGGCTGGAAGGGCTTGCTGTGCTTTATCTGCATGACCCATTGTTGAGAAGGATGCCATCTTAGTTACATCGCGGCCACACCGGTGTTCATCCAGCCGCGCTCAGTGTCACACATCTATGCTCTCTTGCCCTATGCAAAAGGAGGCTACCTTCTGTCACACCTTATTGATACACACATGTCTGTCAGTCTGTCACTACAGACTGATTGCAGAACTGAACCCCAGCCCCATCCAGTCTGCCCTTCTCCATACCTACAGCAACAACATTGACTACTTAGTCTCAAGATTTGAGCTCAAACTACAATTGTTCCAGTACCTGCTACAGGCATTTTAGGCCTACCCTACAGACAGCTGGGCTGCCTATTGTGAAAGCACTGTAGTGTACAATAACAATACTTTGCATGGGCTTTGGGTGAGCGCACTGCTTATCATTTGTACGTTTCAATCTCTCTGCTTTCTTCTTATTCAATGGCTTTCCTTACTCTTCTTGCGTTTGTCCTTTCCTTGGAGCACCGATTCTTCACCATCCTTTAGACTGGATAACTTGCATTCTTTAACGACTCGCATCAAGCGCTACTTTTTCCTTTCTCTTTGAGCACTCAGTCAGACTAAGTTTTCTTACTTTCTTCCACAGGCGCTGCTTTCCCCTCGCATCATCACCCTCGGAGCTCTCCGTGTTGCTCTCCAGACCTCTCAGCTGGTCTTTAAAAGCACAGCAACAGGCATATTTTTGCCAGGTTTGAGTGGATAAACACCAAACTTTATTGGTTTGGTTTCATGTCTTACCTTCCACGTGGTTCATAAAACTTCAGGCCTCTGCACATAAAGGTAGTGTTAATGGTGCTGGCGAACGGTCACTGTAATTATGCCTTTGTGTGAGGCAGAAGGCATAATTAGAGAATGACATATACATCCCTCTTGTAAATATGTAATTCAATGTTCAGTTTCGAGATACCTAAAGATATGCAATTGCTTTTTTGTCCAATATTTTGATGTATTTCATTCTTTATAACAATGCTGTGCAATCAATTATTGCCAAAGCCATTAACTTAACACTCATTATAAAGGTGAGAACTACTGGCCTTGCCAATACTTATTTAAATTGGTTAACTCCTTTCTTTTATCTTTTTGAAGTTCTTCCAAAACGGAACAAAATGCACCATATAAGACCCCCGGAACCGATGGGAATAGTCCAGATGAAGTGTCAGAACTGAGTGCAATGCTGCAGATGTGACCGCGAGAACCACACACAATGCTCCACACATCTCCCCAAAGACTAAATCTAGGCCTCCAGATACAGCTATGAGAACGGAAAATAAAGCACATGTTGTGACCTCTAGACCTGTATACAAAGCTCCGAAGTTTACTCCAGGTATGACAACAATGTTCCAGGGGCAAACCCCAAAACTGAAAGCAATGCTCTAGATATATCCAGAACCAAATACAGAGTTCCATATGTAATATCCAGAATGCACAACCAAGCTGTAGTTGCATCCAGAAATGAGCACACTAGATGCAGCTTTCTTAACTCGACAAATTATTCCAGCTGAAGCCTTCCATATGACTAGGAGTGGTAACATAACATGTTCTCCAGGTTAAACCCTATCATTCCAAATGATTGTCCGACCTGCACCCCAACATTCCAGTGCCTGACTCCCCACACTGCACCTCAAATCTCACCAGACTTTTGAACGCACTCTCCACATTGAGTTCGCCTTTCCCAAGGCTTCCTACATACAGTAGCTCCCGTCAGTCAAATGTTCAGCAGACTGAGCCCCACAATTGCACTCGCTTACCACACTTCACCTCGAGGAAGCAGTGTGGCCCCACCGGGGGTCTTTCATATGCCACTTACAATATACCTGCCCTTCACGAGGGCATCCGATATGCTCTGCCTATAGTACTCTACATGCTGAATTAAAATAAAAAAGTTAATTTATCTGCATGGAGAGGGCATTTCAGCAGGTGTAGGTCGCCACCATAGGTGGTGATGAAGCCCTGCTTTAACAAGACATAGGATTAAACCGCATACTGAAAAGCGATCTATAAAGTATAAGATCAACAACATATGGGTCCAATACCCCAGATACATTAAAATCCTGATCCAGAGGAGGAGCTAAGATGGCGACCGGGACGGACGTGTAGGCTCCCGGCTCCGTAAGCCTTTGTCTCCCGCGATGATATCCTGATACTATCCTGTTATAATTCTGCAGCGGGAGGACTATGACAGTGCGTGGTGGTGGTTCGCGTTCCTCCGAGGTTCCTGCCTGCCTGGAAACCGGAGATATCGCTGAGATCGTTTGCTGGCCTTTGTAGCCCTGGAACCGGGACCGGTGTTCTCGTATGCCGCCGGAGGCTGCTGGGGCGGCGGCGACAGCTCGAGCTGGGACGGAGTTGGCATCTTACGACGCGCTGTCTGCTGTGAGGGGAAAAGACGGACCCTGATTCGACCTGCGCGCATCGGCTGAGTGAGAGCTTATTCTGTTCCTTTCTCATTGTGGAACACTGCGGGTGGGCTGTGCAGTGCTGACCCCAATTTGGCGCCTGCCTGACGATAGTGTTTAGCCCCCGTGTTTTCCCCCGCCTTGAGCCGCACATGGGACGACACTCGCTGTGGGCAGATCATCTCTAACGTGTCCGGACGAGTTCGGCGGCTTTGCCTCCTGCCTCTCGGTGCCGGCTACACCACCGTATTCCTGTGCATCCCCTGACGAGGTGCAATGGCGGCAGGCTTTTTGGCTGTGGGAGTGTGTGTCTCCTCAACTCCTGACTGTGTCGCCCTGAGTGGAGCTGAGCGAAACGTTGGACCGTGTGTCACGTCTCCTGTCACGGGCTTGTTCGATCGACAGCCGGTGTTAACGTATGGCTCCGCTCTTGCCGATTTACGATCTGAATGGAAGAAGTGCTCCCGAGTGCTGTGTGGGAAACTTGATGCTATTACACTGGCTCTGGGCAATGCGCCACTGCCCTGCTCTAATGGATGTGCTGCCCTGCCTCCGCTGATCTTTGACTGGGCTATGATGCTACCACATGAATGCGGGGAAGATCGGTCCTCCGGCTGTGGTGGTGCTTGTGTACTGCAATCCGCCTTCCTGAGCAGCGCTACAATGTCTCCCTCTCTACCGAAGCCTACGCCCTCACCCTTGATGTCGCTACTTTCGTTTCTGACGCCGCTGCCACAGCTGCCTGTTCCCCTTGTTGCCTTTGTCTCGCTGGCTGGGATGTCCCTACACTGTACTGCATTTTATCGGGCGAAACTGGGAATTCACCTTCTCTGGGACAATGGAACTGTTTGTGACTGGCGATGTCCATTTTGTTTTGGTGCACGTCTTCTTTACCAAATGTGGCCATTTTGTTCCTTTGTTCTGACTGGGGCGGGTCTTCTTTTGGCGCCATGCTTAGGGAGCCGCCCACGAACTGGCCAGGGCTAGGGGTTTCCTTTTTACAGCTTGTGATTGAGTGGCTGGTGGGGACTCGGTCTGGGGCGCTTCCACAACACGTACTGCTGTGATATGTGATGATTCTCCCCATTTCATCCTGTGCTTGTCTCATTTTGCGGTTGCTTGTTATGTAAGGGGTAGAATTCACACTTGTGGCGGAGGAGTCCGGGAGAATTTCGATTTTGCCCTCCTCCAATCTTTTGTGGTTTCTTTTTTCTTTTCTCTCTTTCTCTCGTTTCTATATTTCGGGTTCATTATTGGGCGACAGGCACACTGCTGGGGGGGGGGGGTATGCCGTAGCCCCTGCATGCGTGTAGGGTGGGGGGTAGGTGGTGGGGATTATTATTTTTCCGTCTTCGTTACTATGGGCCTTATTTTTCTCTTTTTCTCGACACTTTTCTTTTCTTGTTTCTAATTTGGGTCCGCGGGATGGTTTGTTACGGGGTGGGTAACGGTTGACATGATCTATATCAGTTGTTTAATATTCCTGTTGCATATATCCTTGTGCCGCCATGCGAGTGAGGGGACTTCATTGCTTGCTGATACTTATTCCACGATGTTGCCAACTCATGTTGTCAAAGGATTGTACGGACTCCGCTTCTTTTTGTGCTCTATTTGAAAACGTTTTATATTAAGAGAAAAATCTTTAAACTTAACCTTCATTGCTCCTGTTCTCGGTAGCACGATAATGTCCAGCGTAACCCTAAATTGATTGTTACTTTGTGTAGATGTGCTACTGAGTCGCCGTATTGCTTGCAACATTGTCTCGAATGATATTGTGGCCGGCCGGATGGTTGTGGGCCCGTATTTGTTCTTATGCAATTTCACAATAAAGGTTTTTAAAAAAAAAAAAAAAAAAAAAAAAAAAAAATATATCCTGATCCAGCAGATACAAACAGTTAACAGAGAACTTTCTCCAGACCACATAAGACAGTAACCAACCAGAGATCCGGAAATGCACATTCTCAGCAAGTGCCATAAAAGACAATATTTTTTTAAAGAATATTTCCAGACACACTGAATAATAAAAATGATGTTGGATTGCATTGATCACTATGATATTTTTTAATCACTGTATCTTCTTAAATAAATAAGAAGGCAACACACTGTAGGGGCACTTTCGACATGCGATTCTCTTAAAAAGGCACCCTTCACACAGAATAAAGTAAGTTCTACAGAGGGCAAAGAAAGTGACATCTTCAGTCGATCAATCAGAATTTAGAAGGCATGGCTAATCACCTGATAGGGTATTTAGGCGCTTGCAGGTCCCAGAAGCTTATTTGAATAGCAGGTCTTGAGGGCCATTCGGAATTCCGGAAGTGAGAGGACGGTTCGGAGTTGCATGGGGAGGCTGTACCAGGACTTAACTGCAATGTGGGAGAAGGAGCGTCCTCTACTTCTGCTTCGGTGGATGCGAGGAATATGGGCAAATGAGAGGGAAGCAGAGCGTAGTCTTCAGCGGTTAGTGGAAGTTCAGGCGGTAGTTAATGTAGGCGGGTCCTTGAGTGTATAGGACCTTTTGTGCGCTGGACACCAGCTTGAATTGGCATCTCTTCTGTACGGGGAGCCAGTGTAGTTGCCTGAGGTGGCATGTGATGTGGATTAGTCGGAGAAGGCAGAGGATGAGTCAGGCTGCATCGCTCTGTATGGTCCGAAGTACCTGTAGGAAGTGTGCAGTGATTCTTACGTAGACGGCTTTGGAGTAGTCAAGTCGGCCGGGGATGAGGGCCTTTGTCACAGGGCATCTATTGTGTAGAGGTAGCCATTTGAAGATCTTACATAGCACGCGTAGAGTGAGGAAGCAGGCAGAGGAGACAACGCTGATCTGTGATTTCATGATGAGCTTGTTGTCAATGATTCCGAGGTTTCTGGCGTGGTCTGAGGGAGTGGGTGCAGCTCCTAAGTCTGATGGCCACCATGAGTCGTTCCATGTGTTGCTGCTACTGCCAAAGATCAGAACTTCTGTCTTATCTGCGTTCAGCTGGAGGCAGTTGTTCTTCATCCATTCAGACGCTTGTAATTCATCTGTGGAAGTTGATTTAGGTGGTGGTGAGGTCCTCTGTGAATGAGAGGATGAGTTGGGTGTCGTCTACATAGGAATTATGTTGAAACCATGGCATCTGACAATGTTGGCCAACGGGATCATATATGCGTTGAAGAGCCTGGGGTAGAGAGGTGAGTCCAGGGGGACACCGCAGGGGATCTCCTTTGGTTTGGAGGTGGGAGGTGGATCTTCTGGGTTCTTCCCACTCAGATGGATCACGATCTGAGTGGGTCTCCTTGAATGCTGATGTGGTGGAGTCTTTCAATCAGCGTGTGGTAGGATATGATGACGAAGGCTGCCAAGAGGTCGAGGAGGATCAGAGCTGCTATTTCTCCTTGGTCAAGAAGGGTTCGGCTGTCGTCGGTGGCTGCGATCAGGGCGGTTTTGGTGGTGCGATTGCTGTAGTAGCTAGATTGGGAGGCTTTGAATAGCTGGTTCTTCTCCAGGTGTGTCATGAGTTACCTTTTGATTATCTTTTCCTGAACCTATTCTGGAAATGGACGCAGGGAAATTTGCCAGTAGTTTTTGAGTTCTCTGGCGTCGGTGGAAGGTTTTTTTTTTGTGGTCTGACTTCGGCGTGTTTCCAGGCGTCGAGAATTGTTGCGATGGTGATAGAGAGGTGTCAGAGTGATCGGTCCATGTGAGTTCTGCAGATTGGCTGTATCGGACGCGATTGCTGCAGGTGATAAAGGGATCCAGTGTGTGTCCTGCAGGCTGTATATTAAAAAATACGTATTCATTTTTTGTGTGACTGCAATAGGAACAGACTGACCAGTCAAGGGAAAATATGAGCCTTAGTCGTTGCAAAACAACCATAAAAGCGTTGTATCTCGCATTTCTCATGTTCTTAAAATGGGCCCAATTTCTTTAAAGGAAATCCAGCTTCAGTTCCTACATTTAGTTAAAGCATTTTAAAAAACGCACACAGGCTTATCCGCACAGCGTGTCAAGACCGAGGCTGCAGCCCACAAAAAGGTATATTTCCCCTCTGTGTACAGAATATGATTTTACCTTACAAATCGCTATATGTATAATTGCTCTTTAACTGCTGCCGAATTATCAGCGAAAATTCTTCTAATCTACAATGACTCATAAATTTAAACCCATCAACATTAAATTATAAATACATAATGGTTGGTATTACTTTCTAATAAGGGATGGCAACTGCTAACTGTTCCTTTGTATTCTCAATTTTATGTGGATCTTACACTTCCTGGTTTTATTACTGTGTCTGGAGGCTGTTCTGAAAAAGTATTTGTGTATACTGTATCCACACCTAAAACTTCTATTGGTGTTGTGTTAAATACTACCATAGTGAGTGCATCTTTAGTCTGGATAGTTATTGCTATATCTTCTACATCCCTTAAGGACAACGATGGTTACTCTGATCTTGCCTTTTTCATGGGCTTTTCAATTTATAGATCATCCTAATTCCATACTGCATTGCTTTTATAATCTTATGTGCCACATCTTTATTTTAATTTTTCTCAACGTAGGGTCTCATTTTGATGTTGTTCTAATTAGATGTGGAGGCCTTTTGGTATTTTCCAATACATTTCTTATACCTGTACTTCTAGTTTTTTTATTACCAATATTTGATGTATCTGCAGTTCAGGTTTTGTTGTTTTTTTTTAGAACAGTATAAGTATAAAGAGGATAAAATCTAATAAACGGCTACTTAGGACATTGTATAATATTGTAGAGTAGACATATTAATCTGTCTTTGCAAATAGCTAGTCTTAGTGAAATGCAAAGACTTTAGAATAATAATTTGAGACCTGTAATATTTATTATGATTAAGGCACATCTTTTTTTCAGATTTCTTACGTGGTAGATCGTTATTCTACCCAGATTCTGTTGAAGTTTGTAAATTGGCAGTTATTGTGCATCTGAATCATTTATTATTTACAATTTATCAAACCTCAATTCATTTTGTGTTTATTTGCAAGCAACAATATGGCTCCCTGGGTTAACTGCTTTTGACCTCTGCAATGATCTGAAGGTCACAATTTTGACTCCAAATAAGTCAGACTCCACCTTCTCTACTTAGTAAACAGAATATTATTAATTTTAGTAATAGTAACATGTATTATGTATACCACTTAGAAACCACAAATGTTTGGCAAGAAGCTCTATATGTAAACAAGCTATTTCTTTTTTCATACATTTCCCTTTGTGGCAAGATACCACATATGTTTGGAAGACAGTGTTCTATCGGAATCTAGTGGCTCTATCGGAAGGAGACTTCAATCTGCCAACGACACTATGGGAGAAGAGCTTGCCGAGGCTGCAACCAGTGGACCTATGGCAAGTATCTTGTGACATTCTATACTCCATGGTGCGTGTTGCAAATTTAAGGAGGAACCACCTTTTCTGTCTCCACAGGAACTATTGGACTCAGTTTAAACTATCTAAACTGGGGAAAGGCTGCACGCCAAGATATCCAAAGTGTGGCAAGGAAAAAGGGGATGACATTCATATTTTTTTTGAAGTGTCCCAAGGTCCAAGGCTTCTGGTCTGACTCGAGTAATACTATTTCTGTAATACTCGGAGATACGCTCCAGGTAAGCAAAACTTTTGTTTTTTAGGGGATTCCGAAATGTTACGAATCACTGCAAATTGACACTAAAAGCAACTAAAACAGACTGGATGATAGCTATAAAATACATCATCCGGTTAGATAGGGCATCTGAAAGCAAAAGGAATGAGTTTTGGCTTCCATATGAGAATTGGGTGTACTCCCCTTCCTGTATACAGTCCAACGATTAGGCCTTCACATCATATTGCTTGATTATTCCGGCGGTAGCTTCACAGGCGACTGTGTTAGACTAAGCTATTTACGGTTGAAGAAGCTGAAGCACGATGAAGTAATCCGTCCTTGGCTCTGAACAAAGATCTCTGGCCGGTGCTACACTAAGGGAGACCCCGGAGTATGCTCTTTTACACCTTTTATTATCCAAGGCGAATGGGAACTTTAAACATTTTTTTTTAAAAAGACATTAATTAGTTACACTGGTGAAAATGAATAGCAGTCAAATGCTTTTTACTCTAGATATTGGTCAACATATGGCATCTTCTGAAGAAGTAATTACAATATATCAAAATACTTTGAGAGGAAACCTGTGATGTGCACAATAATATATCCAAAAGTTACCCCTTTGCTTTGAGAGTAAGACAACAATCATTCTCATAGATTAAGAATGATACAAATGAACAATTCAAGGTTGTGCCAAAACGGTCACAAAAGATAACGCACACCTGACAAATGTTCATCATGAATTTCGAAAAACATGATGATAAAATGAATTAGTAAAACGGTTTAATATATGAATTCTAGTAACCATGTGCATGTGAATGATTTACTGAGTTTGTTTACACACTAGTAATTAGAGCAGCCGGAAGTAGAGAATGTATCTGCTCTCAGTATCATGAGTATAGGACTACAGTGACAGATATATAGGAAGGCCTCCCAACTCTCCTACGTGAGTACACGTCTGCGACAATGAGAAGCAGAGACGACTGTAACAGACAAAGGAAGACCCAAGGACACTTCTGCGTAAGAAAGCTTGTGGCACTAGGAAGCACTGAGACACAGTTGATGAACATAAATAAGAGGACATCAGCATTAGGAGCGACTGAGACTGCACAGAACATGAGAGCAAACCTTTTGCACCCAGAAAAAAACACCCCACTCCCACACGTGCTGACGTCCAACATAGAAACAAAATAACAGCACAAAACTTAGAGACCACATCAAAGGACGTAAAGCAAGACCTACTTAGTCAACACATCTACCTAAAAACTAGCCTGGGTACAGGACCACACAGGGAAATTAAGGAAGCCTGTGACTTTTAGAAGTACAGAAACAACACTGATGGGCATAGGTAAAGTTCTAAAGGAACTCTGCCTTCAGCTCGTTCGTCTATAGGATCATAGAACTCCTCTGTGACTTGCATCAGCCTTGTATTTACAGCAGGGCACCTGATACCATATATCATCACGGCCTCGAGTTCCATGAATCCGAGGTCGTTGCGTTTCCACATAATTGTGGATTGCCACATTTACAGCATAATGCACTACCTGCTCCATAATTTGCAGGTTTCGGTAGATAAATAAGTCTAGCTGAAAGGAATCAGAGCCTATTAAGCCAAAGGTCTTCAAACTGTGGGGCTGGTCCACCCTGGGGAGGCCCAAATTGATCCTGGGGGGGGGAAGTGGGGCAGAAATGGCCAAGCACTGCCCAAGAGAATCATCATGCTGACAACAGTGCTTTGATTTTACTGAAAGAAAACCGAGGGGTAGGACACTTTGTAATGGGCTATTACTAAAACGTCTTCTGTCATCCATATGACGGCTGTGATTAGGTGTTGTCAAAGGGGGAGGGCCACTGAATGATACTTTAACACTTTAGTAAGACCTGGCTGGCCAGAATAGTATGCTGGAAATCAGGATTGCACTTTTAAAACTGATAACTGCAATGTTTAAATATGTTTATACATACTGAAAGATTGTCAATGTTGTAGAATAATTGAAAAAATATAAGTTTTCATTCAGGGATTGGGAGCACCAAAGATTGATTGTTTTTACAACTCAAAACAGGCTGGAAAGATGAATGGGCCCTTTTGGCCAGTTGATAGCATATTTCAGGCAATAAAGAGGTGAAACGTCTGTAGAGATAAGGTTAATGTAATGGACAGCAGTCTTTAGCTGCAGTGTCAAAGGGAAAATGAAAACATTAAAATGTAATTTAAACAAAGTGAAAAGGACTGTTCATTCTTTAGCATACAGCTTTTCTTCGACTATTCATGTAGTGTTGTGTTTATTTCGCTCTGTTCTGAAAGCAGCATGTATTTTCAGTGCAATATGTTTAGAAGATTTCAAAATATTCTGCAACTGTTTTGGGTCTGGGATCTTCAAGCTTAAACTCTTCTAATGAGAAGGACGTATCGATAATAAATGCACTGTGTGCAATACTGTACAGTTATACTGAAAAATAGTATGCTCCTAGTAAAGCGAACATTGGGGTGCGGCAGTTCCCTTTTGATTATGTTTCCCAGGCTTCCCTGGAGAGACTGCTTTTGTGTGAAGTGATTTTTGCCACAGCAGTAGGTACTGGGGCGGACTCCAAGCTGGAGCACCCACAACATGGAGTGCGATATCTCCCTTAAATAGCAGTCAGGGACAGAACGATCAGGCCTGGCCAAGAAACCTCCTCTGCTTGAAAAACAAACAGCAACCCCACCCATCACCTGCACTATTCACCAAGCACATTGCTCAGGAAGACAAATCTGCTTCTGGTTATTTAACAAAAGGGTTCATTGAATTTCTAAATATAGCCCCAAGTTTCTCTCTCACTTCAGTATCTGGTTCTACTCCCTTTTGCTACAGAAATGCATACAATACATTTCCACTGTCTGGAAGACAAGATATCCTCACCTCAATCCTGTCATTCTAAACCAGGAGCATCAAAAATGATCCCACTTTGCTTTGTCGTTAATGCTGAAAGGCAAACTTTAAGGTTCTTTAAGAACTTTACCATCAAAAGATATCCGCAACAGCATTTGCAAAAAACCCATCATGATGTTTGCATTACTTACCCAGTATATTCTCCCAAGTTGCTTTGATCATGAGGTCACTGCTTTGTACAAGCGCAGCCTAAAGCTCTCCATATTTTCCTGTATATGTGCCCGTTATTACTTACTTTAAGCTTAGAACCCCTGAGTTCATCAGCAGCCCTTGTTGAAGAGGGGGCCTAGCAATAGCCTGGCCCATGGACAGGCTGTTAGCCTGTTTTTAGGGCCTACCAAAGGTGCTTAATATAGCAGTACCTCTCATGCAAATAATGGTGATTCTTTCTACAGTTTTGCATCCTGAGGAGTGCGGGCGAGCTCAAACGTCTATTCTAGGTTCCTAAAATTCTGCATGAAAATTTTGACCACAACTCAAAACTTCTGATTGTTGCCTTTTCTGCTTTCTTTTCATTATCTGCATGTCTCCTCTCTCTGAGAACAGCCTATTCTAGGGCCATGTCTGTCTGAATCTCTATTATTGTATTTTCAGCAAATTTCTGACATCTCATTTCAAAGATCATAACCTGTCTTCCTCTGAAGGTTATACCTTGCAATGGAGCAATACCTACTTCGTTTTAACTGACCTACTAATCCCACCAACCATTTGCATTATCTCACATACCCCCCATTAATGATCACACCTAATCACTACTAATTTAATCCACTGCAGAGACACTGAAATAAACACACAGAATTGTCTCCTTCCAAGCACAAGACAAATCCCAATAATATACTATACTATATAAATGAAATCACAATCACATGTGAAAAACTCTGCTCCAGTAACAGGCAGAAAGGACTATTGGTGGGCATAAAAGAAATCACATCGATGCAAGTCATGAGAAAAATTTGGCAGCCTTATTTAAACCTTCTGGCAGCTCATGAATCAGCGGATAACAGCATGGTTCTGCTACAACTTCCTAGCTAAATGACCCACTGAAACAAAAGTATGCTAGCTCTGAAGTCAAAATAAAATGTAAGCCACTTTCCAGAACAATGTAGTGACTACGGGAACATCTGTGACACCCACTGTTCAATATTTACGTGTATTGCAGTCCAACAATATTGTCCATTTTAAATAGCATGCTTATGACAAACATCAAAATTCAAACGGAGAAAACAACGGGAGAAAAAACAAAGATCACACAGGCTGCCGTAACTACGTACAGTAAATAGTGCATGAAGAAATAACCTGTCTGCGCTAAGGAGCGCAAAAACCTTTAACTTACAGCCAGGTATCTCAAAAGGAACCTACCTAGACCCTCAATCTGTAGGATAAGGGCAACACATAGGTAATCTTTGTTTTCCCCTTTTCTTTGTACTCAAACATAATACAGCAACAAAGGGAAGAATCAACTGAATATGCTCCAAAAAGGTATGAGCTGTCTTCTAGCACTGTGTGCACACAACACAGTGTAGGTAGGGCCGGTCCATTCCTCAACAAGCATTGCAAACTACAGAAAACGGTTTCTACGCTTGATCCCAAGAACAAATAAATAAACGATACTTGGCACAGAACCGAGCTGCAAGACAGTGCTTACATCTCAACAACACATGGAAACAGCCTGGAATTAGCTTTATTGGCCCCCAGCAGAGCAGCCTCAAGTTCAAAGCCATCCAAAATATGCAGAAAGCATTTCCACAGAGGGGCCAAATAATCTTAAACCAAAAAAAAAACCAAAAAAAAAACCAAAAAAGCCTGTGCCACTTGCAACCAAACTTAGTATCTGGAGGTCAAATCAGCAGTCAGTCAAAATACATCCAACAGGACAAGACATAGCTGGGTCGCTCCTGGTAAAAGGCCCCTCCCTCCCTCGCTCTGGACAGCCATAGAACCCCACTCCCAGGTCAGGCGAGTCAGCCAATTAAAATAGGACAGGACCAGACAGATCATAACAGGTAAGAGGCCCTTGGCTACACAACGGCCTGCACCCACAGCCTAAGGGCCCAAGAAAACTATGTGGAGTTCAGGACACTCATCAAAGACAGCTGCGTGAACGAGCAGAGCCGACAGACGCTGCCTCTTGCATCGTACTAAAAGGCACTACACAACTTAAATACTGAAGCCAAGTATACCCGTCTATACCTCCTGGCGACTACTAGTACCTCCCCATATATGCGTTTGTCACCACCATGTGAGTGCCATTACCGCAAGATAGCCTGTTAGCACTAAATGTCTAAGGCGCTCGACCTCGGACCTGGGGATCTGGGTTTGAGTCTCGGTAACAACGCCAAAACCTCCTGTGATTCTGGGCAAATCACTTAATCTCCCCGTGCCTAAAAATGAAAGTGTGTGTCCTCATGTGAAATGTAACTTGTGCTATGTAAAGCGCTCTGATACCTGATTCGGTTTGGGTCTAGTTCGCGCTATATAAAACTCTTAAATAATTTTTTTTTAAAAAGGCTACTTTCTGCAGCTACCTTTGCACTCTGTACTGCATTAAATGATACCCTCCTCTGCTCCTCACATTCTTCTGTACTGTGTGCCTCGTTAGAAAGTGATTGCTTTTCATTATTATCCTCAGGTGCCCCCTTACGGTGGGTTTTACTGTTCTACTACTTATCAGTCCATATGGCATTACTCCTAATCCCACTCTCTCGCCTTCCTTCTTAACCAATGATCTTGAAGGAAGGTGAGGGAGGGACGGGAGGTAATGCGTACATTATGCATTACTTCTAGTCCTACTCCCTCGCCTTCCTTCAGGATCAATGGTTAAGAAGGAAGGCACGGAAAAGTAATGCATCTGTGTGAATCCCTATAATAATGCGACAGAATTCCCGGCAGAACACCACGATAACCTCCATGGGAACTTCTTTAAAAAAGATAAGCAAGGCCTGATCCCCTCCAAACTACTGAGGTTTTATCGTTTCTATACACCAATCAATAACACTCTAGGAGCGCTTCATAGGACATTACACTGTGCAGATGCAGCTTTGGCTGTTGTACAAAGCACGGCCTAGCATTACTTGGTACTGTGACACCTTTCTGTAGTCCAGAGTATGACCTTTCAACCGGTTCCATCATAGATCAGAGTTTGTTCGGTTTTGTAGAGGTGGGAGGTCAGTAGAAGAGTGGGTCAGTTTTAATTAGTGGTTAGATTTTGGTGGGGAAAGCTGGATGATTGCACCAAATGAAGCCACACTCCAGCTACGGACTCCTTTCTGAAACACATGGACACACACCACCGACACACAAACAGTCGCAGCCACTGATGGTCTAGCACATTGGTTCTTAACCTGTGGTGCGGGGACCCCTGGGGTTCATGAAGCCTACTCATAAAGTCTGCAACTGCTTAGAAAACTAAATATTAACAGATTAGTAAATTGTATATGAATAAAGATGCAAAACTGAATCTTATGAAATGTCATGTAAATGTAAAGGAATTTGAAATTGGAGGCTAAAAATGTCATTAGTGTCCTCAGATTGCGCTGCTGCAGCAGGGCAAGTGCATCAAACAGAATATTTTATGGACGACGAGTGGTCTCAGTTAAATTTAGAAAAGGTCTAACCTTCCCATTTAAATTTGTTTTATGTTTATTTGTGAACTAAAGTACATATTTCAATATCTGTGGGTTACATAAATGTTTCAGTATATTTTTGTACTGTTTTGCAGTTCAAATAATCGAAAACGCTTTAGCCGCGATACCAAGCCTCCAGTAAAAACTTAGTGATATTGATATAGGAAGAAGGGAACCCCCACTATCTTCCTAGATCGATTTAGTGGGGGTACCAGGGATGCAGCATTGATTAAGTAGTGGGCCACATAAATCAAAAGGTGAAAGACCACTGCTTCGAACGCACACAAGCAGGAAACCCCAAGCAAAACTGGCACGATCAGTGCCTAGGCAGCCATGCCAATCTAGGCCGACAGTAAACAAGCTTTCCTGAGCTCGTCGATCTGGTATCACCTGCTCAGCCTTCCTTTGACTCATCCTGAAAGACTGCGATGGACGTGCCCAGACACCTCCCCGCAGGAGAGCACGGGAGAGAACCAGTGAAAGCGACGCTGGAGCGAGGGAATCTGCTGGCTGCTCACACAGACAGCTTCTTGCAAGGGCTCCGGCGCGCCGCAAGCACACATTCAGCTAACCACAGGCAACCAGCACACACCGGTGGTCAAGAAGTGAGGATGACCCTTCCAGCCCTGGCACCATCAAACACCTCACTGCACTCTGAACACACGACACACACCATCCCGAGCATCAGTGCCACAGAGGGCTGGGCCATACCAGTCGGGTGTAAAGCACCTCTCTCTGAACTGAAGATATTCACCCTGCAGGTGCCAAGGCGAGAACAACATCCTTCACTTGCCTCACCTGTAAAGTATGAACTAGGCTGGCCCACGAATGTCAACATGCTGGAGCTAGCGACACGTACAGCTTCTGTTATGTACTATTCCAGGGCACCCCCAACGTCATCCTGCTCCCCGCTCAGAGTAGGGCTGTCAACCACCGAATTTGTGCACGCAAAATCCACCTTCAACCCTCCTCTGTGTAAGAACGGACAATGCTAGCCTGTGCACCTGCCCCCTATGAGAGCAGTACATGGACGCTACTTATGCCACCCACAATTCTGCCCGTCAGCCTTGATAGCATGGATAATAGCAGAGATCGCATGAGAGGGGGGCTCCAATGTGGGGCAAGCACATCCCTGGGTGAGAATGAACCTGTTGCCAGCCAGTCACCAGCAAGGACAACATCTCTGAGAGAGAGGCGCCCCCAGCCCTGTACAGATGTCCGCTTTAGACCGCTGGCTGCCCCTCTATTAGACTCCGTCCCCTCCACAGGGCCTAGCGCTCTGTTTCTGTAGGAGTTTCAGGACTCCCTGAAGGTCACACCGCTCCAAGATCACTTATTAACTCTTTACTGCGGCATCTGAGCGGCGGATGACTACCCCCACAACCCCGGCTGCAAGGGGGGAGGGGAGGATGGAGAAGGGCAAGAAAGCACCCACCTGTGCTGCATGTGCAGGGTAAACCAACCCCACCCGTCACACAACAGCAGAGCGCTCCGACCGATCTGCTCCAAGTTAACTATTATTTACCCTCCAGGGTCTACGCATCTCCAGGGGGTGCAGGTGTTTTGTGGAACACTGGTGGGGCGCAATCCTGAAGGTGTGTAAGGGACTGCAGCCTGGGGCAACTAGTTCCTCGGTGGGGGTCGATGGGCCGTGCTGCTCGAGGATTTTATGGACGTGCAAATAGAGGAGAGCCCCACCCCCTCCTTACCTGGCTTTCTCCTCCCGAAGAACCAGAAGCCCCCCCAGGGCTCGGGGCTCCTCTTGCGCTGGGCATTGCCCATGGCGGGAGGGCGCTCTCACATGGTGGGGGGAGCTGCAGCGCCGAGCGGCGCGGGAGCAACAGTCTGAGCGCCGTCCCTGTACACCCCGCCCTGCGGAGGGCGGTGCCAGCGCGACGGAGGGAGCAACAACCTGCGAGCTCCCCTGCGGACCCACCGTGCAGGGGGGGAGGGGCCGGGACAACTTTCCCTGCACACCAAAGGGCGGGACTACAAGAGCTGAATCAAACTACCGGCCAATCCGGGGCGGGGCGTGGAGGATGGACGGGGCCATGCAAGGTTTATTCCACAATCAGGGGCGGGGCCTACAGAACAAACGAACGTTCTACAAAACCTGACAAAGGGCGGAGTCTCGAGAGGGGCGAGGCTCCGGTCCAATGGGCGGGGCCGCGCCAAGCACGCGCAGCCTGGAAACGGAGCACGAGGAGGGTGCAGGGCAGATGCTGAGGCCTCCGGCGAGGAAGGCTCGTTTCTGCAGGTGCGCCCGCCTGATCCAGCGGCACGACCTCCAGGCAGTGAAGAAAACTAGAGGGATCGCGCTGGATGGATCCCCGTTCCATAAGTTATTGTCTAACTAGATCCGGGATTTGCGGAAAGGGCCGGGGGCACACCAGCACGTATTTTTCGGGACTGGCACTTATTTTTCCTATCAAGTGAAATAGAAGAAAAACAAAACACAGATCAGAAAGACGGAGTTAGAAAAAGGTTGCACTATCTCAAGCAGTAAGCTGCTAAAGCGAGGAAAAGGGAGTATCTGGTAGTGAATTAAAGACAGGGCTGGCTACAGTGCTTCATTTGTACTTAATTGCCAGCACCGGGGCGCTTCTGACTGTCTGCCACATGGTAGTGGTGCCTGCCAATTTAGGTACAAGCACAACAACTTCTGTTTATTATTTAAATTTCCATTTAGTACTATTTGCCTCCAACGCCATTCTTATTGCTTTAGGGGGCTGTAATATTATGCATTGTCACACTTTTAAGAGTGATGCTTAGTACTGTGTGTTGGTGCGTTCATTGGCAATGCTGCCAGGGGTAACGGATGGTGCAAGCTCTAGTGCCCTCCTGTCGAGGGCCCCAGCAATAAGTTTTTTTTACACATTAAGCCCTGGCTGGCTCTAGGGCGGGGTGACCGGTGCCACCGCACCGGGTTCTGACTCTTTGAGGGGGTGCTGTGTTTGGAAGTATTTTATGGTAAAACCACCTGCTGCTGCATTGCTGGCCTCCAATTTTCATACAGAAATAAAAATGTAAAGATAACTTGGTGATTAATGTTCTTCCTGGAGAGAAGTAGTTTGGTCAAGAGTAAGTTTTAACTCATTTTATGATTGCGCAGAGGGTTAATGTGCCAGCTGCAAAGAATGTTTACCATGCAGATCACAACGTGCACATAGTTTACATAGGGCAGTGCTTTTGTAAGAGATCCTTTTGTTACTAGCAGTGTAAATGTAAAATCCAAACATTAAACAGTTAGCTGATAACTGTCATCAAAGAGCTGCATGCAAACTACTAGGTATAGATTAAAGCATTATGATGTTTTCCTCCCTCTTTCATTTTTCTAATCTTTCAAAAAGGTTCATTTTGGTAAAAAAAAAATTATTATTATTAAATGTAACCCCCAACCATGGCGTTATGGTTTAAGGCCCGAGTCTGTGCTTCTCCAGACCAAGCACTCTTAAACTATACCGTCTACCAGTATGGATGCCATGGAACTCCTACACCTTGTAGTTCTCTGCATTATGTAACATTTCCTATACACTGATTTACACACCTATGATTGATTGTCTCTGTGCAGTGTTTGTGATGTAAAGTGCTCTGACACCCTACACTGGTATTGGCAGCCCTATTAAATACATCTGAGAGAGAGAGAGTGGTTATGGAGACTTGAGGGGGCACTGTCAAAAGATAGTAGTTAAGGAGTCTGTGGGGAGCGCCCGTGGGGGGTGCCAACAAACATTGTCGCACAGGGCGCCACCAGCGCTAAAGCCGGCCCTGATTAAAGACTACCACCCTTGGCATTCGGCATGCCAATGTTTAATTGCACCGGTTGATGGCTTTTTAGTACAGCTTTGGCACTAGCACTCTTTCTTTCTCAAACTAAGCATTGGCTATTCTAGGTTGGATCCCGGGAAAACATGCTGAATTTGTCCTGGTGTCATTTTTATTTGTATTTATTTATTTGAGTTTTTTATGGCGCTGGCTAGACCCGGAGGTGTCAGAGTGCTTTATATAAGGAACAACATAGCGAGTTACAAGGTACATTAATTTAAACATTTGTTGTACAGTAATTACAAAATAAATGGCAAATCATAAGGGACAGAGAAGGTGAGGGGGACAAGAATAGGAGTCTAAAAATAGGTGAGAGGAGAGAATGGAACATGAGGGAGGGAGGGATGAAGTTAAGGCAGTCTAGCAAAAAAGAAAAATGATCGAGGGTCATCAGGAGGAGTTAGGAGGGAAGAAAGAACGGACAAAGGTCAGACAAAATGGCGGGTCCGGGTCGTGGATAGCGATGGAGACCTTCTCCAAAAATGGCAGGTTGCACAAAAGTCACCAATCCAGAAGAAAAACCCAGAGTACAGGATTCCATAGAGTAGAGTCAGAGGATGGACGCAGCCACAAAACCAAAGGTGGATGTAACGTTGTAAGATGCGTGCAAAGGCTCTGGACCACGAGGGGCATTGGTGTTGACGATACGCAAGACGAAGGTCCGGTGAAGTCAGCTTGTGTGTAAGGGAGTAGTCTTGGCGAAAAGAGAGGCAGCAGCGAAGTCGGGGGAGGGGCGCGCCTCCTAGGGTCAGAATGGTACGGAAAAGCCCGGGAGTGTTGCACCGCAGAGCTGAGTAGATTCACCACCGCTGCACCCCCATACCAGGAGAGGACTCACAGGTCGCAGATGTCCGATCGGAGGCAAAGCTGGAGGGCAGGCAGTAGGGGAGGTAACTGCAGTCGCACCCGGAAAGGCTGGGGGATGATCGGGAGGGGTTAACCTCATCCCCGCTCTTCACCAGCCATCCAGGGAGCTCCGCGAGGGGTAAAAACTGTAGAGACTGGCTCATACGATAGCCGAATTATCAAGGATTCGCCGGAGTACAGGGGGAGGAGGGCGAAAAGCAACAGAGGAACGACGAGACAGGTCTGCTGTCCGGCTGGGTAGGTGACAGCCATGGCGGTGTGCCGGAGCCAATCACCCCTATAGTCTTCGATGCAGCTCCACCGGGCATCAGCCATGTAGGTGACGGCCATGGCGATGGGCCGGAGCCAAACACCCCTATAGCTGTCGATGCAGCTCCACCGGGCATCAGCCATGTAGGTGACGGCCATGGCGATGGGCCGGAGCCAAACACCCCTATAGCTGTCGATGCAGCTCCACCGGGCATCGGCCATGTTGCTCGGGCTCAGCCGGATTAGAGTAGAGATCCTGATAACATCCAGCGTCCAGAAACGAGAGAAAAAAAAGGCGATACAGAGACCACTGAAGACGTGCGACCACCAGGTAAGTAGAAAGGACCAAGAGGGGTGGAAAATTTGGGGATTTGAGCCCTAAAGGCAATCCCTGACTGGGAGCTCCCGGCCGGAGCTCCGCACCTGTCGGCCATCTTGAGTTAATCAAGTTAATCCAACACCAGGACCCATTCCATTAGCGCCTGCATGTTGTCTGTGTTCCGTTCGGAGCAGCAACATTCAGGCAGAGATGGGGTTTTCTTATTTACACTTCCAGCTGGGTCCAAACAAAAGCCTGATTTAAAGGGCCATCGGACCTTTTTTTGTTCAAATACCATCCTTTCTAGGAGCCATCTGCAGCCTAACACCTAGATGCTAATACAACAGAAGAAAACAAAGGTTCACAGCTGTTCACTTCACACGCAGCAACCAGAGCTACGGACATGGAAGCTGGCAATTTGGGTTACAGTTTATTTTAAAGGTTTTATATAGCGCAAACAAGACTTTTGCGAGTATCAGAGCGCTTTACATGACAAGTAGAAATATATACAGTATATACAGCGCAACACCCTGTGATTCTGGGCAAATCATTTAATCATCTGTGCCCATTGACAGTGCCTGGATACCCTTAGGGATTATAAGTCATGCTATATTTTACAAACAAACATTTAACGGGAGCAGTGTAAGGAGACATGCACTGGATTCATCCACTATGCGAGTGCCAAACACAAGAAGATGGCATGGCCCGCATGCCATGAAGAATAGAGTCAAAGAAAATCAAAGCGACGCTGAAGTTTACCAATGGTAGGAGGTGGTCTTCCTGTAAGCCCACAGATAGAACACAACAGGTCTCTTCGAGACTAGCCAAGCAGCACGTGCAAGGTCTAGCTGAGAGCAGAGACGCTCTCAGTAGCGGTCGCTCCCCACGATCCCTGCTGGCCTGTGGTATCGTTGAACTACGCTCTCTGCTTTGCGCCTTGTATAACTGCTGCCTGATTTTTAATAGTTATGTATAGGAATAACAGGAGAAAACCCATAGACCTCGTTGGGATGGGTGTATCGTGTAAGCAAGAACAATTCCCAACAGGATTTATGTAAAGACAATTTCAAAAATGTATGCAACATGCATTACAAAGGAGAAAGAGACAAGGAGTCAATTGATTTTTAGAGGAGGTGGTATAATTTACCAAGAGGCAAGGGAAAAGATCTTTCATATGTCAATACAGTTTAAAACAGCACTGTACAGAGCGGATCTTGTGACAACCCAGTGACACTTGGTGCAAGGTGCTATATACAATTTGGTGATAGTGAATGTGCAAGTGCTAAAAACAACAGCATTGGCGACGCATTAACCGAAGTATTTACATCAAATAATGGCTCCGAAAGACAAGTTATAATCACTTGAAACACAGTTATTTATACAGGAGCACAAGACGTGATATGCGTCGTATAATTCAAGCTGTACAGTCGACGGCGTTTCGATCCCCTTTAGGCGGGATCGTCATCAGGACAGGGTTGTCGATGGAAACAGTGAGTTATACCCAGGCGGGCGAGCGAGGGTACTTGAAGTCCGATTAGTCACTCAATGATCGATCGCTGATAGATGCTTTGACTTGAACAGCGGGCGGGACTTGCTGCGCCTGATTTAAGCAGGGCGGCAGAAGGCAAGCGGGGCTCTTCTGGAGGGTGGGCTGCCGGCAGTGATTTTTAATAGAGCGCTGTGCCTCTCCTAACTGCTGCCTGCTTCATATTATAGCGCTGTGCCTCTCCTATACATTGAGCCTGCTTCATATTATAGCGCTGTGCCTCTCCTTTACATTGATCGATTATTTATGCAGTCCTAGTCTGTATCGTTCGCTTTTAGCTTAGACCTTTAATTATTGTTTGTACTGCTCGTTCCCCACAGCGTATCCCGACTTTGTGCCCCATCCTGTTCCGCTTTTGCTGCCATTTTGTTGTTGTTGTGCCTCGGAGCCCGTCCTCTCCACCCCGCTCCCGCCTCCCAGCTGCTCCTCCCTCACCCCACCCCCCTCCACTATCCACTTATGACAGATGCTCCTGCGCGCAGCGTTCACGCGCAGTGGTCGCGCCCCATGCGCGCCGAAGGTGTGCCAAAGGTAAGCCCGTCCGCGCTTGGACCGCGCCCAGCACCAGACACCCTGGCCCCCACAAAATCTACTCCGCCCGCATTACTTACGGCGCCGCAACCCTCTCAGCTCTTAACCCTGGCCGCACACCACAATGCCACCAGGCTGCCCCATGACCCACCCAAGGGCCCTTCACCTGCCACTCCTGCAAATTCGACTGCATCAGGACCCACACCAAATCCACAAACTCCAAACAGTGCTCCGACAACAACCACCTGAAGTGCATCCTGCTCAACACCCGCTCGATCCACAAACACTCCATTGAACTCTGAAACCTACTCGACACCACATCTCCGGACGTCGCCTTCCTTACAGAAACATGGATGAACACCTCATCAGCTCCAGACATCGCCATAGCCATCCCTGAAGGCTACAAGATCATCCGAAAGGACCGCACCAACCAAACAGGAGGAGGCATCGCCATCGTCCATAAGAACACCATCCTCATCACGACCAGCTCCGACGATAACCTCGCTACCGCCGAACACCTTCACTTCCAGATCCACACAGACCTCCAAGACCACACTCAGAGGCACCCTCATCTACAGACCACCAGGACCCCGTACACAATTCAGCGAAGACATCACTGAATTCATCAGCCCACATGCCCTCCCCTCCGAGAACTACATCCTACTGGGAGACCTCAACTTCCACCTGGAAAAGCAAAACGACAGCAACACCACCAACCTTCTGGACAACCTAGCCAATCTCGGACTCAAACAACTCGTTGACACCCCCACCCACCTTGCCGGACACACGCTCGACCCTATCTTCACCTCCAGCAAGCACATCTCCTTCAATCACACCACAGCTCTCCATTGGACGGACCACAGCTGCGTTCAATTCAACTACAAAAAGACCACGACCCACAACCCCCCACAACCTATTCCCCGTAGAAACTGGAACAAAATTACCACCGACCAGTTCCTCACATCGCTTCACCAAAACCCTCCTGCCAAATCATCGGACCCAAACCAAGCAGCCACCAACATCTCACAATGGATCACCCACAGCGCAAACGAACTAGCACCCTTGAAAAACCATCAAATCAAGCAAGGTAGCAAAAAAGCCCCCTGGTTCAACGACAACCTTAAGATATCCAAAAAGCTCTGTCGTACCCTTGAGAAAGCCAGGAGAAAAAACCCAACCACTGACAACCTGGCCTCCTTCAAGAACGCCACCCGCAAACACCACCAACTCATCCGATCCACCAAGAAATCAGCACTCAAGGATCGACTTGACAATAACGCCCAAAACAGCAAGGAACTATTCAACATCGTCAAAGAATTTACCAACCCCACCGCCGGCTCCAACGACATCACTCCCTCCCAAGACCTCTGCGACTCTCTATCCTCATTCTTCCACAACAAAATCGCCGACATACATAACAGCTTCAAAAACCAGCCCGAAGACCAGCCCACTTCACCCACCCCCGAACCAAAACGGCACTCTAACAACCTTTACGCCTGGAACGCAATTACCACCGAAGACACCATCCGCCTGATGAACTCCATCCACTCAGGATCGCCTACCGACCCATGTCCCCACCACATTTTCAACAAAGCAGACTCGATCATCGCACCCCATCTCCGCGATGTCATCAACTGTTCCTTCAACTCCGCTACCTTCCCGGAAAGCTGGAAACATGCCGAACTCAGCGCCCTTCTGAAGAAATCCACAGCAGACCCCACTGAACTTAAGAACTACTGCCCCATCTCGCTCCTCCCATTCCCTGCCAAAGTCATTGAGAAAGCCGTCAACAGTCAGCTCGCCGCCTTCCTCGAATCCAACAAATCCCTCGACCCCTCACAGTCCGGCTTCCGAGCCAAACACAGCACCGAAACTGCCCTCAGCGCAGCAACAGACGACATTCGAACACTACTGGACAACGGAGAAACGGTTGCCCTCACCCTACTTGACCTCTCCGCAGCCTTCGACACAGTCTGTCACAGCACCCTCATACAACGTCTCAACAACGTCGGAATACAAGGAAAAGCACTGGACTGGATCATCTCGTTCCTCGCCGGAAGAACCCAGAGAGTCCGCCTTCCCCCTTTCAGATCAGAGGCCACCGAAGTCATCTGCGGCGTACCACAAGGATCATCACTCAGCCCCACCCTCTTCAACGTATACATGAGCCCCCTCGCATCCATCGCGCACCAACACAACATCAACATCATCTCCTACGCAGACGACACCCAGCTGATCCTCTCTCTCACCAAGGACCCAAACACCGCCAAAACCAACCTACACGAAGGAATGAAAGAAGTAGCCAAGTGGATGAAGAACAGCCGCTTAAAACTGTACTCGGACAAAACGGAAGTCCTCATCTTAGGTTCATCCCCCTCCGCCTGGGACAACTCTTGGTACCGCACCCATACCTACGGATCACGCACGTAATCTGGGCTTCATCCTAGACTCCTCCCTCTCGATGACCAGACAAGCCAACGCCGTCTCATCATCCTGCTTCAACATCCTACGCATGCTCAAAAAAGCCTTCCGTTGGATCCCCACCGAAACAAGAAAGACGGTCACCCACGCCCTGGTCACCAGCCGTCTGGATTACGGAAACACCCTTTACGCCGGAACCACAGCCAAACTACAGAAAAAACTCCAACGCATCCAAAATGCCTCAGCCAGACTCATACTGGACATCCCTCGTCAAGCTCACATTTCCGGTCACCTGAAAGACCTCCACTGGCTCCCCGTCAACAAGAGAATAACGTTTCGTCTCCTCACCCACGCTCACAAAGCCCTCTACGACCTCGGACCCGAATGCCTCAACACGCGACTGTCCTTCTACACCCCCACCCGCCAACTACGATCATCCAATCAAGCCCTCGCCGCAATCCCATGCATCCATAGATCCACCTTGGGGGGCAGATCCTTCTCCTACCTAGCGGCCAAGACCTGGAATTCCCTCCCCACCCACCTCCGCCTTACTCAGAACCACCTCTCCTTCAGAAAACAACTAAAAACTTGGATATTCGATAAGTAAACAAACCCCCCCTCCCCCAAGCGCCTTGAGACCCTCTGGGTGAGTAGTGCGCTATATAAATTTTTGAACTTGAACTTAAAGCAGCCCTGGAAAATTCTTTCAGACCAGCCCGTACGATGCATAGCGAATGCAGCGAGTGAGCTTGACCACTACAAAGAGAGGTTGGGGGGAGGGGGAGTGCGGGGGGTGGGGTTTGTTTTATAGCACCTTTCATACCAGTATAGGGTTTCAGAGCACTTTACATCATGTGTAAATCAGTGTACAGAAAATGTTACATAAGGCAAAGGGCACTACAGGTGTAAGATTCACGTATCATCCATATTTTAGGCACTTTTTAAGAGGACTTGGTCTAGAGAAGCACACACTCAGTATTCATAACAGTGGTTAGGTTTGACTTTAATAATAAGAGTGTATTTTTACCCAAAGAAACCTTTTTTAACACCATCAGGATAACTGAAAGACAAGGGGGGGGGGGCGAGTGGTGGGGGGGTGAACAACTTTCTACCCTGTACCATGCAGCTTGCATACAGCTCTTTGATGGCAGCTTATAGCTCACTGTGCTAGATTATGGTTGTAACTTAAGAACTGCACAGTAACAAAATAATCTCTGTGACAAAGGCAGTAAACCACTGAGCTATGCACATAAAATGCTGTTCTTTGACATGCATGGTACATGCTCTTTCCCATAGGCATATTAACCCTCTGCACTACCTAAGTTAAGTCAAAACTGCCACTAGACAAAGCTCCCATCTTTCTCCAGCATGTACATTAATCACCAGAGTTAACATGACACTTTTATTGTTGCCCAAAAACTGCAGAATATGCAACAAAACTTTGCAGTGCTTTTAAAACTGCACTGCTGCAAAACCAGCCCCCACGAACAGAGCCGGTCTCCCCACCCTTCCAGTCTACCGGGGAATTGCCCAATGACCTAAAAACAATAGATTTTGCACAGGCAAAACCTGCTGACTTTGCCAATGCTTGTTGTGTTTAGAAACGGGGCGATTAAGTGGTTATCCGTAATAACAAAATGTGGAACTGAGGCAGAGGCTAGGGAGATGATATGGCGTCCTTTCGAGAGAGGGTGTGGCATACGGGCCAGAGCTGCCGACTGTGGAGCTGATCAACCAGGTTTAAGTTTCGGCGTCAGCTTCACATCCTTGATTTTGGCCAAATAACTTAATCTTGCTGTGCCTACAAAAATGAATGTGTCCTTGTGTAAAGTAACTGGTGCTAATGTAAAGTGCTCCAATACCTTTGGGTGGTGTTGGCGCAATATAAAACTGCCCCAAAAAAAGTCACTGGTGCTTATGTAAAGTGCTCCTATACCTTAGGGTAGTGTTGGTGATACATAAAACTGTAAAAAAAAAAAAAAGGAGAGAGAGAGAGGGGCCCCTCATACCAAGGGAACAGGGCTCTACAAGTCAGTAGAATAAAAACTTCCCTTGGAGTCAATGTCATACAATAGATATAATCAAATAATCACACCACTCAATCAGCCAATTCTTCCCATATCCAAATGGGGTCCAGCTCGTTTTTAACAAATACCACCAAGGGAGAAGTTTACATAAAGCTTTAATATCACGAAAACCACATATTAGTACCAAACTCTTTAGATTGTATTCTCATGGTACATATAAAATATTTTTTTCCACATATCAGTTAAAAACAATATCATCAGTTAAAAGACAGTCCCTCTCAGAGCCCCCCGAAAAAACAGCGCAACAGGCCGCACAAAAACAAAGCATAATACAGAGCAAAAAATCTAATGGGAGCACCCTCAAAACAAGTGTTAATTTGTTACAAGTGTTGATCCGTTACTTATCAAACAAATACAGAAGAAGTAAATATTCTTCATCTACGGTCCCTCGTTGTTGTTTGATTCAGGGTGCATAATATGGCAAAGCGTTTCGGTAGAGTTAAAAGGATATCAACCACCATTTTCTTGACAATTTATTTGGGTATAAACCACCTTTAAAGTAAACCTTATAGTTCGTTCAATTTCTACAAGAAAACCTACATATAATCCTAATGCAGATACCATGACATCTATCACCCTAGCCATTCCACCTGGCTTTAAAATGAGCTTTGCGAACAGGGAGGGAGGAAAGGGGGGGGGGGGGGGGAGAGTGGCTATGATTTTCAAAGAATCATGTGATCTGACTGCCTCGTGCTCCCTCGACCTCCCAGGTATTGAAGGGCTCCACTTTTGTTTTCAGATAAATGCTAGGGTAGCATTAGCAGGTCTGCTTATTTACAGACCTCCGGACTGCGCAGAAAACACCACTTATGATATCTGCAACTACATTGTGCAAAAATCATTAGCCCACACCAATTTCATGGCACTTGGGGATTTCAATTTCCATGTTGATAACCCCAACAGCCTTCAATCTACCCAATTTAGCTCACTTCTAGCAGCGGCTAACTTAGTACAACTTATCTCGGGCCCCACATATAGGGCAGGCTATACCCTAGATTTAGTTTTCTCTAATTTTCAGGCTTCAGTAGAGACTCCCCAACGCCTGCTCTGGTCAGACCACTACCTGATTTCTTTTAAAATAGATATGAGCAATCTTGGCCAAGCAAAAGGAAAGTGACCCACCATAAAGAGGAAGTGGAAAAACCTTACAGCTGAAACCTTGGGTCCCATTTTAGATTCAGACCCGCCTGTACTTACCTCGGATCTAAACAGGGATGCTGTGGCAATGCATCACTGGATTGCTACGGCGGTAGAGGCCGTTGCACCAGCAAAACTTTCATTATCACGTAGACAGTCGCCATCGGCCCCGTGGTTCTCAGAAACACTTAAAGCAGAAAAAAGCAGGTGCAAGAGATTAGAACGTCAATGGAGACTAAATTACAGTGATGCGGATAACGCATGCTACAGAAAGGCCTTGAATATGCTACACAAATCCATAAAAAAGGCTAGAAGAGAATTCATTGCGTCCAGCATTCAGAAAGCGGACCACTCGGGCAAAGAAATCTTTAAGGTAGTCCAATCCTTCTTTAAACCAAGAGCTATTGAGACGGAGGGGTCTTCAACTCCGACTATGTGTGAAGACATTTCCAACTTTTTTGACAATAAAATTCAAAAGGTATATGACACCTTCTCTGCCCCGACTGTGACAGAGAGGTCAGATTCTACTCTAGCCAGTGTGCTCCCTCCATCGTTCTCATCTTTTTCTCCAATTTCGCATCAGGAGGCGCTAGCAGATATTGGAAAATGTAAATCAGGGGCCCCTGACAATCCCTGCCCCCCAAAACTCTGGAAGACGATTTCACATTCCCTAGTCACCACACTCACCCATGTCTGGAACTCATCCCTCACGACCGGAATTTTCTCCGACTGTTGGAAGCATGCTACGCTGCTTTCCTTGAGAAAAAAAAACCTCTGGAGCATTGGGGGATTTTAGCAATCTTAGGCCAATTTCATTACTTCCTGTGCCCGGGAAAATGCTGGAGAAACTGATCCAACGCCAACTGAACAATTTCATTGAAGGAAATAATGTACTACATGAAATTCAGTCAGGCTTTTGGTCGGGTTTCAGCACCGAGACGGCCCTCATAGAGGTAGCGGAGTTGGTCAGATGGTCATTAGATTCAGGAGCATCAGCAATGCTGGTGCTCCTGGATCTATCTGCGGCTTTCGACACGGTCGATCATGCTAGGCTGAATGAGAGACTAGAGTGTATCGGCCTGGGCGGGAAGGCGCTGACTTGGCTCCAATACTACCTGAGTGCGCGTTCTCAGAAAGTCGCCCTTAGCTCTTTTTCATCCTCACCTAAACCTATATGATGTGGTGTACCCCAGGGGTCAGCCCTGAGCCCCTTACTTTTTAATGTGTATCTGGCCCCTCTTCAACTTAATCGCCAACTGGGGCGTCAAAGCAATTTCATACGCTGACGATACTCAGTTGGTGCTCCCTTACCAAGATCAGACGAAGGAGGCCTTTAGCAATTTTAAGGGATGTCTCCGTGATGTTGCCATCTGGATGAACACGAAAAAACTAAAATTAAATGCAGGGAAAACAGAGGTGATCTTTTTTGGGAAAAGCCCTGCGCCCTCACCAGATCTTTGGTGGCCTACTGAAATGGGGCCCCCTCCTAATACGAGTGCAAAAGACCTAGGGGTGAGGTGGGATGACGACCTCTCTTTCTCCGCCCACATTCAACAAGTAACGGCTGGTTGCCTTAATAAACGTAGAAATTTACGTAAATTCCTGGACTTACTACCCGAAGTCTGCCGCAAAGTTGTAGTCCATGCCACAGTAACTTCTAGGCTGGACTATGCCAATGGCCTGTACTTGGGCTTACCGAAGTATGCTATCCAGCGATTGCAACTGGTGCAAAATGCGCCGGCAAGGCTGATCAAACAACATATCTCGCCACACCTGCGGGCGCTGCACTGGCTACCAGTGGCAAGCAGAATTGAGTTTAAGGCTCTGACACTTGCCTACCGTGCTTTGCAGGGGAAGTGCCCACACTATCTCAAACTAAGACTCCCCCGCTACAAACAGGCATGCCCCCTGCGCTCAAATGCGAATAATTTGCTCCTGATCCCACGCGTCTCAAGAGCTCGGCTTGGAGGGAGGACATTCTCAGCCGCAACAGCCAGATTGAGGAATGCCCTACCACTCGATCTGCGCAATGCGAGCTCAGAAGTGTGTTTCAGGAAACACTTAAAAACATGGCTTTTTAATCACTAAACTTCTTCTGTGGCACTTGATACATGCCCCCCCCCCCTTACTCACTAAGCACCGGGACACCTCATTTTAAGGTAGCTGTTGTGCTATATAAACTTCAGTATTAGTATTATTATTATTAATATAATAAAATATTAAAACCAACTGGGGTTATCACAATCATCAAAAGCTTTACATCTAACCTCTACTTGGTGGCACTAAGAAATCTTTCAGTCTCCTATGATCTTTACATCCAGCTTGGGTCCCGTTGTAGTATATATTTGTTAATTTAATATTTGTTGGATGAAGAGGCAACATCTGCACAAGACCGGAGTGCCACGCAAAAAACTGTCTAAACCAGAAGCACAGATCTAACATCTGCCCAAATCAGGGATACAAACACTGCCAAATCAGAGATGACAATCCAGAAACTGTAAAAAAACAGACACACAACTAAAACTGCACAGACCAAAGGGGTGAAACTGGCAAGACACAAAGTAGTGAAAGAAACCGCATTCAGCTCTCTGTGCATAGTCTGAAAGGATACCATTCCTGGTTAGAACCAAAACACTGACAAAGCAACGACCGGTGGCCAGAAACTGCCACAACATGGGTAGATTCCTTTTGCTGCTAAAGATCCAGAAGTATCTTTCTAGATGCCGGTCTTTCATCAAAGGTAGTGGCCCAATATACCATTGCAATTCACCTTGCCTTCCTCAAAACCTTAGAAAAATGTTTTTTTTCCCTAACCAATGTTTAATGTGAGTATTAGACCCTCAGTGTCAGAGAACCTATGAGGTTTTCGAGCGATTTACAAGCATTAATTAACAAAACATCATATCACTAACTAGGCATTACAAAACCAAATAAAGAACTAATGGCACAGTCTCACAGGAAACGCAGCTCGAGCAATGAATAAATCAGAAATACTTAGTACAGCACGCTCGTACTTCAGCATGCAGGTGTTGAAGGATTGGCAGTAAGCAGGAGCTTGTGGGCTAAGGAAATAACCTCCGTGTTGGAAAGTGGGTTATTAGTAGTGGTAAATATGCATCTATCACTGGCAAGAAAGCCACTAATACTGTCTAGGGCTCAGTACAGGTCTCAATCAATTATTCCCATGCTCATCCTTTGGTAGCTCGGCTGCGAACAGGAAGGTTACACTTAGGAGACCAGTATGTAACACATTTAGAAACACTAATTTAGTAAATAAGTAAAAAGCAACACACAATAAAATTCCCACAGCAGTTTATAAAAATAGGAAATATTTTTCTCTTTAAAGTTACACCAAAACGACAAAAATCCAAAGTAGGGAACAGGAGACATGAATTTTTAAAGACTAAGGGCCATATGTATCAAGCTAATTAGCATTCGCAAAGGCCGAAATTCTGCGAATTTCGGCCTTTGCGAATGCTAATTACCTAAATGGTATGTATCAAACATGTTTGATGCAAAATAAGGAATAGCAAAATTTGCTATTCCTTATTTTGCGATTGCACTTAAGGAATCGCACATTTTGCGATTCCTTAAATGCAATGTATCAAACAAAAAATATGCAAAAAATGCCATTAAGGATTCGCAAATTACCACCAACTTCTAGTTGGTGGTAATTTGCAAATTCTTTTCAAAAAGCTTTTTTCCAAAAAACAAAAGGTGCCATATGACGCCCATACATGCCCTTAGGGCATGTATGTGCGCCATATGCCCCCAAATGTCTTTTTCAGGGGTGCAGCAGGGTGTTCTTGAGACACCCCTGCACCCTTGGAAAAATTCCTAATTTGCGATTAGCAAATTGCTAATCGCAAATTGCACTTTCATTCCTATGGGCCTCCTGGCCCATGGAAATGAATGGGTAATTTGCGATTAGCAATTTGCTAATCGCAAATTAGGAATGCTAAGGATTCGCTATTGAAAAGGGATTTTGTACATACATACCGTTTTGCATTTCCTAAATAGCGATTCCTTAAAATTCGCTATTTAGGAAATGCAAAATAGTTTGATGATACATATGGCCCTAAATACTTTCTAACACTTAATCAGCTTATGGATTTTTTCTCCCCAAAGTTGCTCCAAACGTCTCCAAACATCTGGAACTTCTTTTTGAAGTTCCTCTTGCGAGTCTAAAGGGTCCAAAACACAATCCATGGGTCTGGAAGCTCCAAGATGGTCCTGGAAAGTTCCCACAATGCACTTGGTCAAAACCCTTAAAAGTGTACTGGATGCACTCCAGGCAGTGGACTCTTGGTGGAGTTGATGAGGGTGATCTCTGTTAACTTGTAGCTTACAAAGAGTCCACTCTTATATCCTTTTGAAGCAAGGCACGTCCACAGGGCAGTAGTTTCAGATTGTGCAACAGGCACAGTCGAACGAGTTACTTAACTTTGGTAACAATGAATCTGGTACAGACATAGTTTTGCCGCAGATTCCTTAACTTAGAATATCCCCAGGTGTCAGACTGGAGCTGGAAAACTTTTTCGCAGCAGCACCTCTGCGCACTGGGCGGGGGGGCATGATGTCAGCGGAGCCATATACGCCTCTCCCGGCGCGCTGACGTCAGTTTTCTTTGAGAAACTTTTCCGCGTCAGAACGGGGAGCCATTACCAAAAGAAAAAACTATGGGAACAGAGTGCAAAAAATGATGAAAAATAGAAAAAATGGACAGGTGAGACAAAGCAGTGCTCTGAAAAGCCATCCCGCAAAAGCGAAGGCTCAATCAACGTTAAAGGGAGACAAGGATGTGGAAAAAAAGCCTGGCAGAGGGCAGAAAGTCCACATCCTGAAGTAAAACCGTGAAGAAGAGTTCACCACAAGACGTCACGAAAAAGAGACGTCGCAATCCCAATTAAAGATCCATAAATGTACATAACCAATAGGCCTGAAGGAAAAGGCAGCTGAGGTGGCAAAGACCATAAGGCAATGTAGAAGGAGAAAGCAGGATGTTGGGAAAAAACGTGAATAGATTTCACACCTTACAATCCAAGCCGAGGGCTGGAAGGAACACATGATCTATTAACATACCGCCTATTTTTTTAGAGAATGGGCGGACAGTAGCAGAGAAACAGAACAAGAGGAGTGGGAGAGGAGTTGGCCTAACGGCTAGGGCGCTCGACCTCGGAATCTGAGTTCAAGTCTCTGTGGAAAAGTAAATTTTGCCATGTTCTGTGTCCCTACTCATCCATCATATGTTATGTGTGCATGACCAATATGCATATGTTATTCCCCATGTCCGATTAAAGACGCAATTATAGTTGTGTCCACCTCTGATATGTCAGTTTCCAGTCCTCGTGAATACTACGAATATCAGGCCTATGTAAAGTAATGTTGCCACGTTTCCCAGTGTGCACGTTATTTCATCATAAAGTCCCCGTTTCCAGGCCTCAAAAGGGCCCGGACATCAGATTCAGCTCCTGTCTCCTGAAAGCCTCGCTGAGGAGCGATACAGCCCCCACCTGTATCCTCGACCCTTCACTTACTTCCTGCCTCGCAGTGCCCGGTGCAGCTTGGCTCTGGCTCTGAGTCTGCCAAAAGTATGTTATAATTCCAGTTATCAGTTCAGTCCTCCTTCTCTGCATTCCTAAAGCTACTGAACTGCATCAATAGTTTCCGTCATTGTCTAGCCTATTCGGCTCCACGTTAGAGAAATACTGTATTAATGGTCATTTAATATTCTTCATCACGCACTACATGTAGAATAATGTATGGTCCAGTCTTAGAATCAAGTTAGCTTTTCCCCTCATGACTTCTAGTTTATATCAACATGTTCCCTAAACATCAGATACCAGATAGGGTTTAGGTACATGTCGCTCCGACCCTCCAGACTTTAGTCTCTGCTCCTAGCACAGAGTTCATAGCCCCCAGCTTCTCCTAGTGACACGTCATTGCCAGTTTACGCGCACCATTAGGTTAGAGGTCCCGGCTCCTTAGGTAGCCCCCTCCAATGTTTCCGCCCCATTCATGACATATTCTGTTACGTTTGCACCACATGTCTATGTATACGCCCAGTTACACCTACTTTTACTCTTATCTCTCGCGACTACTACGCGTCACGCCTTCTGCTCCACCCACTGCTACGCCTACTGCAATGTAATGCTATGTGTTTGCGCTATGTATATAAGTTGATGTATTGTTATTAAAAGCTAGCGCGCTCATCCCAGATCAAGCCCCGGCAGCTGCTGGGCCCCAGTTGTCCTGCCGGGCCCTGTTACCCCCGTTCTATGCAGGTTGTCCTGATCCTGTCCTTATGCTGTAATAAACCTGCAGAAACTCCTACTACCTCGAATCTTGACTCTTATTTTATTGAGCTATCTGTTATTCATTCATTCATTCAAAAATAGATCCGGTATTATTTATTTATATACCACATAATGGCGCCCGAACAGGGACTTGCCCTTTCCCCACGCGTCGGTGAAGCCACGCCGACCCCCTGACCCTCTGCAGTCGTGACGGAACTCTTCTGCGCAGTGGCAGATATTTCTGCTCAAGTATCCCTCAGGCCCACGGAGGAGACGGAGGAGGCGGTCCAGCATCCGAACGAGACGGTGGAGGAACGCGGCGAGTCCCGACCAGAGCCCAAGCCGAGAGTCCAAGGTCCGAGGTATCCGGAGGCCCACCCGTAACTGAAGTCCGAAGTCCGAAGTTCGTCGTCGTAGCAGTCCAGTCCCGTCCGAGGCCTTCCGTTCCGTGCTGCCCGGTGAGTACCATTGCTGGGGTAGTATCTAGACAGGACCAATCTAAATTGACTCCTGGTCCGTGGGTTGGTGGTGCCCAGACTCACAAACGAAGTGTTCACCTAGGTGGATACGGGTCTTGATGCGTCCCTTTATGGGACCGGTATGTTCCGTACTGTTACAGCAGTGCATCCAGTAATTCTAGTCTGTTCCGTTTTCGAGAAAATTCTTGTATTTCTGTTCTCAGTATTCCAGGTAATATTCTGTTCAAACTGTTATTTATAATGTTTTTCATGTATTTCAATGTCGTGGTATGAATGAGACAATAAGTATCGTGTTTACTGTGTATTGTATTGTGTCTAGATTACAGTTCAGTCATGCCTATATTTTCCAAGTTACGTCAGTTAAAAACTAGAAAGGGTTTATTAGAAGAAGCAGTTCCTGTTCCGCCTAGGGACAGTCCAGGTCATTTTATGTATCAGAAACATGGCATAAGCGCCATATTGTATCTAGATTTATGGGTAGAGTATACCAAACAGTTAGAAGAAAAGTATAGATGGCCCGTATCGGGTACATGGGATGCCGAATGTATCATGCGAGTAGAAGAAGCATTATGGAAAAAGAAAGCCAGACAGTCACAGAAAGATGCCATCGAGTTATGGCGTAAAGAGGCGCATAAAAGAACGGAAAAGGAAGTCAGAAAGTCAGAGTTAAGTAGAGAATCCCAAGAACGAGCCCAAGAAAGAGAATTAATCGAGATAGGTGAACGAGTCAAAGCCGAACAGTCAGACAGACAGAGGCATGCCCTTATTAAGGGTATGTATCCTCTTCTTGCCGAGGGCTTGCCAAAAGCGACCCCAGAGGCATCTAGTAATTTCCCGCCACCATTAGTTCCGACCAAGCTACGTCACAAACCGACCGCAGCTGATATTTTTATTTCGTCCTATTTGGACGACACAGTCCCTGAATATGCAAATCCTGTTCACGCTCCGCCCGTCCCTGTAAATCAGGTAGTTCCTGCGCCTCCAGACACCGGGGTGCCCTTAACAGCTCCCCCGGGTCAGCCCGCCATACAAGTCCAGCCCACGTTACAATTACCGACCTTGCCAGCACGAAAGGCATCAGTCGACGATTCCGGTTTAGGGGCCACAGGAGGAGGTCTTCCTCAAACCCCGCCGCCACACAAGCGTTTAACATTACTCGAATTACATGCTCAAGCGTTACAGCGCACGCCCAAACATCAGTCTGTTACAGAAATCAGGCAAACCCTTAACGAATGTGTCTATGATCCAGTTCCAGGCGAATATAATATGGTTTTATATTCCTTACGTGTAAGGAGAGTGACCGAGTATCTAGTCACCTTGCCGAATATGAAAGAATATCTAGACAGAATATATCGTTTCATCCGTACAGGGGATGATCCAGAAAGTATTGGCGAGATTATGTCTCAAAGGAAAGCCGAGATCCAGCTCATGATATTAAAGTTCCTGATCAATTGTCTAATAAGAGAACAAGATTATCCGTCTAAAGATCCCGCCGAAATGAGAATCCTGACAAGGTGGAGTGATAATATAGCCGAGGGTAAGCACAAGACCGTCAGTGCCATGGAGAGTATGTACAAGAAAATCCGTAAAGAGATAATAAAGATACACGAACAGCGTAAAGCAGCACAAGTAAGCGAGAAAGAAAGTACCTCTGAACCTGAAGAGGAAGACGAGAATCCCGCCAGAATAGCGTATGTAGGAAAATCTAGATTTCCAGATCGCCATTTACGCCTAGAACACAAGTCTATTTTCCATCATCCAGCTCCAGAACAAGGTTCTCTAGAACAAGTATTTCAAGCTACCGATCACATTCTGAAATCACGAATCGGTTATAGTGAGTTAAGTACCATGCATGAACAAGAACTAGCCCGATCAGCAGTCCGATGGATTACTGATTCTACCACTTTTCCAGACGAAATAGTGGCACAAACGTTCCTGAAATTGCCCCCAGCCGAGCAACGACTGGTGGGTATGTATATGATTCAGCACCTCATTACTCTGTATGAGGGTCAACACTCTGATCCAGGCCCGTTACACGATATCCTGAACGAGTTACTCCAGTATAGATGGAGAGGTCTAGGTACCGATTTAATTAGTGTCATTTTAGAACAGCGCCACAAATATAGAACGTTCCTGAACCCGCATTTTGTTCATGTCTCACCCCCAGAAAGTAAATCATTCTACATAGACAGACAGAATCCGTTACGAGAAGTCCACCCAGTCCAAGGGGCGGGTGGCGTAATGCAACGAGTGTTTGTATACACTCCGATTTCAAAGATGGAACTTCTTGAAATGAAGAAATTAATTCCCTGTCATGACAAAGATCCAGCAGGGTTCCATAGAGAATTAAAAGACATGCTCCGTATGGGAGAATACACTTACCCAGATATCATTAAAATGTTAAAAGTCCTGCTGCCCGCAGGGGTATATGAAAAGTTAAAAGAAAAAGAATGGGAGGTGGGAGAGAAAAAGATCGATTGGGCAGTCCTAGAAGCAGAAGACAAGGCACGAGTACCAGGTACCGGTCTTGGAGATAAATGTAAAGAATTACCAGAATTATTGATTCAAGTTTTACCCAGATTATTGACAACGAGAAAAGAAGACTGGGATGCAATCTCAGCCTGTAAACAGAAACAAGATGAAGATATTAGTGATTTTTATTCTAGATTTGAGAAATGTTTCAGTATCAACAGTGGTCTCAAGACAAGTAGGGAGTCATACCCTCACCTTTTTGTTACTAAATTAGTCGAGAATTCAAGTCCACAAATTAAAAATCGAGTTTTAAAAGTCGAAAGCACCTGGCAAGCGAATACTCCGTCCCAGATGCTCCAGATGCTCCAGTACCACCAGAATAGAATCAGAGAAGAGCAAGAACACGAAAGAAAACGTATGAAAGACACGAAAATGAAAGTGCTAGTTGCACAATCTGTTCCTCAAGACAGTCAGAAGAGGGGTCCGAATCAAGCCAGTCATCCTGCAGCTCCCGTTAAAGGGAACTGCAATTATTGTAAACAACCAGGTCATTTTATAAACGAGTGTGCAGTTCTGAAACACAACATAGCTACTGGTAAGACTAAAGAAAGACCACGTCCGCCTAGACAAGAACAAGTTTCACAGACTCCTCAGTCACAGAATGCACAACAGACAGTTACAGTACCGCAGCCTATCGCTGCAACACAGCACGTCACACAGCAGATGTACCAGTATGCTCAGACAGAGTATCCAGAGTATCAGCCATATTCATGAAACAGCCTAGAGAGGGAGGTAGGCTTGCCTCTCATCGAGATACCTGTAGATCAAGAAGGTCCCTATGTTCACAGTCAAGTATTAGGGAAAGACAGAAAGTTTTTGATCGATACAGGGGCAAGTAGGACCACAATTAGTCATGCCGAAGTTCCAGGGGCTCCGCTCTCAGGCTCAAGAAATGTTTCCCTTGGATTTTCAGGAAAACCCATCGTTAACGAGATATCAAAACCAGTTACTCTAGAAGTAGGTCCATTGTCCCGCACTACTGATCTGTTACTTACTAAATCATGTCCAGAAAATCTATTAGGCATTAAGACACTGAAAGAGTTAGGTGCCGTTATATGCTGTTCCCCAGAGGGAATACGTCTGTTCCTACGTGACTTTAAGGGTCACTATGTATTACGAGATTTTGATTCAAGATTGTCTAATGTTCCGCAGCACTTATGGGCGCAAGGTCCAACTGATGTAGGTTACATGCAAATCACACCCCATCGTGTGACTCTCAAACCAGGCGTAGTGTTACCCCGAATCAGACAGTACAGATTGCCACCTGAGGCTGTAGCAGCCTTATCGAAAATTATTGACGAGCTCATGGCTCAAGGAGTAGTTGTAGAAACTGACTCCAATGTATGCAATTCTCCGATCATTCCAGTCATGAAACGTACTGATCCAAAAGCACCCCCAGTATATCGATTAGTGATTGATTTACGAGAGCTTAATAAATGTATTATTCCTCAATACCCAGTTGTCCCAGACATTTCTTCCCTGTTAACAGCTATTGATTCCGAAGCCACGTTTTTCACTGTCATTGACCTCAAGAATGCATTTTTTAGTGTTCCAATTCATCCAGACAGCCAGTTTCTTTTCGGATTTTGTTTAAATGGAAGGAGCTATATGTTTACACGCGCTCCTCAAGGTTTCACAGAAAGCCCTAGTATTTACAGTCAAGCACTCAAGAGACAACTAGACAACATTCACATGCCAACTGACACTGCCCTGCTCCAGTATGTCGACGATCTACTGATCACAGCCCGTTCTGAACGTGACTGCGAGCGCGCGTCACTGACAGTTCTGTATTTCCTAGCCGAGATGGGGCACAAGGTGTCACCTTCGAAGCTTCAATTCTGTGTTCAGCAAGTGGTATACTTAGGGCACTTGCTGTCCAAGAGGGGTAGGCAGTTGACACCCGACCGTATCCAGTTAATAGCGAGTCTTCCCCAGCCCAGAACCCAGAAGGAGGTACGTGCCTTTATCGGCCTTACTTCTTATTGTAGACAATGGATTCCCCAGTATGCATTTTTAGCCAAGCCACTGATACAGTTAACGACACAGGAGGCAGCCGTATCGACTGTCCTCCCTTGGACATCTGAACATACACTTAGTTTCAACGAGTTAAAGAAAGCCCTATGCCAAGCTCCAGTTCTAGCTACACCGAACTACAGTAAGCCTTTTACACTTTTCGTTACTGAACGTGAAGGTACAGCATTATCTGTCCTCACACAAGATCAAGCAGGACAATACAAGCCCTGTGCTTATTTTTCGAGCACATTAGATCCAGTCGCCCAGGCGTTGCCTGCGTGCCTCAAGTCAGTTGCAGCCACAGCACTAGCTATCAGACAAAGTGATTCCATAGTTTTAGGACACTCCCTGACAGTACAAGTTCCACATTCAGTAGAAGTTCTTTTAAACCGAACACAAACTCAGCACTTGACAATTGCACGTTTAACAGGTTATGAATTGACACTGTTCCAGCCACACATAGAAATTAGACGCTGCAACGTTCTGAATCCTGCTACACTGTTACCATCAGTTAGTTCAAATCCTGACCCACATGACTGTGTGGAAGTAGTTAATATTACGACAAAGCCAAGACAAGACCTGACAGACATTCCGTTACCAGATCCTGACCTGACACTTTATGTGGATGGTTCAAGTATGAGAACTAGTACAGGAGAACTAGTCGCAGCATATGCAGTAACTACTGACACCGAAGTTATTGAGACACACCGTATTGACACTCTGTCCGCTCAAGCAGCAGAGCTAGTTGCTCTGACACAAGCCTGTATACACGCCAAGAACCTGAAAGTTAATGTTTACACAGATTCACGTTACGCATTCGGAGTTGTACACGACTTCGGAGTGCTCTGGCAGGAGAGAGGTTTCATGACTTCTCATGGAACCAAGATTCAGCATGGTCTCCTTATTCAAGCCCTGTTAGATGCCATACATTTACCGACATCTATTGCTATCATGAAGTGCAAAGCACATACGAAAGTTACAGACATTATTTCCCAAGGTAATGATCTAGCAGACCGCACAGCCAAGCTTACAGCACAGACTCCAGACATTCCAGTTAACATGACACATACTCCAGATCCGATTACATGCATGACAGTTAAGGACCCTACACAAGACGTCATAGATATCCAGTTACATGCTACTCCCGATGAAATCAAGAAATGGTCTGAACAAGGAGGGGTCCAGACAGATCAAGGATGGTTAACGAAGGGTAGAGCCACATGGTTTCTCCCCGACTCTATGGTTCAAGTCATTATCAATACCGCACATAGTCCAGCACATTTAGGAGAAAAAGCTATGTTAGACAGTATCCAGAACATTTGGTTCAACAAGCATTTACGAGCTGCAGCCAAGCAGAAAGTCCGTACCTGTATGATATGTTGTCAGTTTAATCCAGGTAAAAGTGTCCCGGTGGAACAAGGTGGTTTCCAGCCTCCTGACCACCCTTTAGAGGTCCTCCAGATGGATTATATTCAGATGGAGCGATGTCGAGGTTTCAAGTTTGTCCTTGTAGTTGTATTCGCTTTGTCCAGGTGGACAGAAGCATATCCAGTCCCAGATTACACAGCCGCGACCACTGCCAAGCAGTTGGTTCGTGAGTTTTTCCCTAGATATGGACTCCCTAGAGTCGTATATTCTGATAACGGTCAGCCATTCTCATCTGAACTCATGAAGCACGTTTCCCTGTTGTTAGGGTACCAGTGGAAGTTCCATTGTGTACGCCATCCTGAAGCAGCCGGTCTGGTCGAGAGACATAATCAGACTCTGAAAATCCGTATTGCTAAAGTCTGTAAAGAAAAAGGTGTGGACTGGCTAGTAGCTCTGCCAGTCGCTTTGTTTTATATGCGCATGGTCGCACATTCCAGATCAGGTCTGTCCCCGTATGAGGTCGTTTTCGGCCGCCCCCCTAACATGTGGGGTACTCCTAGACCCCGAAGTATTACCGATGTTTCATGTAATATGCTGACAGATTACCTAGCTTCCTTGATGTCTGCCCTCAACTCATGTCGTTCACAGGTTGCTGCCGCCTTTCCAGACAATACCGAGGTGGCACCGCATGAAATCGTTCCAGGTTCCCTTGTGATGGTCCGAAATTTTGACAGATCAAGTCCGCTGGAGCCTCGTTGGAAAGAGCCACGTCAGGTCCTCTTGACCACCCGTACTGCCGTCAAGCTGGAAGGCAGGAAGGGGTGGGTCCACCTTTCTCATGTAAAACTTTTCAATGGATTGAAACCGGTTTCTAAAAACATTTCCAAGGATTCCCAAGATTCTAAAGACTGCCAAAACATTGTTTTAAAGGACTGTCCCGCAAAAGACATTATTACAACCCCTCCCTTGTTAGAGAAAACTCCGCAGCAGGAGTATAAGTTAAAGCTCAGGTCTAGTAAAATAAGTCAGTCAGTTTGATTGTATAAGTCCTCCCCTAGGTGAAACGGTTAGACTGTTTCTGACATGTATAAAATAGACCCCCATAGTGAGAGAGTCAGTCGAAGTTCAATTCAATGTATCGTTTTTCTGAGTTTCATATTATTCATCAGCATTATGATTTCCTGCACCAGCTATGCGTTCTATCTGTATTTTCCAGTTCCTCATGTAAATATGTCTGCTAATACTACAGTAGAGCACACGTTTAGTGATCTGCCTCCTCACGAATATTCATACCGCCTCGCTATGCGCAACAATTCTTTCATCCGTATGTTACATTACTCACACCAGACCAGCAATGCCACTAATTGTTGGGTGTGTGGTCGACTCCCCCCTTTCCAGACCCCGAAGGGAGTTCTGCCACTCTTTCCTTATCCATTCTCACACAATGGTTCGTGTGGAGCATGGTCCACGTTAACGTCATCCTCAACAGATATGTCTTTTCTTAACAGTACATGTTTTCCAGACAAGCAAGGTTTCCCCCACAGAACAGGTTTAGATCTAGAAAATGAAGTATATAATTTAGGTAATTATTCGTCGAATTTCATGGTCCTGAATGTTCAGTCTGATACTACTCCAGACTTACCTGCTATTTCAGTACTACCAGTCAAAGGTGAATTATGTGTCCGTAATTATGGTTCCGTACACGTAGGACATAGTGATTGTACTACTATTGTCAAGTATAGTGACAGTAGGAAATCTATCTTCAAAGCTTCACGTCATTCTTATTTTATTTGTGGTCAGACCGCATATGTTCGTCTGCCCCTCGATTGGGAGGGAACCTGTTACATTGCCTTCCTACTGCCACCTGTTTTCCTAGCCCCATCTGATTATCACAGAAACACACATCTAGTACACATTAGACATAGAAGGGAGTCCCCAATTGTCGATTATACTGAAACTACTCTAGAACAGTATACAGATTTCAATAAAGGTTTCTTCTTCTTTGTAGGACCTGTCCAGAATAGTAAACTGATCCGTAGGTTAACAAGAACCCTTGAAGCTGTAGTTAATGAGACTGCCTCTGCTCTAGGTAACTTAACCGAAGAACAATCTGCTATGAGATTTGTCGTTTTGCAAAATCGTCTCGTCCTTGACGTCATACTGGCCGATAGGGGCGGGGCCTGTAGAATCATCGGATCTAGTTGCTGCATTTTCATTCCAAATAACGCGCCGTCTGTTTATTCAGCTATAACCAGACTCCATAAAATTGCCCATCTGTTACACCAAGATCCAGGCACCTGGACATGGTCCGGTTGGTTCTGGAATATAATTTCCGCCTGGGGATGGAAAGTCCTGTCCTTTCTAGGTATTGCAGTAGCGATCATATTCAGCTGCTGCCTCTGTATACAATGTGGCCCTGCGATTTGCAGCATGTGTGCTACCTCTTGTATTCCTAGTCCCAAGCCCCGTTCTAAATCCCGTTCCAAGACAATTCGAGACGAGCAAATGGTACTGTATGAAATGATAGATGGTATCATGAAAATTGATGTTTCCTGATGGAAACGTAGTGACAAGGAGGGAATGTGGAAAAGTAAATTTTGCCATGTTCTGTGTCCCTACTCATCCATCATATGTTATGTGTGCATGACCAATATGCATATGTTATTCCCCATGTCCGATTAAAGACGCAATTATAGTTGTGTCCACCTCTGATATGTCAGTTTCCAGTCCTCGTGAATACTACGAATATCAGGCCTATGTAAAGTAATGTTGCCACGTTTCCCAGTGTGCACGTTATTTCATCATAAAGTCCCCGTTTCCAGGCCTCAAAAGGGCCCGGACATCAGATTCAGCTCCTGTCTCCTGAAAGCCTCGCTGAGGAGCGATACAGCCCCCACCTGTATCCTCGACCCTTCACTTACTTCCTGCCTCGCAGTGCCCGGTGCAGCTTGGCTCTGCCTCTGAGTCTGCCAAAAGTATGTTATAATTCCAGTTATCAGTTCAGTCCTCCTTCTCTGCATTCCTAAAGCTACTGAACTGCATCAATAGTTTCCGTCATTGTCTAGCCTATTCGGCTCCACGTTAGAGAAATACTGTATTAATGGTCATTTAATATTCTTCATCACGCACTACATGTAGAATAATGTATGGTCCAGTCTTAGAATCAAGTTAGCTTTTCCCCTCATGACTTCTAGTTTATATCAACATGTTCCCTAAACATCAGATACCAGATAGGGTTTAGGTACATGTCGCTCCGACCCTCCAGACTTTAGTCTCTGCTCCTAGCACAGAGTTCATAGCCCCCAGCTTCTCCTAGTGACACGTCATTGCCAGTTTACGCGCACCATTAGGTTAGAGGTCCCGGCTCCTTAGGTAGCCCCCTCCAATGTTTCCGCCCCATTCATGACATATTCTGTTACGTTTGCACCACATGTCTATGTATACGCCCAGTTACACCTACTTTTACTCTTATCTCTCGCGACTACTACGCGTCACGCCTTCTGCTCCACCCACTGCTACGCCTACTGCAATGTAATGCTATGTGTTTGCGCTATGTATATAAGTTGATGTATTGTTATTAAAAGCTAGCGCGCTCATCCCAGATCAAGCCCCGGCAGCTGCTGGGCCCCAGTTGTCCTGCCGGGCCCTGTTACCCCCGTTCTATGCAGGTTGTCCTGATCCTGTCCTTATGCTGTAATAAACCTGCAGAAACTCCTACTACCTCGAATCTTGACTCTTATTTTATTGAGCTATCTGTTATTCATTCATTCATTCAAAAATAGATCCGGTATTATTTATTTATATACCACATCTCGGTAACGACGCCAAAAACCTCCTGTGATTCTGGGCAAATCACTTAATCTCCCCGTGCCTAAAATGAATGTGTGTCCTCATGTAACGTAACTGGTGATATGTAAAGCGCTCGGATACCTGATTCGGTTCGGGTCTAGTTTGCGCTATATAAAACTCTGCAAAAAAAAAAAAAGCAGTCTGTGTTGGAGTGAGAGAGTATATCACTCTGCCAAAGAGCAAGCCACCGTAAGGGAGGCGAGTATAGAAAGCCTAAACCTGAAAAGGTCCTCGCAGAACAGGGAGGACGGGCGGGCGTTAAGGAATCTGCAGCTAGACTATGTCTCTACCAGATACATTGTTACCGAAGGTAAGTAACTCATTCATCTGATAGAGACGTCTAACCGCAGAATCCTTAACTTAGAATAGATACCAAAGCCATACCCATAGAGGAGGCGGGTCTGCGATTGAACCCCACCAAGTTCCCGAATTAACTTAGTCGTCCAACAGGTAACGTAACAGCACCGTTCACCCTAGGGACGAACCACGAGGACAGTAATATTAGCGCAGTTAACCACCAGACCATAAAGCTCTAAAGAGAGCGGAAAGCCATGGGAGGCAAAGGCACTAGAAGCCGTCAAGAACAGCACGAACATCCCCCTTTGTGTATACCAGGTTGAGAGAAAGAAAACACAGAGCCAGAATACTCGTGGGAAGTGAGAGTACATACCTTCAAAAAAAGAGGGTGAACCAACCCAGGGTTCGAAGAAACCACGGGATCCGAAGTGGCGACAGAAAGCAAAAGCCATTACCGGTCGATGAAGCAAAACAGTGGAAAAAAGCACTGTGGAACCTGTACCCGTAAAGGCACGTGGGGCAGCAGTGGCAATAGTGCCAGCATGGTGAAGAAAATATATTCTTGATAAGCTGGAGGAAAGATGAAGGGTATGACTTTGTAAGAAGTGGAGCTGAACCGAGGGTGTGAGAGAACCGACGGATGCAGCGTGCCAATTGCAGCAAAGCCTCGAGAGACGGCAACTGGAATGACAGAGGCATGGAACATCATCCCGTTATGCACAACAGCTAAAAAGAACCCAGTTGAAACCGGTACCAGAAGACAAGTGACAGCAGTGGCAGAATGCCAATCCATTGCCACAAGATGCCGGTAGTACGAAAGTAGAGAAGACGCGCCAGGGCTAGGCGGTGTTGTCACAATATGTGAAGGACCGATGACAAGCGGTCGAGCGACAACAAACAAGAGCGAAGACCGGAAGGGACCTTAGCCTGCCGTGTGGGCACTGGAACCATATGCAGTGAGCAAAGACTACTTGTAGGGTAGCATAGCAGTTCAGAGGCACACAACAGCAAGAAGGTAACGGCCCAAAAAGGGCACCAGCAAGCCGGACACCACAAGAGCTGGTGGTAAAAGGAGGCCGGGTCAGGAACCACGGACACCGCATGAATGAAAGAGCCTGCACAAATCAGTTGTGTAAGAACACAGAGCAGATACAGAGCAGGTGGAAAAACGCTGAAACAATTAAACATGACCCAACAAGAGTCTATAGTAGGCTGAACATACTCACCAACCTGCGGAAACTGCGTAGGACAATGTCCAGAGCACTAAGTAACTCAAGCTCCTTGCCTGAGAGGAACCACAGTACCCTGCAAAACAGAGTAGGAAAAAGATCTAGTCACTACAGTGGCAAAAGTGAGGATGCACAGAATGAATCTAAGCAAAAGTGTGGAAAGACTCGTAGGAAACAGAGAACCTCTGTTAATCCACCATTTTGGAAGCCAAACCCGAAGGGGATGTACGTTCTAGTTGCCCAATTAAAAGAAGAAGACCGCACAGCGGCAAATAGGGTGTAATTCGTGAAAGATTTGCCACAATAACGTGTCTCACTAGGCGTGTGAGATAGACACCACACAGCACTGAACCCAAGCCAGGTTCCAATGCAGTACAGACAGACCAACCCAACGTGCAATAGAGCAAGTTATACGAGGAACTCTGTAGAAAGAGACAAGAGACTCCCAGCAGGACGTCTGCTTGTAGACGCCATAGGACCGTACCAAGGCAAAGGCGGAACCCAATGCCATGAAATACCCCACATGGGGTAAGACTAATCCCTACAAGGGACGTCCCCCTGGGCTAAGCACACATTCAGAGGACTGAACAGAAGAGAATCAGCCAAACAGCTACGCCGAACGAAAATAGAGATGGCAACCTGACCAGAACTAGTATTAGGGAACGGATCCCAATTAATCCTTGCCAACTGGCCGACGCGTTTCGAATCCAGGTAGTGGTTTCCTGGAATCTCATCAGGGCACAAATTAATCTCTCAATGTAGGAATTGAAGCCGATTAAAGAAAAGAAGCAAGTCTGGTGGAGCAGCCATGGGGTCACGAGGAAGGAGGGGGCCACCGTCAGCTGGTGCACTTAAGGAGGGCTGGCGGCTGGCGCTGTGTTGAAATAATTTTTCATAACTGAATTAAGGGAACGCCGTAGTGATCGAACACTGCGATGAACAGACCCGGGCCAAAAGGCTTCGTGTTTTCTTATATTCTTATGTTTGTCAAGGCACGATTCTACTGCTTCCACTGTGTCTGCCCCAGTCTTAATCGACAGCGTTTCTGCAGTTCCTTGAAACCACTACCTGGATTCGAAACGCGTCGGCCAGTTAGCAAGGATTAATTGGGATCCGTTCCCTAATACCAGTTCTTACTGGTTGTAAAAAGAATTATAAAGTGTATTTGCTCCTTTGCTACTTTCTTTCCTTTTTCAAAAACTTTATTGGGTTCTATACTGACTCTTTACACTTGCTCGTAATTCACCTCTTTACATTGTCATGCCAAAACTGTTGTGTGTGTTAATTCTGTATATTTTTTTGTCATTTATGGTTGAATGTCCCTCTCTTTTTTTCAGTTTGCAATACAACTGTATGGCAAATAGTTCACTAATTTTGATGTAAATATGTATTGCCAATAATTGTTTTTGTGTTGGTTCATTCATGATTTTTTGGACAAATTTTGTTTAAATTGAAAAAATGAATTGGTATAAATAAAAATACCTTGTTGATTACGACATTTAGCGTGCTCAACTTTCCCCAAGTGTGGATTTAAATGTAGGTGGAGAGGCAATTTTTTGGAGTGTTTGTTACTAAGGGAGAACTGTGCCATGCTTCTACCATGCAGCAGTAGACAAAGCAATTCTGTCCACGGACCTTCTGGAATAGAAGGGAGAAGTGGAGCAACTGAGTCCCAAAGAGAGGAGGATGCTCGTGAAAACACACAGGCCGTATTTAAAGCCCAGACGCCTGCTCTGGCAGAGGCGAAATGCCGGCAACCACAATCATCCAGCCACCTAGATTCCCTGGTGGGAGGTGACAAGGGCAAAGAGGGAGAGGACTGTAAATTAAAAGCTGCCTGAACAACTCGTCCCTGAGCTGTTGGGTAAAGAGACAGACAAAGAGGATCACCATGGGCAGGGCGATGTCTACGAGCAATAGCCCGATCAACAGGGTCACCTGAGGAGGGTCTGGAACATGTGCCACGCAGGATATCCAGTAAAGGATCTACTTCGATAGGCCTCAAATGGAGCAGATCCAACAAAGGATCAGAGAGAAGAGGCACCATAGGAGGCTGAAAGCCAAACACAGCAGCAGCCCAATGAACAGCGCGCGAAGGCAGCACTAGGACTCAGTTGCCAAACATGTAGGCGATAACAAACTGTCAGTAGGAGACGGTTGAAGGCTAATTCTACCAACGGATATGAGCAGTGGAGAAGCTGGAGACGGACCTTAAGGCCAGGCGACACAGGTTACTTGCACTCGGGTTCCTTGGTCAGGGGAGTCCAAGGAAACATCAGGTTCCAAGCGAGGAGGAGTAAATGGTAGCAGCGGCGTCGGCAGATGCCGTGGTGGAGACCCATTGCCGCCGAGGAGTCGGGGGGGAGCAACCACCAAGGGAAACTGACTCGACGCCGGCACAGGTGTCGATTAACACCGCATCGGAGTCGCCTCGACGACCTCCACAGAGGACCTTCTCTTAGTTTCAAGCAGCAGATCTGAGAGGCTCTGCGTCGCTCACATATTTATTCAGTGTTCTCTGGGATTAAGCAAGGGAGCACCCCTGTCCAATGAGGTGCATGGCAACACTCAAAAGTATGACAACTTCCCCCAACGTTTAAGAGAGAAAGGATGATTTGTGGCAAGGCTTATTGTGCGCAAAAAGTTTTCAAGTATTTCCCTTAGTCAGGTACAAATTATTTATATTGTGTGCTCCAAGAACGGAACAGCCACTCATACCCCAAAAATAGGACTAAGAAGTTAGTCCAATAGCAAAAACAAAGATTGTCCTGAGAACAACATCACGTGTGTGTCACAAAATCAAAGTCCAATCAATCTTCCTTATCCATGGTGATTTTATTCTTGATGTTCGATAAAATCTTCTCCAGATTACATATAGCCAACATGTGTTTCGTCAGTCCTGATGCCGACGCATCTCGGACTTCATCAGGGCTAATAAAAACGTCCATCCAGATCCTAATCACTAAATTCACCGTAGTTCCAACGTCAAAGGCTTGTATTTAGAAAAAGTTTGCGCATCTGTTTGTAAAGTCCTTTATCTAGGACAAAAACGGGTAGCCACACTGAAATATCTGAAACTGAAGCAGCAGAGAGTACTCCCCACTCGAGATTACCAGCGTTGTGCTGTGAAGATCGATTGGACTTTGATTTTGTGACACACGTGATGTGCTCAGGACAATCTTTGTTTCCTCCAAAGTTTGGCATATTCTTGTCCCAGAAAGCACCGCACGATGGCTGAAATCTCAGCTGCAGAGGAAGAATTAGCTAAACCAACCTCCAGTGTGGCTCATTTTCATAGCTGTCCTCCCCTAACATCAGTAGATTCCTTCCTAAAAAAAACAAACAAAAAAAAAAACTGCTATCTGGCTGGGTCAGAGGGGATGGGGGTAGGCAGACCTGGTATTCCTTGCCTGTCCTGTTTCTCCTTTGAAGCCTCATGCTTTACAACTCCTTCTCTGGCATTCCTATGTAGCAGAGCTCTCTCCAGCAGATAGCCACTCCTTTGGTGAGACACTTATCACTTCGCCAAAGTAGCCTGGCTAATCTTGTTAACTGTGATCAATCAGGGAAGACTGCAGGAAGGCTGAATTTTGGCTTATAGATAAGAAGGTCTTACAGCTTATTTTCTGTACAATGTAGGATACATTCTACAATAGCATATTGTTGGATTTATCAGTACTAATCTTCCAAGTCTTTGAATTATATTTCTTGTATTTCTAGCAATATTTATGCGTTCATAAACTATTGCAATGTTATCCTATGGTCTAGGCATCTACAATGAGCAAACTGAAATATGCAATTTCTCCATCACCAGGGCATATAACATATCTTTTATAAGGGCCCTGCTTATAGTTACATGACCCCCCACCCCTGGGATGACTAGCGGAGAGCTTGGTGATAATAAATATGCAAAACTAGTGTAGAACCTCACTCCACAGTGCTCATAGCACCAAAGTCGATTTTGGGTGGTGTCTAACTACAATAGAGGAAGTGAATGTACAATGTATCTATCCCCAGGGCATATAAAGCATCTTTTAGGAAGACCCTGCTTAAAATTGCATGACCCCACCAGGACACCTAGGGGAGACCCTGGGGGTACCTAATATGCAAAAATAATGCAGATGAACACTTTTGAAACTCAAGTTTGCAGTTAATTTACTTTTGAAAACAGTGTTGCAAGGCAGCGCTGCTTTTAAAATTATCTCAGGTGCTTCAGCAGTGCACACATGTAAGGGCAGAAGGGGTGGCTGGCCTCTAAACTGCCATGCCCTATTATATACTAGGGACTTATAGGTAATTTTACCCTCCCCCCCGCCCTATTATCTACTAGGGACTTACAATTGGCATGGCCTACCCTGTAAGTGTACCATAATGCATGTGTGTGTTTTAACTGTGTATTCACCATAGCACTGGCCTTGGTTATAAAGGGCCCAGAGACAGTCAGAGTCAGTTACCACCAGTACCAGTCAGCAACAAAATGGGGGTGCTCCGGGCACACAGGATGACTTTGCAACACTCCCTTTGAGTTTTTTTTTTATGACATTGCATATCAAAACGAAGAAGGGTCTCAATATAAAACCTTTTGCTGGACAAAATGCAAAAAAGGTTGCCCCAGACAGACACAGTATGCATTTTTTGCAATGCAAAGCAAAGCCTATTCAGAGAAGCAGCGTCAACAGCACAAACTCTACAGGAAAACACACCCACAGCTTGAAAAATACAGGCCCTCTTGCAAGACAGCTCAGGCAATACAGAGTCTATGGAGAGACGCACTTCATACAACACAGACTCTACTGGGATAAATTGCATGCATTGTCATGAGTGCTCCACGCAGAGTAACACAATTGCATGTTCCGCTTTTTCACAGAAAATGTGCACAATAGTATGTATTTAGAAAGATGGTGGATGCTGGTTGTTAACTTTGAACTGTAAGAGCGAAAAAAATTGCTTAACGCTTCTGGTATTTAGTGTTGTGGGTGATTTGTTGCCCAAACAAACAGTGGTGATGCCAATAGGTCTAGCTTATGAATGAAAGTGTTTTGTTGTGTTATTGATGGGTTTAGAAACTCAATAAGTCATCCTACATGCACTTGTCACTCACCTTTGGACTCATGCTTACATTTACCCATCCACTGACTCATTCTTGCATTCACGCTCTGACACAACCACAATATAACACACACAAACTCAACAACATAAGAAATATAAATAAAAGAATACAAGTAGAAAACAGAAAACACCCTGCTGTCTAAACACAACAAGCATATGCTTGCATAATGAAACTAAACAGAACGGCATGTGTCACTCTTGCAACTGTATTGTAAATTGTCGCTCCGTGTTTTAAAGTTCCAGCTTTGCTGCCACATTTAGAACAAAATATGCTGGCCATCCTAGAATGGTAAAACAATGATACATTATGGGCAACAGCATTCCATAATGGTCTTCTTGTTTAGAGAAAGTGCCCTCGTGAGATGCAGCGGCAAACAGACGACCTGTAAGCACTGCCTGGAGAGCTGTAATATCCCGTTAAGAAACATTAAAATAAAAAGAGAAGCAGATAAAATAAATAGGGAACTATGAAAAGAGAATATTGGAAACTAAAACGACTGACTAACCAGCCTTGGCACTGAAGCACACTCACTTTCAGGTGGATGTAAATATGTGATCAGAAAATACCATCATTCACAGGGCAAGAGAGCCAATAACTGATTTGAATAGAATAATTACCCCATGCATTATGCTATCGCCGATGGAAGAGGAGTGTAAATGACATAGACCACAGGCAGAATAAAAATGACCCAAAGGCCCTCAATGGAAATATATATTTATATATCTGGATGGATGGATTATTTACTTATTTTTTCTTTTTATTACATGATAGTGGCAAACCGGTAAAAAGAGATTCTTGCAAGAATTATAACAGTGCACATTTTTGTCGCCTAGGTTTTGTCAGAAGCAGTAACCAGCACCCAAATAGTTTCCTAGAAAGGTAATCTGTTACATTTCGCAGGTTTTATAACACCCCGTAAATGCCTATTTACTTTAACATATATTTTTCACAATCAATGTCAGGCCTACTGCATTGATCATAACTTTCCGTACTAAACAGATCATACGTACGGCACTGGAAATATTGTTATCTAGTGAACCAAATAGGCCTGTTGATGTTACCACACCAACTGAGGCCTCCTCTAATGAGCTTAAGCTTCCCCACAAGCCAAATATCAGGCATAGTCATAAAAATATACAGCATACAACTTTACAGTTGACAAAGTAAAACAATATTTCTCCAAAGAGGACCTAACTAGGTTTCTGACAGTGCAAATCTTCTAGAACCATGGTTTGCCATAGGTGGTAACCAGCACCAAAGCCTTTGCCTAATACGGTAATCTGTGTGATTCCATGTAAAAAAATACTTATCTGTAGGGTTCAATACAGAGTAATAACAATCTAACCTTAAATGCCTATTGCTTTTAACATATGCTTTTCACAATCAAAGTTCAGCTTACTTCCTTTAACATAACTTTTCATTATAAACAATCATGCCCATAAACTTTATCATTTGCTTGCTACCATAACCAACTCAAACCTACTGTGTTAATCATAAGTCTTTCCATAAGGCAACCATCAGGCATACCGCAATGATGACAAACATTTGCAAAATATAGTTTTCAAACAATATTAAATTCCTACTAATAGAGCCTAATAAGGATTCCTACAGTGTGAATAGTCTATCCCAGTGGTTGGTTTGGGTGGGGTGCCAACACCAAACCCCTTGCCTGCTACGGCTGAGGTCTTCAAACGGAAGGGCGGGCCCACAGGGCTTAAGTGACCATGAGGGTGAGGGAATTGCCAGTCTCTGGCCAGAGCAGCATCATGCTTTGTTTTGAGTGTTAAAAACAGGAGCAGCAGTAAGCCACTTTGTAGTGGGACATCACTAACAACTTTTGTCTTGTATATCCTAACTGGGAGTATGTGTAGAAAGCGATAACAGAGCTTAATTGCAATGTTTAAATATGTTTAGACATATTTAAACATTGCCATTTTAGAGGCATAAGTGCGAAAAAATTGAGGAGTGGCCTGGCGATTATTGTATAAATTTGTTTACAGGGAGACGCAGCATTAAGAAGTTTGAAGACAACTGTTCTACTGTAATCTGGAAAATACCTACCCACAGTCTTTAGCACAGTGTAAGAACAATCTACCCATAAAAGCCTATTGCCTTTAACACAAGCTTTTTTACAATAAGTAAGGCCTACTTGCTTTGTCAAAACAATTCATTGTAAACAGATCACGCCTAAGAATTTTTACATAACTTCTCCCAGTAAACCAATATGGCATTTACTCAATGGATTGACACTATCACCTTAACTGCAGCAGCAATTCCGCCGCGGTGCAGGGCGTGCCATTGAGTGGGTGGGGCCGTGTCGGCCAACGGACGTGCGCAGCACTACCGAGGTAGTGCTCGCGACGGCTGTTGGCCGACGGGCGCACTTAACGTGTTAAATAACAGTCTTATGCACATTCTGCATAACCTGGCAACCTTCAGAAATGCATTAAGAAAAATACAATACGTATAAAATTACTGTTGGCAAAACAATATACAGCCCCTCTCAATAGAGCCCGACAAGAGTCATCACCGTGGAATTCTACTTCCATAATTTGCCAGAGAGGGGCAGCGCCTTCGCAATGGCGAAGGAGAGTCACCCCACTGGCTCAGAGCCAGCAGCTAAAAAATACAACAATAATGTATTATTTTATTTTTCAGCTGCTGGCTGAGACAGCATGTGTAGGGAGGGGCGGGACATTGGAGGGGAAGGAGGAGTGGTATGTGCAATTTTAAGTATGAATGTGTTTGACCGGCCATCTTAGGTCGACCAAACACACATGTGCAGTTAGGTTTCTCTAACCCAGCTGTTTTGCTCAGCCGCGTTGGAGAAACAGCACAGACTCCCTGTGCCTGAGTGAGTGTTAAACCAGTCCGCTGTGGGCAAATCCCCGCACTGCTCTCATGCTATGAGATCAGCGCGGGGTTGCACAGGGTGCCTCTTGCTGTCCCAGTGTCTGCTGGGACCAGGAAGCCAAGGAAAACAGAGGCAGCTGGCAGCTTAAGATAAGTCCTTTTCTTTTTTATTATTAAACCCCCCCTGTGCACTCCCACCCCAGCGCTCGCCCCCTCCACCCACCCCACCATTTTTTATTTTGTGGCAGTCGACACTGTTGTCCGAGTGGGTGACCAACACCAGAACCCTTCCCTACTAAGGCAATCTTTAAGAGTGCATGTAACTAAATACCTTTCTCTGGCCTGTTACATAATGCAATAATAATCCACTGTTAGAACTTATTGCCTTTACCATATACTTTTCACAATAAATAAACCAGCCCTACAGCCGCTGTAATAACTTTTCATAATAAACAGACCAAACCTATGGCATGTGGTATAACATTCCTCTGCACACCAATCAAACCCCTAGCTGTTATTATTGGATAATCACCATAACCATCTCAGGCCTACTGCACTGAGCATAAGTCAGTCAATACAAAGTTTATTGTGTAGATTACTTAAAACCATGACAATAGAAAACATTTAAGAAAAAAACAATTATACAGAAGCAAAATAAAATGCTAGTTACATGTCAAAACCATGCAATATGAATGGCTTATTGTGCCCGAGGAAAGGAAGCACTTGGTATACAGACTTTCTCTCTGCCATCTTCCCTTTCCCATGTCTGTTATGAAAATAATGAATAAAAGTAAGTTAAAAAACCTTCCATAAAATAAATAAAAAGTTTACAACAAGAAAAGACTCATTTATGGCATGGGCCAACTCTACTATGCATCAATGTCCGTTATCCATCCAAGGGTTAATACATAATCGTCTCAGTGCTTTGTATAGAGTTTTTTTAGGAAGTCCTGCGCAGCTTTAAAAAATGTACCTATTCTTGCCATTTCAGGGGGGACCATTGTGGTAAAAATCCAGTTCATTGCTTGGTTGTATGTTCTTATGCCGTGAATTAAAAAGAGTGGCTTTAGTAAAGTTCGACGACAATCAAGCAAGATCGGACAGCTGCACAGTAAATGTAAAAGAGATTCTGATTTGTAGCCACAGAGTCTGCACTTGTCTACTTTAGAAAGCAGCAGCCAATTAGGATTAAAATCTTTGATTTGTAATGCCAGTATCCTTACTGCCAAGATTTTAGTCAGGCAGGCTTTCCCTATAGTACAATTGAGGTAAGGTTGTGCCCTAAGTCCAACTTGACTTTCATTGTTGTATGACGCTGCCAGGGCCCTTAGTGGTGGAGTGGTATTAATTTTTTGTAGGTCCATGGTCTTGGAAAGTAATCTAGTCTGTTTTTTCATTATACTTTTTATTGCAGCGAACGTAAATGAAGAAGTATTTAAAGTGGTCAAGTCGATTTGTAAAGTTTCTACTGATGTCCTTAAGTAAGTGGACCATGGATTGATTTTATGTTTGAAGATATCTTGCAAAATAAATTTCACTGAGCATAAGCTTTCCTACAAGGCAACAATCCGCTTATAGTCATAGAATTGCAAATGTATACTAAATTACAGCTCTGAAGCAAAATACTCTCTCTCCTAACAAGTATTCTCACAGCGCAAATCTTCATGGCCATGGTGTATCAGAGAGCATAACTAACACCAAAACCCTTGCCACCTAAAGCAACCTGTGAGATTCTGTGTAACAAAGACACTTATCCATAAGCTTTGATTCAAGGAAATAACAATACACTCTTAAATGCCTATTTACTTTAAAATATGCTTATCACAATAAATATGCCAGGCCTACTTTATCATAATGTTTCCTAATAAACATTCAGGCCTATGGACTATCATTGGCGTGTCACTATAACTAACGCAACTGTACCGTGCTGAGCGCAAGCCTTTCTCAAGGCAACCATTTGACATACAGTTATAATAGTATGAATTAATGCAAAATAACAGTTGGGAAAGCAACATACTATGTATCCTAGGAGAAGGAAACAAGGATTACTGTTTTACATCTCTTCAATTTCCATGGTTTGTTTCGGTGGATCACCAACACCTAAACCCTTGCCTACAAAATAAAAAAATACCTTCCTACAGGTTTAGCACAGTGCAATAACAATCCATTCTTAGAAGCTTACTGTCTTTAACACATGCTTTCCACAATAAGAAGGTCAGGCCTACTGGCTTTGTCATAACATTTCATAATAAACTGCTCAAACCTATGAAGTCTGTTATGACTTTTCTCCATTGCCATTTTTACCATAAGCCTTACACATTACCCAACACCGGCCCATATAAAAAGTGCTCATAAACTCATCATGAATACAGTTAAAGATTATAAATATATAAAAAACAACAGCTTGCAAAACAATATACAACCCCTCTCAATCGGGGCTAACAAGATTCATCACAATAAAGACCCCTAGACTTACTCATAGTGGGTGGCCAATCCCAAAACCCCTGCCTATTGTGGTAACCAGTGAGATTACATGTAGCAAAATAGCTGTTGATAGCCTGTAATACAAAGTTATAACAACCGTTACTGTCTTTAACAAATGCTTTTCACAATCAATACAGTAGACCACATGCCTTTGTCATACCATTTTATAATAAACTTTTGTCATACCATTTTATAATAAACTCGTTTCCCAGCGCAGCATTCAGGCCTATAGCTGGACACCATAATTGCTGCAAATGTGCCTTTTCTGCAGGGCTAACTTCTAAGTAGTGGTAAAGTGTTTGTGCTCCTTCTTTCAGCATAATGAAGTTAATATACACCAAATTTGGCATAATTAAGGTACCTGTAAGTACCTACCTATGGTACCAAGGTAAACCCAGGGCCTATACGTTAAATGTCACAAGTGGACTGCAGTACCCACTGTGCCGTCGACTACAGTGACAATGTAAACATGAGTGCAGGCCTGCCACCAGTAGTCTGGCTATGCAGGTTTTAAATGCAAATTTGACCCTTCAGAATACCTCCTTTAGACAGACCTAAAACCCTTCTATTAAATATGTATAATTGACCCCTAAGTAAGCCTTATTTCCCATTAAGGCAGAGTGCATGATGTTTAAAAGCAGGACATGTAAAGGATAGTGTTAAACTTGTCCTTACAGAGCCCCAAAGCTATTTTCACTCTAGTAGGGACGGCAGTTCTATAGGAAAGGACTGGGGTACTATATATATATATTTATTTTTTCTGGAGTGTTTTGTAGCGTGAACTTGACCTGAAGGTATCAGAGCACTTTACATGAGAGCCAGTTGCGCTACAGACTGACACATCTGACTGAGACATCCATTTTTTTGTTATGCATTTCTAAGCTTAATGCATGCTACCTCCTAGGAAACAACGCACATTTTTTGTTTTTGTTTTTACTTTTTGAGATGTTTATAACAAGCCCAATTCACTGATTAAGTTGGATTTAGAATAAATATTTTGGAATAATGACTTTTTAAAGGTCACCTTTGCCCTGACCGAAATCCATGGAAGCTAAATCTGTATATTGCTCTAGCCCATCTGTCAGCCAGTAATTAGCAGTTCAATAGGTGTGAATAAGGTGTGAAGTTGCTCCTAGGACAGGGACAAAAGACATTAAATAACTTCAAAGAGTCCCACCCTGTCCCAAGCATCCAATTAGGGTTTGCCTAACAACCAGACCTGCATTCTTCTTTTGTCCCGGCAGCGAAACCAGCTTCCAAGACAGTGGGGCTCTTTTCGATATTACGGTGTCAGATTCTGCTGGAGTGTCAAGATCTGCTAGACAGGTCTGCTGGGGTTTTATAAATGACATTGGGGACACATTTCAAAGGAAGTAAACATAATGCTAAAACAATTTGTGTATCTACTGTGTGGTTGCTGACAACTCTTGTCAGACTTCTGTCTCGGAGTTAGTTAGGGGTACAGGGACTGCCTAACACTGGATTTTAGTGTTAGATGTGGGAGGACGCGAGGATTATAACAGTACACCATCCACACATGCCCCCAGAAAACAGAGGCCAGTTTTAACTTCCGAAGATTTCAGCCATCTTGAAAATGCTCAAAGTGGTTCAGTTAGCCCCGGAATACCTCCTTGGTTAGGGAGTCACCAGGAGTAATTCCCACACACTAGCATGTGCCAGGCATGCATATGACATCTCAAGGCACCCACTTCAGAACACTCCTGGACCTGTGGAAGACTAAAAAACAGACTGAACCTGCTGTGTGACCTGAGAAGAGTATATAATACTGGACTTGCTATACCTCTTGTACCCAGGACATAGAAGTGGACTTCACAGCTCATGAGGCTGACCTTCTGTTAAAGCTACAGGGACACAACAATCTACAAGAAGCCTGTTCCTGCAACTGCTTAGCTGAACAGTGGCAACTGGACTTGGTGTGGACCCTGCTGTTTGGTCTCTGCCGGACAACCTGTGAGTCTCTAAGTGCCTCACCTGAGGTCCATGGGGCTTTAGAAGTGTACTGCGGTCATGGAATGGGACTTAAAGAACTAAAGTCAGAAGATAAAATCTTTGACCACGAAGAACATGGTTAGTATATCCAATGCTCCATATCGGTCAGTGTCAAATTGAGCCTGGGTCCTGTTCTATATTGACCAATGTCTATCATTGACACTTTGGGCTTCTTGAAGCTATTGCTACTTAAAACTTGAAAAAATTCATATCTCTGGTGCCCTTTACTGAATTTGGTCAATTCGGTGTCAGTTTGTGTGCTACATTTAGGGCTCTTGGTTTCATGGTATTTATTTATTTTAACATTTCAGTCTGTATTTATCCATATTTATTTTTGGCCATCCCATTGGTATTTATTTTGTGTTTTGAGAATAAAAAGACTAGCAAAATGGTTGTTTTCCAAATATATTTAACTGATAAACATACACTCATACTTTGATGTATGTCGCATTTTAGAAAATCAACCCTTTAACTGCTGGGCCTTCCCCATCCATGCCTCAGTACTGAGCACATTTGGGGTAGTTTGCGCTTAGGACTGCATAACTTTCTTTCCACATAATGTACCCATGCCAATTTGCATCCTTTTCTTCCAACATCCTGCAGATTCCCATGGTTTGTGGATTCCTCTGGAGAGGACAGAGTAACTAGGCAATACGAAGCTCAATTTTGAGTTTTGGGGAAAAATAGGAAAAAAGTGCTCCGGATAAAGTGGTCTGTTTCCCCCCCCCCCCTAAAAATTGCAGCAACGGACGGTTTACTGTGCTAAAGTCCTCATTTTCCCAGCTTTAAGCAACACACAGAGCTGAATTTAAAAAAAATTAATCTTTAAAAGTTTTGGCATTTTTCAAAGAGGTAGCCAATTTTTCAGATTTTTTGTGTGCTCTCAACATACTTCTGGTTTGTGGAGGAAACCAGTGTGAAACACATGGGTGATCCAGGAAAGCTATAGAATTCTGAAATTTAGGTCAAATTCAGTAAGGGGTCACGTGTAGATCCGTCAAGGTTTTCTCAAAAAAACTAACTGATAAAATAAATATTGAAAATGAGTAGGATAAAAACAGCCATTTGCAACGTTTTCATTTATAGATTTTTGTCACCATGGCCAATTTACAAAAGCAATATACCCTTAAGTCCGCTAGACCCGTCTGGTTGTGGGAATATATACGAATTTTAAGTTTTCCAGGTACAAAGGTACCCAGAGAGAACAACTGAGCTGCACTATACAATGTTTTTCTTCGTGTACCAAATATAGACCAATACAAATGTTGAAATATATAGAGTGAAAATGGATATCAAGGCAAGCTATGTATTTTAAAATGGGCACAAGATATAGAGTTCAGCAGCAGTGGTTATTTGTACATCTCTGAATTTGTGGATACCCATACTAGCATATGATTTAGAGTATATTTTCCCAAATTTCTTCTTTCCTAAACACTGGCTTACATTTAAAAAGGCACAAATGCAACAAAATTCAATTGGTAATAACAAATGTTCTACTATTCTATGCTCGCACATGTCTTCCGATAAAAATAGTAGCTCACTTGTGTGGGTAGGCCTAGTGCCTGTGATATGAAACAGTCCAAAATGCAACACTGAAAACTGATTAATTTTTCCTCCTTGTGGGTAGCTGTGGATTTTGCTAGCTCATCCGGCACCAAGGGAAACCTAGCAAACTTGCAAAATTTTTAGCACTAGACAACTGGGGGAATCCAGGGTGGAGTGACTTGTGTGGCTTTCACCTGATATTTTTACCCAGAATCCTTTACACACCTCAAACTTTGACTGAAAAAATAAATATTTTTCTCACATTTCTGTAATGGAAAATTCTGGAAACTGGGGGGAGCCACAATTTTCCTACCATTCTTGTTGCAACATGTCCCCTGATGAGAATGGTACCTTAATAATTATTAATAAATAAGCAATAGGGCTAGCTGTGGTATTTGGGGCTGTGCTGTGGCGTCTCCCATGCAAACCTATGAATCACAGACATTTTTTAAAACTAAACAACCAGGGGATTCCAAGGTGGAGTGCCTTGCACGGATCTCATGAGATTTTCTTACCCACAATGTCCTGCAAACCTCACACTTTGCTAGAAATCACACATTTTCTTTGCATTTTTGGGATGGAAACTTTCGGAATCAGGAGGAATGAACAAAATTGCTACCATCCATTTACCTCATTTGTGCCAATAAAAATAAAAACGCTGAACCACTTGTGTGGCTCAGCCTGGTACCCTCGACAGGAATGGATCAAACGGACGTCATTGGGAGCCCTTGCCAAACGGACTGCCACTGACCTAGGTTTCATCCATTCATGTTGCATGCACTTGGCCCAGCCACACAAGTGGTGCAGCGTTTTTGTCAGCGCAAGTGGGGTAACACTGGATGGTAAGAATTGTGTGGATTCCTCCCAATTCCGAAGTTTCCATCGCAGGTGCTTGATTGATTGATTGATTGTGGGTTTCTAAAGCGCTAGAATCGACTCCCGAAGGAGTATCTCTGCGCTGTAGACCGCTGGGGAACCCGTCCTGGCTTTCCCTGTGAGATGGTCCCTACTGGGTATCTCCAAGGTGAAACCAGACATCCCCGGCGTATGTGGGGGGCCGTTGTGGAGATGAGGCAAGCTAATGCCCAGAGTTGCCGAGTGTGATCCCTAGTTAGAGTAGGCACCGAGGTGAGAATTATCGAGTCCGTTGACCCTGGTCCAAGACCCTGCCGCGTCGGGAATTGAACCCTGGTCCTGGGCCGTCCTCTGCTCCCGGGTCTGCCGCCTCTAACCAGTGAGCCACACCACACCAGTTTAGTGTGCTTTCTGCCCCCCTCCCCGATGAGAGGGCCCTATCCATCCCCCCAGGGGGACAGTCAGTCTACATGGCCCCTGGGCTGGGTGATCACAGGCCCCTCCCTCTTAAAAACAATGTTGCATAAATGCAGTTCCTCTTGTCAAGATGACTTTCTGCCCCCCCCCTTTAATTGCCCCCATCCTCTGCTAAGGGGGGGCAGAAAGACTGTTGAGTCATTTCTGGGGTAGGATAGGCCATGCTCATGGTGGGCAGCCTCGACCCTTCTGTTTATTTTTTATCTACCCTGGTGTTTAATTGTCTCTCTCTCCCCCAAAGAGATATACTGGGGTAATTACCTGCATCTGTCAGAAATACTTTTGCCATGCCTACTGGAGGTGGGGGTATGGCCATGCCCGGGTAGGCAGATCCCACTCCCTATATTTTTATATAAAAAAAATCCTAGTGTCTGGTGGGCTTTCTGCTCGCCCCGGGGGTAGATTAGAGGGTAATTACCCCCATCCACTCCGCCAGGGGGTAAAAGACTGTCTACCTTTTTCTTGGTGGGGGCATGGCCATACCCATTGTGGGCAGCCCCCACTGCAATATTTTTTTTAAAAACATAACATTGGGTCTATTGGGCTTTCAAGCCCCTCCCCTGGAGAAGACATTGGGGGTAATCAGCCATTTTGCCATCCGCCAGGGGCAGAAAGACTGTTCTATGTATACTGGGGGTCGGGGCGTGGCCTGGTGGGCAGCCCACACCCCTATACTTTCATTATAAAAATCTCTGGTGTCTAGTGGGCCTATTATTAGGATAATCACCCCATCTGGCCCTCTGGGAGGGGGGGGGCAGAAAGACTGTTCTATATATATTTGGGGGGGGCATGGCCATCCCTGGTGCGCAGCCCTCACCCCTATATTTTAAAAAATTCCTGACGGTTTGTGAGCTTTCTACCTCTCCTCACTGCCCCCCAACTCCCTCAGGAGGGCAGAAAACCTGACTTTTTTTCCGAGAGAGCTTGGGGAAGCACAAGCCCTTGCCTAAGGGGCCCCTATCCCTGGATGATGGTGGGTGGATCCCTGCTTGGAGATTGCACTCCTATGGCGATCCCTAAGCAGGGATTCACTGGGCAAAAGTACCATTGAAAAGGGGACATTCTCCCCTTTCCAACGAGACCTCTCTAAAGAATCAGTGCTCGGAGGACGGAGATACGCCCCAGAGCACTGATTCAGTGAAAGTGAAATGAGCCCTATGGCTCATTTTACTTTCACTTTTGCAATGTAATATCATCATTACAACCCAAAAACAATAGCTCAGGCTACTTGGGAGGCTGTTCCTGAACAGCCCTAACTTGGGGGAGGGAGGAGAGGAAAACCCTCTGGTGTAAAGCCAAAGCACTATAGGGGCCTTTCTAACCCTCCTCAGTATCGAACAATGGAGAACAGACTCACAGGACGTACGGCTGTCTGCCATTGGCCGACGGCCGCATTTAAGGGGTTAAGCAGCCAAATGTAACAAAACACTACAGCCACAGGTAAACATTACCGTTATATACAAATGTATGTTAACATATGCCTGTATTTTCCTCTTTTTTTAATTCTGTGCTGTCTTTCTGGGAGCTATTAGCTTGAAATTCATGATGGACAGCATGGAGAGTAACCCACAGAAAGCATAGTTTCCTTTATTTTTCAGTTTTTAAAAATAAATACAGACAAGAAATCATTATTTTCTATCTATATATATATATATATATATATATATATATACACACATATATTTCCACACAAAGAGAAGATATACCCCAGCACTCCGCTTGTTAAAGTAGATGAAATTTATTCAGCACTGCAAAGCCTACGCGTTTCGAACCTATATATGTGTGTGCGTGTGCATTCGTGTGCGTGTGTGTGCGTGCGTGTGCGTGTGTGTGTGTAAATCTGTAAAAACTAAACACTTTGAGCCTTGATTACATTTGATTATGTTTTTTATTTGTTTTGGGGTTTTTATTGTTTTGTGTATTTTGTCATTATTATTGTTTTAGTAATGGATAAATACTTTACACGTTGCTTCAGCCTCCAAGGGGTCCAGCTTAGGTTTATTTAGTAGCTTTAGAGGTTCATCCTGACAAGAATCGCGAGTATTACTTGAGATGGGTACATACCCCCCTCAACTAATAACCCAATTTCTTGCATTAAACAAGTCAGGCCTACAGTTTTGACAGTAACCGCTACTACAAGACAACCATCAGAGATACGGTTGGAAAATTAGAAAAGTACACAAAATTACAGTAGGCTAAGCAAAATACTATCTTAAGATTGCCTAAGTAGAAATCTCATAGCGCAACCCTTCTATATCCACGGTTTGTCTCACGGGGTACCCAACACCAAATCCTATACCTATTATGGCAATCTGTGAAATTCCATGTAATAAAATACCTATCTGTAGCTTTCAATAGAGTAATACCAAATCACAGATATATGCTGATTGCCTTGAACATATGCTTTTCACAATAAATGTTAGGCCTGGTGCCTTTATCATAATATCATTGATAATAAACAGATCAGGCTACATGCTAATATTACCAACTCAGTTCTGCTGTGTCGAATGTAAGAATGGTCACAATCTGAAGGTGCAATACAATCAGAAATTTTAGGGGAAGAACACACATTTGGCGCAATCAAATCATGTACTCATGAAAGCCCTTGTCAGTAATACTCTGAAATCATTTTTTTGTTGATCACCTCAAATCAGCCAACTGTTTCACTGTCAACCCAGACCAAACAATCCATGTAGATTAGTATAGCTCTGGGCATCCCATAATGTTCTCAAAGGCAACACTGCACTCCGAAGTTAATGATGGAATGGGATGGATTTGTATTGCTCGCGGAGAAAAACAAACTCATAAATGATCGAGTTATGCAAGACACTAACAGCATTACAAGGTCATGAGTGTGCCTCTGAAAGTTCAAGGTCAGGCAGCCATACTAATGCTGGCTCAGTCAGCTGGATAAATACACAAAATAATCACAGCTGTGTGGAGGAGAAGCACTTTTTTTCTGTGGAGGAACACAATTTCTGTCCAAGTATTCCTGGCTACCAACACGTGGGGACAGTCAAAGCACCTCTCTGTAGTACTACTGGAAGCTTTTTTGCTGTTCACATTAGATCTGGTGTCAGCCAGGCACGCAACACCCATTGGCCTCAAAGGGCTTCATCCATCCCCCATCCCCCCCCCAACCCCCACACCCCCCATCCCCCTGTGGTATATAAATAAATAATACCGGATCTAGGTTTGACTGGACATAGCAATAACAGATAGCTCAATAAATAAGAGTCAAGATTCGAGGTAGTAGGAGTTTGCAGGTTTAATACAGCATAAAGGACAGGAACAGGACAACCTGCACAGGAATGGGATGGCAGCGCTGCCTGGGACAGGATTGGACTGGCGTAACATTTAATAACAGTACACAAGCATATATACTAAAACAGTTGCATTACAATGAATACAGTAGGCGGAGCAGTGGGTGTGGTCAATAGCAGTCGCGAAAGATAAGGGTGAAAGTAGGTGTAACAAGAGGCGTATACATAGACATGTGATGTAAACGTAACAGAATATGTCATAAATGGGGCGGAAACATGGAGGGGGCTACCTAAGGAGCCGGGACCTCTAACCTAATGGTGCGCGCAAACTGACAATGACGTGTTACTAGGAGAAGCTGGGGGCTATGAACTCTGTGCTAGGAGCAGAGACTGAAGTCTGGAGAGTCAGGGCGACATGTACCTAAACAATATCTAGTATCTGATGTTTAGAGGACATGTTGATATAAACTAAGAATCAGGAGGGGAGAGGCTAACAGACTCTAAGACTGGAGCATGCATTATTCTACATGTAGTGCGTGTTGAAGAATATTAAATGACCATTAATACAGTATTTCTCCTACATGGAGACGTAAAGGCTAGACAATGACGGAAACTATTGATGCGATTCAGTAGCTTAGGAATGCAGAGAAGGAGGGCTGGACTGATAACTAGAATCATAACATACTCTTGGCAGACTAGCAGGCAGAGCCAGGCCGAGCCGGGCACTGTGAGGCAGGAAGTAAGTGAAGGGTCGAGGATACAGGTGGGGGCTGTATCGCTCCTCAGCGAGGGCTCAGGAGACAGGAGCTGAATCTGGTGTCCGGGCCCTTTTGAGGCCTAGAAACGGGGACTTTTCAATGAAATAACGTGCACACTGAGAAACGTGGCAACGTAACCTTACATAGGCCTAATACTCGTAGCTTTCACGAGAACTGGAAACTGGCATACTAGAGATGGACACAACTGTAATTGCGTCTTTAATCGAACATGGGGGATACATATGCATATTAATCATGCACATATAACATAAGATGGGGGACACGTAGGGACACAGAACATGGCAAAATTTACTTTTCCACATTCCCTCCTTGTCACTACGTTTCCATCAGGAAACATCAATATTCATGATACCATCTATCATTTCATACAGTATCATTTGCTCGTCTCAAATTTTCTTGGGACTGGATTTAGAACGGGACTTGGGACTAGGAATACAAGAGGTAGCACAGATGCCGCAAATCGCAGGGCCACATTGTATACATAGGCAGCAACTGAATATGATCGCTACTGCAATACCTAGAAAAGACAATACTTTCCATCCCCAGGCGGAAATTATATTCCAGAACCAACCGGACCATGTCCAGGTGCCTGGATCTTGGTGTAACATATGGGCAATTTTATGGAGTCTGGTTATAGCTGAATAAACAGACGGCGCGTTATTAGGAATGAAAATGCAGCAACAAGATCCGATGACTCTACATGCCCCGCCCCTATCGGCCAGTATGACGTCAAGGACGAGACGATTCTGGAGCACGACAATTCTCATAAAGGATTGCTCTTCGGTTAAGTTACTTAGAGCAGAAGTAGTCTCAATCACTACTACCTCGAGTGTTCTGGTTAATCTACGTATCAGTTTACTATTCACAACAGTACCTAAATAGGGAAAGACACCTTTATTGATATCTATGTATTGTTCTAGGGCAGTTTCAGTATAATCGACAATCAGGAGGTCTCTCTTGTGTCTAGTATGTACTAGGTGGGAATTCCTATGGTAGTCGGGTGGGGCTAGGAAAACTGGTGGCAGTAGGAAGGCAATGTAACAGGTACCCTCCCACTCGAGGGGCAGACGAACATATGCGGTCTGACCACAAACAAAATAAGAATGACGTGAAGCTTTGAAAATAGATTTCCTACTGTCACTATACTTGACAATAGTAGTACAATCACTATGTCCTACAGGTACGGAACCATTCTTTCGGACACATAATTCACCTTTTACTGGTAGTACTGACATAGCAGGTAAGTCTGGAGTAGTATCAGACTGAACATTCAGGACCATGAAATTCGAAGAATAATTACCTAAATTATAAACTTCATTTTCTAGATCTAACCCTGTTCTGTGGGGAAGACCTTGCTTGTCTGGGAAACATGTACTGTTAAGAAAAGACATATCTGTTGAGGATGACGTTAACGTGGACCATGCTCCACACGAACCATTATGTGAAAATGGATAAGGAAAGAGTGGCAGAACTCCCTTCGGTGTCTGGAAAGGGGGGAGTCGACCACACACCCAACAATTAGTGGCATTGCTGGTCTGGTGTGAATAATGTAACATGCGGATAAAGGAATTATTACGCATAGCAAGACGATAAGATAGTTCATGAGGAGGCAGATCACTAAACGTGTGCTCTACCGTAGCATTAGCAGACTTATTTACATGAGAAACTGGAAAACACAAATAAAAAGCATAACTTGTGCAGGTAGTCATAAGGCTGAAAAACAATATAAAACTTAGAAAAACGATACATCGGATTGAGTTTTGACTAACTCTCTCACTATGGGGGTCTATTTTATATATGTCAGAAACCGGTCTAACCGTTTCACCTAGGGGAGGACTTAGACAATCAAACTGGCTGACTTATTTTACTAGACCTTAATTTCTTCTTATACTCCTGTTGCGGAGTTTTCTCTAACAGGGAGGTTTTAGTATCATTGTCTTTTGCGGGACAGTCCTTAAGAATAGTACTTTGGCAATCCTTAAAATCCTCGGAAATCTTCTTTGAAACAGTCTTTAGTCCGTAAAATCTTTTCACATGAGACAGGTGGACCCAGCCCTTCCTGCCTTCCAGCTTGACGGCAGTACGGGTGGCCAGGAGGACCTGCTTGGGCTCTTTCCAGCGGGGCTCCAGCGGACTTGAACGATCAAAATTCCGGACAAGAACCATGCATCCGGGAACGATGTCATGCGGTGCCACCTCGGTATTGTCTGGAAATGCGGCGGCAACCTGTGAACGACAAGAGTGTAGGGCAGACATCAAGGAAGCTAGGTAATCTGTCAGCATATCACTTGAAACATCTGTAATACTTCGGGGTCTAGGTGTACCCCACATATTAGGGGGGCGGCCGAATACGACCTCATACGGGGACAGACCTGATCTGGAATGTGCGACCATGCGCATATAAAACAAAGCGACTGGCAGAGCTACTAGCCAGTCTACACCTTTTTCTTGACATATTTTGGCAATACGGATTTTCAGGGTCTGGTTATGTCTCTCTACGAGACCGGCTGCTTCAGGATGGCGTACACAATGGAACTTCCACTGGTACCCTAACAAAAGGGAAACATGTTTCATGAGCTCAGATGAGAATGGCTGGCCGTTATCAGAATATACGACTCTAGGGAGTCCGTAGCGGGGGAAGAATTCACGAACCAACTGCTTGGCAGTGGTCGTGGCTGTGTAATCTGGGACTGGATATGCTTCTGTCCACCTGGACAAAGCGCATACAACTACAAGGACATACTTGAAACCTCGACATCGCTCCATCTGAATATAATCCATCTGGAGGACTTCAAAAGGGTGGTCAGGGGGCTGGAATCCACCTTGTTCCACCGGGACACTTTTACCTGGATTAAACTGGCAACATATCATACAGGTACGGACTTTCTGCTTGGCTGCAGCTCGTAAATGCTTATTGAACCAAATGTTCTGGATACTGTCTAACATAGCTTTTTCTCCTAAATGTGCTGGACTATGTGCGGTATTGATAATGACTTGAACCATAGAGTCGGGGAGAAACCATGTGGCTTTACCTTTCGTTACCCATCCCTGATCTGTCTGGACCCCTCCTTGTTCGGACCATTTCTTGATTTCATCGGGAGTAGCATGTAACTGGATATCTATGACATCTTGAGTAGGGTCCTTAACTGTCATGCATATAGTCAGATCTGGAGTATGTGTCTGTGTTGGATTAACTGACATGTCTGGAGTCTGTGCTGTAAGCTTGGCTGTGCGATCTGCTAGATCATTACCTTGAGAAATAATGTCAGTAACTTTCGTATGTGCTTTGCATTTCATGATAGCAATAGATGTCGGTAAGTGTATGGCATCTAACAGTGCTTGAATAAGGAGACCATGCTGAATCTTGGTTCCATGAGAAGTCATGAAACCTCTCTCCTGCCAGAGTACTCCAAAGTCGTGTACGACTCCGAATGCATAGCGTGAATCTGTATAAACATTAACTTTCAGGTTCTTGGCGTGTATGCAGGCTTGTGTCAGAGCAACTAGCTCTGCTGCTTGAGCAGACAGGGTGTCAATACGGTGTGTTTCTATAACTTCAGTGTCAGTAGTCACTGCATACGCGGCTACTAGTTCACCTGTACTTGTTCTCATACATGAACCATCCACATAAAGTGTCAGGTCGGGATCTGGTAATGGAATATCTGCCAGATCTTGTCTTGGCTTAGTCATAATATTAACTACTTCCACACAGTCGTGTGTGGCAGGATTTGAAATAACTGACGGTAACAGTGTAGCAGGATTTAGAACGTTGCAGCGTCTGATTTCTATGTGTGGCTGGAACAGTGTCAGTTCATAACCTGTCAAACGTGCAATTGTCAAGTGTTGAGTCTGTGTACGGTTTAAAAGAACTTCCACAGAGTGTGGAACTTATACTGTCAAGGAATGTCCTAATACTATGGAATCACTTTGTCTGATAGCTAGTGCTGTGGCTGCAACTGACTTGAGGCACGCAGGCAGAGCCTGGGCTACAGGATCTAATGTGCTCGAAAAATAAGCACAGGGCTTGTATTGTCCTGCTTGATCTTGTGTGAGAACAGATAATGCTGTACCTTCACGTTCAGTGACGAAAAGTGTAAAAGGCTTACTGTAGTTCGGTGTAGCTAGAACTGGAGCTTGGCATAAAGCTTTCTTTAACTCATTGAAACTAAGTAAAGCGCTGCGAGGCCCTAGGGCAGTTATGCGCTATACAAATGCAATTTTTCATTTCATTTCATTTCATGTTCAGATGTCCATGTCAGTCGATATGTGTCGTTAACTGTATCAGTGGTTTAGCTAGAAATGCATACTGAGGAATCCATGGTCTGCAATAAGAAGTAAGGCCGATAAAAGCACGTACCTCCTTCTGGGTCTTGGGCTGAGGAAGACTCGCTATTAACTGGATACGGTCGGGTGTCAACTGCCTACCCCTCTTGGACAGTAAGTGGCCTAAATAGATCACTTGCTGGACACAGAATTGAAGCTTCGAAGGGGACACCTTGTGCCCCATCTCGGCAAGGAAATACAGGACTGTAAGTGATGCTCGCTCGCAAGCACGTTCAGAACAGGCTGTGATCAGTAGATCATCGACATACTGGAGCAGGGCAGTGTCAGTTGGCATGTGAATATTGTCTAGTTGTCTCTTAAGTGCTTGACTGTAAATACTAGGACTTTCTGTGAAACCTTGAGGAGCTCGTGTGAACATATAGCTCCTTCCATTTAAACAAAATCCGAAAAGAAACTGACTATCTGGATGAATGGGGACACTGAAAAACGCGTTCTTGAGGTCTATGACTGTAAAAAATGAGGCTTCGGAATCAATGGCTGTCAATAGGGAAGAGATATCTGGGACAACTGGATACTGGGGAATAATACATTTATTAAGTTCTCGTAGGTCAATCACTAATCGATATACTGGGGGTGCATTTGGATCAGTACGTTTCATGACTGGAATGATCGGAGAATTACATACATTGGAGTCAGTTTCTACAACTACTCCTTGAGCCATGAGCTCGTCAATAATTTTGGATAAGGCTGCTACAGCCTCAGGTGGCAATCTGTACTGTCTGATTCGTGGCAGGACTACACCTGGTTTGAGAGTCACACGATGGGGTGTGATTTGCATATAACCTACATCAGTTGGACCTTGCGCCCATAGATGCTGCGGAACATTGGACAATCTCGGATCAAAATCGCGTAATACATAGTGACCCTTGAAGTCACGTAGAAACAGGCGTATTCCCTCTGGGGAGCAGCAAATAACTGCACCTAATTCTTTCAGTGTTTTAATGCCTAACAGATTTTCTGGACATGACTTCGTAAGTAACAGATCAGTAGTTCGGGACAATGGACCTACTTCTAGAGTAACTGGCTTAGATATCTCGTTTACAATAGGCTTTCCTGAAAATCCAAGGGAAACATTTCTAGAGCCTGAGAGCGGAGCCCCTGGAACTTCGGCGTGACTGATAGTCGTCCTACTTGCCCCTGTATCAATCAGAAACTTTCTGTCTTTCCCTAGTACCTGACTATGAACATAGGGACCTTCTTGATCTACAGGAATCTCGATGAGAGGCAAGCCTACCTCCCTCTCTAGGCTGTTTCATGAATATGGCTGATACTCTGGATACTCAGACTGTGCATACTGGTACATCTGCTGTGTAACATGCTGTGTTGCAGCAATAGGCTGCGGTGCTGGAACTGTCTGTTGTGCATTCTGTGGCTGAGAAGTCTGTGAAACTTGTTCTTGTCTAGGCGGACGTGGTCTTTCTTTAGTTTTACCAGTAGCTATATTGTGTTTCAGAACTGCACACTCGTTTATGAAATGACCTGGCTGTTTACAATAATTGCATGTCCCTTTAACGGGAGCTGCAGGATGACTGGCCTGATTCGGACCCCTCTTCTGACTGTCTTGAGGAACAGATTGTTCAACTAGTACTTTCATTTTCGTGTCTTTCATACGTTTTCTCTCGTGTTCTTGCTCTTCTCTGATTCTATTCTGGTGGTACTGGAGCATCTGTAACATCTGGGACGGGGTACTAGCTTGCCATGTACTTTCGACTTTCAAAACTCGATTCTTAACTTGTGGACTTGAATTCTCGACTAATTTAGTAACAAAAAGATGAGGGTATGACTCGCTACTTGTCTTGAGGCCACTGTTTATAATAAAACATTTTTCAAATCTAGAATAAAAATCACTAGTGTCTTCATCTTGTTTCTGTTTACAGGCTGAGATTGCATCCCAGTCTTCCTTTTTAGTTGCTAATAATCTGGGCAAAACTTGTATTAACAGTTCTGGTAATTCTTTACATTTCTCTCCAAGACCGGTACCTGGTACTCGTATCTTATCTTCAGCTTCTAGAACTGCCCAATCGATCTTTTTCTCTCCCACCTCCCATTCTTTTTCCTTGAGTTTTTCATATATGCCTGCGGGCAACAGGACTTTTAACATTTTAATTATATCTGGATACGTGTATTCTCCCATACGGAGCATGTCTTTTAATTCTCGGTGGAACCCTGCTGGATCTTTGTCGTGACAGGGAATTAATTTCTTCATCTCTAAGAGTTCCATCTTTGTAATCGGAGTGTAAACAAACACTCTTTGCATTTCACCATCTGTTGTCCTGACTGGGTGTACTTCTCGTAACGGGTTCTGTCTATCTATGTAAAACGGTTTACTTTCTGGAGGTGAGACATGAACAAAATGCGGGTTCAGAAACGTTCTATATTTGTGACGCTGTTCTAGAATGACACTAATTAAATCGGTACCTAGACCTTTCCATCTATACTGGAGTAACTCGTTCAGGACATCATGTAACGAACCTGGATCAGAATGTTGACCCTCATACAGAGTAATGAGGTGCTGGATCATATACATACCCACCAGTCGCTGCTCGGCTGGGGGCAATTTCAGAAACATGTGTGCCACTATTTCGTCTGGAAAAGTGGTAGAATCAGTAATCCATCGGACTGCTGATCGGGCTAGTTCTTGTTCATGCATAGTACTTAACTTACTATAACCGATTCGTGATTTCAGAATGTGATTGGTAGCTTGAAATACTTGTTCTAGAGAACCTTGTTCTGGTGCTGGAAGATGAACAGTTTTCTTGCGTTCTAGGCGTAAATGTCAGTCTGGAAATCTAGATTTTCCTACATACGCTATTCTGGCGGGATTCTCGTCCTCTACCTCTTCAGTAGAAGAGTCATTCTCTTTCTCGCTTACTTGTGCTGCTTTACGTTGTTCGTGTAACTTTATTATTTCCTTACGAATTCTCTTGTACATACTCTCTATACTACTGATAGTTCTGTGCTTACCCTCGGCTATATTATCACTCCACCTTGTCAGGATTCTCATTTCGGCCGGATCTTTGGTCGGATAATCTTGTTCCCTTATTAAACAATTAATCAGAAACTTTAATAGCATGAGCTGGATTTCAGCTTTCCTTTGAGACATGGCTTCACCAATACTTTCTGGATCATCCCCTGTACGGATGAAACGATATATTCTGTCTAGATCTTCTTTCATATTCGGTAGGGTGTCCAAATACCCGGTCACCCGTCTTACACGGATGGAATATATAACTGTACTATCATCACCTGCGACTGGATCCTAGCGGCATTCAGTAAGAGCTCGTCGGATATCTGCAACGGACTTATATTTGGGCGTACGCTGTAACGCACATTCATGTAACTCGACTAACGTTACTCGTTGGTGTGGTGGCGGGGTACCAGGAGGACCTCCTCCTGCGTCCCCTATACTGGAATCGTCGACTGATACTCTTCGTGCTGGCAGAGTGGGAAATTGTAATGTAGGCTGGACCGGGGGTACCGTAGCAGGTACTCCGGTGTCTGGAGGAGTAGGAATGGCATGATTTACAGGGACTGGCGGAACAGGATTTGCATATTCTGGAACCGTGTCGTCCAAATAGGACGAAATAAAGATATCAGCTGCGGTCGGTTTGTGACGTAGCTTGGTCGGAACTAATGGTGGCGGAAAATTACTGGATGCCTCCGGGGTTGCTTTTGGCAAGCCCTCGGCAAGAAGAGGATACATACCCTTAATGAGGGCATTCCTCTGTCTGTCTGACTGTTCGGCTTTGACTCGTTCACCTATCTCGATTAATTCCCTTTCTTGGGCTCGTTCTAAGGATTCTCTACTTAATTCTGACTTTCTGATTTCTTTTTCGGTTCTTTTATGAGATTCTTTGCGCCATAACTCGATGGCATCTTTCTGTGACTGTCTGGCTTTCTTTTTCCATAATGCTTCTTCTACTCGCATGATGCACTCGGCATCCCATGTACCCGATACGGGCCATCTATACTTTTCTTCTAACTGTTTGGTGTACTCCACCCATAAATCTAGATATAATATGGCACTTATGCCATGCTTCTGATACATAAAATGACCTGGACTGTCCCTAGGCGGGACAGGAACTGCTGCTTCTAACAGACCTTTTCTAGTTCTTAACTGACGTAGTCTGGAAAATAACGGCATGACTGAACTGTAATCTGGACACAATACAATACACAATGAACACGATAATTACACCACTCTCATACCACGACATTAAAATACATGAAGAACATTTAAAATAACAGTTCGGACAGAATTCTACCTGGAATACTGAAAACAGAATACATGAATTTCTCGAGAACAGAACTGACTAGAATAGAAACTAGATGCACTGCTGAAACAGTACGAAACTTACCGGTCTCATAAAGAGACACGTCAGGACCCGCATCCACCGGAGTGGACACTTCGTTTTGGGTCTGTGTACCACCAAACCCCACGGACCAGAGACAATTAGATTGACCCTGTCTAGATACTACCCCAGCAACGGTACTCACCGGGCAGCAAGAACGGAAGGCCTCGGACTGGACTGGACTGCTTCGACGCCGGACGGACGAACTTCGGACTTCAGTTACGGGTGGGCCTCCGGATACCTCGGACCTTGGACTCTCGGCTTGGGCTCTGGTCGGGACTCGCCGCGTTCCTCCACCGCCTCGTCTGGATGCTGGACCGCAACCTCCGTCTCCTCCGTGGGCCTGAGGGATACTTGAAGCAGAAATATCTGCACGTGCACGGTATGGTTCCGTCACGGCTGCAGAGGATCAGGGGGCATACGTGGCTTCACCGGCGCGTGGGGAAAGGGCAAGTTCCTATTCGGGCGCCATTATGTGGTATATAAATAAATAATACCGGATCTAGGTTTGACTGGACATAGCAATAACAGATAGCTCAATAAATAAGAGTCAAGATTCGAGGTAGTAGGAGTTTGCAGGTTTAATACAGCATAAAGGACAGGAACAGGACAACCTGCACAGGAATGGGATGGCAGCGCTGCCTGGGACAGGATTGGACTGGCGTAACATTTAATAACAGTACACAAGCATATATACTAAAACAGTTGCATTACAATGAATACAGTAGGCGGAGCAGTGGGTGTGGTCAATAGCAGTCGCGAAAGATAAGGGTGAAAGTAGGTGTAACAAGAGGCGTATACATAGACATGTGATGTAAACGTAACAGAATATGTCATAAATGGGGCGGAAACATGGAGGGGGCTACCTAAGGAGCCGGGACCTCTAACCTAATGGTGCGCGCAAACTGACAATGACGTGTTACTAGGAGAAGCTGGGGGCTATGAACTCTGTGCTAGGAGCAGAGACTGAAGTCTGGAGAGTCAGGGCGACATGTACCTAAACAATATCTAGTATCTGATGTTTAGAGGACATGTTGATATAAACTAAGAATCAGGAGGGGAGAGGCTAACAGACTCTAAGACTGGAGCATGCATTATTCTACATGTAGTGCGTGTTGAAGAATATTAAATGACCATTAATACAGTATTTCTCCTACATGGAGACGTAAAGGCTAGACAATGACGGAAACTATTGATGCGATTCAGTAGCTTAGGAATGCAGAGAAGGAGGGCTGGACTGATAACTAGAATCATAACATACTCTTGGCAGACTAGCAGGCAGAGCCAGGCCGAGCCGGGCACTGTGAGGCAGGAAGTAAGTGAAGGGTCGAGGATACAGGTGGGGGCTGTATCGCTCCTCAGCGAGGGCTCAGGAGACAGGAGCTGAATCTGGTGTCCGGGCCCTTTTGAGGCCTAGAAACGGGGACTTTTCAATGAAATAACGTGCACACTGAGAAACGTGGCAACGTAACCTTACATAGGCCTAATACTCGTAGCTTTCACGAGAACTGGAAACTGGCATACTAGAGATGGACACAACTGTAATTGCGTCTTTAATCGAACATGGGGGATACATATGCATATTAATCATGCACATATAACATAAGATGGGGGACACGTAGGGACACAGAACATGGCAAAATTTACTTTTCCACACCCCCACCCCGTCGTGTGTGGGAGCCCGGGATGAGACACTTCCCGGGCCCGCTCACAGCCGCACCCGAGCACTTCACAGGTCTTTAAAAGACCTTGTGCATGTTAATGGGGCTTTGTTGTTGTTTCACCCCTTCTAAGAGCCCCTGCAGCTCGACTCTGCCGATTGCCTAAAGATTCAGCCCCCCCCCCCGAAATGTGACTCTAGTTGCGCCTGTGGTGTCAACTACACTATTTTTGCTGTTCACATTAGGTCAGCTACACTATTAACCCACACCTAAAACGAGATAGATTAAAGAGGAAGTTCATCCCAACTTGGACGTCGAAATACCCCAGAAACTGCCACCCCCTACTAAAGTAACTTGGTTCTTATGTACATGCCATGTATTGACTTTGGTAACACTGGTCTAATTGCGGTATGGTCCCTTGTATTGTAAAAGAATGGATGCATGTGAAGAGGCGTGAGAGGAAGGGTGCAGAGAGGTGAGGAAAGCCCTTGCACTCACTGAGATAGCATACAACATAGCTCAAATTACCTTATATTGCAAATAACAGAGCCAACTGCCACAGGCATACCTGCATAGCACATATACACGACTGCCTCACCTCAGCGTCATTACAGCACAGGCACAACTGCATTACAACTTCAATATTGCACTACAGGTACAATTGCATCACCTTTGCTTTATTACAACACGGGCACAATTGCGTCACATCTGGTGCGTTATAGTTCAGACCCGACTGCATTTTTCTGCGTTATTACAACACAGGCATAGCTGCAAATCAACTTCTGAATCACAGTACTGGCTCAACTGCATCCCGATTATTGTATTACAGCACAACTGCATAGTTTCTGCCTAATTACAACACTGCCACAGCAGTATCACACGTGATTGGTTACAAAACAGGCACAACTGCATCACGTGTTTTATTACAGTAAAGGCACAACCGATTTATCTATGCGATGTTAAAACACAAAACTGATCACTGCTGCTTAGTTACAACAACACCAACAGGGCACGTCTGCTATATTGTATAAAAAAAATGATGCTGCTTCGACTTAGGCAGTCATTTTTTCCTAGATTGTACTTGCAGTGGTGAGCCATTACTTCCAACACTGCACGCGTATATTAATTAACTGAAAACTGTGGAATACCTGCATTCTCCAAAGATTAGTAAATTGAGTAATGTTGCCATGGGAGGATGTTCTGATCGTACGAGTTTTATTGCTGTAAATGCTTATGTATTTGGATCGGTCTTGTATATTTTAATTTAAATATACTATTATTAATCCTGCTTCATAATTTAGTCCTCCAATGCCGCTTAGTTCAAGTGCAGGAGCGTAGCCACCATTGGTACAGCAGGTGCAGTGGCACCGAGCCCCACTGAACCCTGATAATTTGTAGCCGAACAGCAGTCAAAGTGGTCGTTTCTCTTGCTACGCAGATGGGGAGGGTAGTCTCTGCTTTAAAACGGACCGACTGAATCGCTTCTGCTACATTTCAGCAGAGACAAGGCCCGAAAACCTCTGCTCCGTCACAGACGAGAGAAACAACTAATTGATATTGATATTGATATTGAAATGTATTTGTAGAGCGCTCGTTCGCCCGGGGGCTTCATGGCGCTATAGACAGGAACACATTGCAACAGCCAGAGGACGCATGGAGGAGCTTTTCAGAACGCCTGAGAGAAGAGCCATGTTTTAAGGGAACGTCTGAAACTAAGAATATTGTCACACATTTTTAGGTGCAGGGGAAGAGAGTTCCAGAAGGTCGCTGCAAGGTGGTCAAAGCAGCAGCCTCCAAGACGTTTCCTTTTATAAGAAGGGACAATCAGAAGGTATTTGTGCATGGAACGGAGATTCCGGGAGGGATTGTATTTTTTGAACAGGTCTCTAATGAATAGGGGGCCAGTCTGATGTAAGGACTTAAATAAAGTGCACCCGGTCTTAAAAGCCACCCGTTGCTCAACAGGCAGCCAGTGTAGTTGTTTTAGGCCTAATCTAACAGACTGCCTCTTAGTTAGGTTAAGAATTAGTCTGGCTGCCTGATTCTGAATCAGCTGGAGGCGTTTCAACTCACCAACCTGGAGCCCAAGGTACAGGCTGTTGGAAAAGTCCAATCTGGACAGAACCAGGGAGATGACAATCTGTGTGAGCGCCTCCAGAGAAAAATAACGAGCAATTTTCTTGATTTTCTTCAGCTGGAATAGGCTGGAGGACACCACTGCCCCGACCTGTCTTTTCAGAGAAAGATCTTCACTAAGATGAATTCCTAGACTCTTGACCGAGAGCGACTTGGATGGTGGAGCTCCCATGCTGACTGGCCAGAAACCAGGGTTCCAGCTCAATGCGCTCCGCCCAGGCAAGACCAACTCAGTCTTGCCTGGGTTGAGTTTCAGGTGACTGCAGCTCATCCAACTCAGGATGTGAGACATGGTGTTTTGAAACACTGCCACTGAGTCTTCGGTGTTTAAGGGGAAGATGAGCTGCAGATCATCCGCATAATTGAGTATGGTTACTCCCGTGTTCCTGAGAGAGTACAGCAGGGGGCATAAATATAAATTAAAAAGCAGCGGTGACAGGGAGGAGCCCTGAGGGACTCCGCATGTTGTGGGGATGGTGGGAGCAGTAAAGGAGCCCAGCCTCACCGATTGTGTGCGGCCAGTAATAAATGAGCGGATCCAACTCAAGGCCGAGCCCCTGAGACCAGCCTGTTCGACACGGTTGACCAAGATGGTATAGTCAACCGTGTCGAATGCCGCTGATAAGTCTAGTAGCACCAAAGCCTGATGGATCCCCTCATCGGCATTCCGCCTCAGAGTGTTCTGGACTGAGACGATGACTGCTTCAGTTGAGTGAAGGGGGCGGAAGCCAGCCTGATTAGGCGCAAGATACTGTGAGTCTTCCAAAAATTTGGAGATACTATCGCAGACATGAGCCTCCAAAAGTTTGGCGCAGTACGGCAGCAGAGAAATGGGCCTATAGTTAAGGGGGTCCGATGGATTAGCCCCAGCTTTTTTCAGCAAAGGGATGAGGAGGGCTTTTTTAAAACTGGCGGGGACTAAACCCTGAGAGAGGGATCCGTTCAGCATAGAGAGAATACTCTCCGGGATGGCAGTTCCCACCTCGCCCAGAATATATGGGGGGCAGATGTCCTCAGGGGAGCCCGACTTAACTTTAGAAAGGAGTTTAGATAGGCAGGCAGCATCAATGGGGGGGAAAGATTCCAAAGTGGATGGGTTATAGTAAAGATCAGTCGGAGGGGGGGATGAGATGATGGGAATGCTTTGCTTTATGGCACAGATTTTATTAAAAAAGAAAGCGTTTAGTGTATTGCAGAGGTCCTGGGTTGGAGCCACAGCTAAGGAGGTTCTGTCGCTACCACTGAGGCTCTCCACAATTTTAAACAGTTCTCTGGATTTGTTGCGAGATAGAAGGATTTTTTCAGAGAAGTAGTCGGTTTTGTGTTTGTGGATGAGTTTTTGATACTCCTTTCGCGCCCTGCAGTAGTCGGCCTTGTCGAGATCTAAATACGCTGTTCGCCACTTTCGCTCCTTTTGACGGACTTGCAGTTTCAAGGTTTTAAGGTGCGGTGTAAACCACCTATGAGCATCTTGGGTGCGGGAGCGAGGGAAGTTGGAACAAGGGGCATGAACATTAGCTGCCTGAAGTAGCCAGCTAGAAAAAGTTTTTTCCATCCCTTCAATGTCCTGGTCTAACAGGGGGAGGGATAATGTTAAAGTGTCAATAAAGGCAGGGAGGTCAGCGTGCTTCCAGAGTCTAACTTTCCCTCCTTGCTGAAACAGCTGTTTCCTGCTTTCAGTGATAGTGATGGAAAAGTTGATCAAAAAATGGTCCGACCAGATACATGGGGTAATGGAATTGATGGTGAGAGGGATATTCTGTGACCAGATCTGGTCAAGGCTATGTCCTTTGACGTGAGTAGGGAGATGTATCTGCTGGGTAAGATTCAGATCTGAGAGAGTTTCTTTCAGTGCAGCTGCCTGCCCAACCAACTCAGTAGAGTCCATCCAGAGGTTAAAATCACCCAGCAGCACAATTTTCTGGTGACTGATTATCAAGGGGGCCAGATGTTCTGCCAGGGATGCAGCAAATGTGGGCATGCTTTGGGGTGGACGATAGATGAGGACCATCAGTAAAGCTCCACTGTTAGTGTCCATCCTAAAAATCATGCTATCCGATCCCGGCAGGTCAAAGGATGGAAGGAGAGAAAAGATGTGATTTTTAAGAATAATCGCAGCAACTCCTCCACCCCTTTTATTGGCAGATCTGTCCTCGTGCAGGATGTAATAGTTTGAGGGGACTGCAGCCAAGATGTCAGGTAGGGAGTCGGCGTTCAACCATGTCTCCGTAAGGAGTAAAATATCCGGTTGCTCTGCCTGAAGTAAAAGAAATATGTCGATTTGGTGTTTCACCATGGACCTAGTATTTAAGTAGTGACATTTAAAAATTGACTCAGCCCCCAACAGGGAGGTGGAGGCAGTGAGAGGGTTAGGACGCGTGGAGATATCGCCCATGAACTTAGGAAGTAGAATGCCGTGAGTGGCAGCACGCTTTAAAACATGCGCGGGTAGGGGGGGGCCATCGTTATCTAGGGAACGCAGACCTAGCAGGTCAGAGGAGGTATAAGTAAATATTTGGCCAGGGGAACTGGCCCCAGGCCCCGGTCTGCCGCGGACGGGCGCAGACGGGCTTGACTTGAGCGCGACTTCGGCGCGCACTCGTCGCGCCCGCTGCGCTCGTCCGCTGCGCTCCGATAGACACATTGGTTATGTAGCCTCTGTCTCGGGGTGACTAGACCGCTAACTCCGGTCCAGCCCTGCCCAAGATGGCGGCTCGCCTCACCCTCCACGCAAACGGCACCAGCCGCGATGGAACGGGGCGGGCAGCAGTAAGTAGATCAATGCGTTTGAATAGTAGGTAATTTTAGCAGTGAGTAGCACAATAAAATTTCAGTTTTTAAAATTTTTACATTTGTCAAAGCGCTGGCGCCGCAATCGCGCCAGAGCGCCAACAGTTGCTGTCCTTTGCTGCGCGTATTGGTAGTGTACCACAAAGTTCCCCAAGAGAGCCAGGCAGCTGCCACCAGCCTAGCGTTCTCGGTAGGCTCTGTGCCGGGGGTTGTTATGTAGCCTCTGTCTCGGGGTGACTAGACCGCTAACTCCGGTCCAGCCCTGCCCAAGATGGCGGCTCGCCTCACCCTCCACGCAAACGGCACCAGCCGCGATGGAACGGGGCGGGCAGCAGTAAGTAGATCAATGCGTTTGAATAGTAGGTAATTTTAGCAGTGAGTAGCACAATAAAATTTCAGTTTTTAAAATTTTTACATTTGTCAAAGCGCTGGCGCCGCAATCGCGCCAGAGCGCCAACAGTTGCTGTCCTTTGCTGCGCGTATTGGTAGTGTACCACAAAGTTCCCCAAGAGAGCCAGGCAGCTGCCACCAGCCTAGCGTTCTCGGTAGGCTCTGTGCCGGGGGTTGTTATGTAGCCTCTGTCTCGGGGTGACTAGACCGCTAACTCCGGTCCAGCCCTGCCCAAGATGGCGGCTCGCCTCACCCTCCACGCAAACGGCACCAGCCGCGATGGAACGGGGCGGGCAGCAGTAAGTAGATCAATGCGTTTGAATAGTAGGTAATTTTAGCAGTGAGTAGCACAATAAAATTTCAGTTTTTAAAATTTTTACATTTGTCAAAGCGCTGGCGCCGCAATCGCGCCAGAGCGCCAACAGTTGCTGTCCTTTGCTGCGCGTATTGGTAGTGTACCACAAAGTTCCCCAAGAGAGCCAGGCAGCTGCCACCAGCCTAGCGTTCTCCTAACTACGTGTCCTGTAATTAGGACAAGCGAAGCACGAGCGGCTCAGCTGGCGGGAGGACACGTCACGGAGGTGTCTGCCTCTGAACGTCAAAGCAGGGCCTTGGCGCGCGCCCCTCCTCCTCGCAGACCACAATTGCGCAGGACAACCACGTGGAGATAATGACAAGGAAGCACTGGGAGGGAGGACACGAGGGCGAAGGAGACCGAAATAGTATCGCGGAGAACAATGTTCCTCTGATATAATTGCATTTCAATGGCTGTCAGTGTTCTGATCCGAGGCGCCTAGGTGCGGCGCATGGTAGCAGGTGTCCACCCACGCGCACCGCCGCCCTCTTGGTTTCTACGATTGTTTCCGTGGGGATTGATTGACAGTCGGTCCTATTTGCAGGTGAGGGGTTTCGGGGCCCGGCCTACGTTCGGATCCCGGTAACTATAAACGTGCAGAAGTAGCAGGTAAAATGTCCAATTAAACTCCAGAAACTTCAGGCCAAACTCCAGTCACATGTGGGTCAGTTAAAACACACACAGCAACAGTACAAGCTTCAATCACTGCGAGACAAGTAAAGCTCAGAGGCAACAGGGCAAGCTTGCTTCACACAGGTGAGTGACAAGTGCCGGCCAAAGGGGACAGGGCGAGCTTCCGTCACATAAAGGACCGGGGAAGCACGGGTAGCACAGGCCGAGCTTCCTTCACATGCCGGACAAGAACAGGTCAGAAGCGGCAAGGCAAGCTTCATTAACACAGGGGACACGCTTCATTCAAAAGAGGGGGGCGGAGAGCCCAGAAGGAAAGCACCCAGCCAACTAAGGACAAATTCAGCTCGGTAGCAGCAGGATCAGCTTCCTTCCTTCAGGGGACAGGTGAAGCCGGTGACCCACGGCAAGGTTCTGTCACATAAGGTACAGTTACAGGGCAGAAGTGGCAGGTTAGACTCCATCCACACGAGTGACAATTACCCAGTAGCAGCACGTTCAGCTCCCTTCTAGCAGGGGCCAGATGCAGCAGGGCAAGCTTCTTTTACATCATGAACAAGTACAGCCAAAAAGCCTCTCTGCAGGCTTCCTTTACACTAGGGACACAGGGCAAGCGTCTTTCACGCAAGCGACAGGCATGGCCCAAAAGTAGCAATGCAAGCTTTCTTCACAGACGACTGGCACAGCACCGAAGCAGCTGAGGGGGATTCCTACACATGGGAAAGGCGATCCAAATGTAGGATGCAGCCCAAATACTGCAAGACAAGCTTTCTTCGCAGAGGAGATAGGTGCACAACCTGTAGCAGTACGGCACACTTACTCAAATGAGGGACAGATGCAACCCAGACAAAGCAGGAAACGCTTTCTTCACACGAGGCAGAAGTACAGGCCAGATTCCATAACATGGTGGACTGGTGAAGCACACAGTACTAGGTCAAGCTTCTGTCATGTGGATAACAGGCTGAACATGCAGCAGCAGGGAGAGTTTCCGTCCTACAGATGAAGCATAGGTAGGAGCAGGACAGATTTCGTACAGGTACGGCCCAGATGAGAGAGTGGAGGATTCATTCACACATAGAAAAGCTGAGGCAGTGGCAGCAGCAATGCAAGCTTCCTGCATGCGGTTGGCCAGAATAACCCACAAGCTTCCTGCAGAGGCAACAGAGGGAAGCACATGTAGCAGGTGACAAGCTTTGTTGACAATAGACATAGGTGAAGCATAGGAGTGTGGCTCACTGATTAGAGCGGCAGACCCTGAAGCAGAGGTCTGGCCCGGGACCAGGGTTCAATTCCCGACGCGGCAGGGTCCTGAGCCCAAAATGTCCACGGACTCGATAATTCTCGCCTCGGTGCCTATTCTAATCATGGGGTCCCACGCTGCAACTCTGGGCAATAGTTGCTTAATCTTTACTACGGCGGCCCACCCGCTGCGGGATGCTTGGCTTTCACCCTGGGGATACCCAGTAGGGGTTATCTCACAGGGAAAAGCAAGGACGGGTTCCCAAGGCAAGCGCCTTGATGCCTTCGGGTGATACGTGCGCTATATAAGTCGCAATACAATACAAGCATATGTAGCACCAGGGCACACTTCAGTCACTTGAAAAAGAAGAACAGTCCTGAAGCAGCAGATCAAGCTTTCTTCCATGTGGGACAAGTATATCCAAGCAGCATCAGGGCACACCATCTTCCTGAAGAACAAATGGCAGCAGGGTAAGTGTCCTACAGAGAGAAGAAAGACAAAGCTCAGGTAGCAGCAGGACAGGCTTCCTTCACAGAAGAGACCGGTGAAGCCCACGGAGCTCCAGGGCAATGTTCCATCCCACGAGGAACAGACAGACGGTTAAGCATCCTTCAGATGAGGAACAAGTACATCCAACAAGCAGGAGGACAAGCTCCCTTTCGGGACGGGACAGGTAGTAGCTCATGTAGCAACAGGATCAGCTTCCATCGCACATGGTACAAGTACAGCCCGGAGCAGCAAGGTTTGACCCTTCTTAGTGTGGGCAGGTACAGCACAGAAGCTGCATAACAAGGTTCTAACACTCAAGGGAAAGATGCACCACAAAGCAGGAGGGCATACTTCATTTGCAGGACGGACATGCAGAATCTAGACGCAGGAGAGAAAGCATCCTTTATATGAGGATCAAGTACTGCCAAAGAGCACCAGTGGGATCTTTCTTTGCTCTAGGAACAAGCAAAGCTTAGAAGTGGCAAGGCGGGCTTCCTTCAGACATGTGACCGGCACAGCACAGAAGGGGATACACATGTAAAATGAGGTCCAAATATGGCAGTGCAAGCTTCCTTTACTCAAGGGACGGGTGCACCACATATAGCAGTAGTGCACAGTTGCTTCACTTGAGGGGCAAGTTGAGCCCAGGCACAGCAGGAAAAGCTTGCTTCACAGAGCGAACAAGTACAGTTCAGAAGTTGGATGGAGTGCCTGGAACAGCGGCGTAAGCTTCCCTCACCTAGTAGACAGTTGAAGCACTAGTATAATCAGAGCATGCTTCTTTTGAAATACATAAAAGGTACCAACCAGAAGTGCCTAGACAAGCTTCTCACAAAGGAGACGAGTAGAGCCTAATGGCAGCAAGGCAGGCTTCCTTCAAACATGCACAAGTACAGCCCAGATGCAGCAGGGCAACATTCCTCAGCCCTGGGACAAGCAAGTGCAGAGGCAAAACAAGGAAAATTGGTTTTGCATCAATGGTCGTGTAGGCATGCTATCTTTTTCAAAAAAAATGCCGGCCAATTTCGCTTATTTTGTGGTTCTGGAAGTGTCAGGACTGGTTACTGGAATAACAATTTGTATAACAGTCTCGGAATTATTTTCTTAACATATTAATTCTGCCTTTATAAGGTTCAAAAACATTTTGAAATTGTGTCGACAAAATTAACATTTTTCATGCATTTTCATCTGTTTGCTTTTTTTAAGTTTATATTTTAAAAGCAAGAAAACACCTAATTTGAATGATTTTCCTGATTATTTTTTTTACCCGATTTGATATGAAGATAATGACCAGAAAAATACTGGCCAAGTTGCAATCCAACTGACAGAGGCTTGGTATTCGTACTTAATCAGATCTGCCAGTAACTAACAGAGCTGCGGCAACAAATGATGGACAGAATGCTAAATGAATCAAACATTCACCCCCAAACAAGAGATCTGGGTTTGATCCATCGTTCTTTTGCTCACTATGCCACCCCAGTTTGGACCCAGCCATATGCAAATCAGTCTTGACCCTGTTCCTCATGGGAACAGTCCAGCCCAAACTGCCTAGCCAGGTCCTCCCAGGATCGGAAACAAGCATCCTGGGACCTGTTTCAGGGAAACACCCCATATCAGCCAGGCTAGCTTGAATCCAATGGCACAGCAAGCAAGGGACCCACGTCTGGGCATAACCATCCCACTTACGGTGAAAAGTGCTGCAGCAACAAATGATGGACAGAATGCTGAATGAATCAAACATTCATCTCCAGTAACTAAAAACAGACACTGAAACGGGTCCCTATCAGGCTTTGTATTAATTTCCTTGTCTTTACTGGCAAAGATACTAATCAATTTCTCAATATTGATTGTAAAGACAATTAAGGTATTCCATGTAGCGATGGAAAACCTGTTTACATTTCACTTCCAATTGCATTCCCTAAGAATACTTAGTTTTTTTTTTTTAAAGATGTCTGTACTTTGGTTCTTGTAACCAGGACTCTTGCATAGAGCATATCTTGTACTGAATGCACGGCAGGTGTCTGAGGGAGTTCAGGTTGTGGGAGGGCGTTTATGGCAGCGCACGATTGAGACCTCTGAAGTTGAGGCTTAAGGCTGTGCAAGTTTCTCACAGTGCCTGTCAGTTGGTCGCAAAGGTCTGCAAACACCATGCAGATCCAATCCCTGCCCTCACTGCATGAGCAATGGTCACATATGTGTCACTTGTAATTGTAGGAATGTGTGAGATAATCAGATAGAGGATTCCAGGAAGACAAGGGGAGAAAAAGGATGCAAGTGTCTTTCAAAGTGAGAGACTGTAGAAAAAAGTGTTGTGAAAGGTTGAATGGGACTGATTGAATAATCGGACCATCACAAACAACCCTTTCCGCATAGCTTGGTAATTTTTAATTTACATTCGCATGTTTCAGAATTGAAAAATGTTCAATTATAATTATTTACATCAAAATCATTATATTTATTTATACACTACAACTAACAGGCTTTTACAAAGCCGGTAGTTTTGACTGGTTTATGGTTGATTGTCTGCAGTAACAGAAAACTCAGAAAACGGTACCCAAATACTGGTGAAGTGGCACACTGTAAGAAAGCTCCACATTTTAGGTTATATATTTTAAGCCACATCCTGAATTACATAGGTCATACTCGTTGGAAAAGCTTCCTAGTCACACAATGGTCTACGCAAAATGATGGCACCCCCCTGCAGAAAGGGGCGAGAGGGCCCGGAGACTCTCCCATCTCTCAGATATTCATATCTTTAAGGCTGAATTGTGCCACCCTGAAGAGGGGCCCAGAACCTAGGTCACATGGACCTCTGTAACACCCCAGAGTTATGCTTCTTTGGCCCCGTACCTTTTAGAGGGGAAACATCACTTACAACGCAACTTTTACCACGCAATGCTTTTACATCGCAGCTTTTACAACGCAAACCATTACAACGCATTGCGCTGGGGGGCGCTCTAGGATAGGAAATATATTTAATTTACTATCCAACACCTTCCCTACTATCCACGGGGACTGGAGTTGGAATAGTAAATTAAATAATTCACTATCCAGCGCCCCAAAGCACTATGCGTTGTAATGGTATGCGTTGTAAAACTCGCGTTGTAAAAGCATGCGATGTAAAAGCATGCGTTGTAATGTCGTACATCCCTTTTAGAGACATCTCCCACCTTCTTCCTCCCATTTAAAGTACTGAGGGCTTGTGCCCTGATGAAAGCAAAGAAATGGGCCTCTAATCCCCGTTATTGAGTATTAAAAGGCAAATACAATTGGAGCTCTGTGGCCCCCTTACACCACTGGTCCTGATGCTGTGCCTTCTGGATCATGGATGCACACTGCACCTAGCTGCGGAGAGGCCTCTATGCCACGTGCGACAGCTTCAGTCCGTCCTGTCTTTTCAGCCAGACATACGGTCTATGCTAGGATTTCACGTCAGAACCTGCAATGTAATGAGCTGCTCCAGGCGTGGGCATCCTAAACCTGACCCTCAAACACCACCCCTTTGCCTGCTTGAACTCTCTTGCAGGTTCCTTCTTCCCTCCACTCTCGGTGCCTCCTCTTGTCGCCTCTATGCAGCTGTCTTATGCCAGACCTGGTTCTTTAAACAAAATCTGCAGGCCTCCTAAGTTTCGGAGCCAACTCCAGGTTCCAGTACGAAACGTTTTGTTAGCTAAAAGGCCAGCACTGGCAGAGGTAGCCAAACGTGACATGAGGCCATTTTGCAGCTATGTCCTCACAGATAGCGACTTGGATCCCCCTGGAAGCGAACATCAAATGTTCAGTGCAAGTGCATTAATTGCCGCCGGTGCCTCACTCTGCACCCTCTCCCTCGCTTCCCACCCATCGCTGAGGCACTGGGCTGGTTTAATGCAACCTCTGTACAGCGTGTCTGTTTCAGCTGATCAGGAAATAAACGTTAATACATAATGCAACACTCCAGGGGCCAGCTCGCTTCACTGGCTGGGCACACTGGTTTCGAAACCACGTAGGTCAGACAAGGACTTTCTACACGGATTGAGACGCAACAAGGCAGGGGAAATGGCAACTGGGAATGCCCCTAACATACCCCTGCAGGGCTCACTTTGTACACACGGCAATAACGCTGGTCAGGGACAAGTGACCTTCCGAGTCAACGACAGGTCTAATGTGTTCAAGGACAAAGGACCGCCACTGACAACTAGAGGCCACTTGGGAAGGTCCCCAGGGACAGCAACAAGCTCCTGGAATATCAGAGTGGACACATGTTCTATAAATAAGTGGAACAAAGAATCACATGTATAAGTGACCCTTTACAAACAGGAGGAACCACAGCTCTCCTTTGCTCACAAATGTCTGAATGGTCAAGAAGGGATAGGCCGGTGATCATCTTCTTTGACTTCCAGGAACCATCAGTGAAGGACGGAAGGTCTAGGAGTGGGCGTTCATTTAAAGCACGAGCCAGGCTCGAGTCTGAGGCCTCGCTCTGACTCCGCTTGAGGTCCCGTTGGAACCTCGAACCCATTACGAGCCGAGCTTTTCATGCGCCTTCTGCTTGCCACCCTCGCGCTAGCCTCATTCGTAAAGAGGTAGAAACAAAGCATTAAAATTTGAGGTAAAAGGGACAGACAAAAAGATATCTATTTTGCGGCCGATTTGTGCCAAGTGAAACTAGAAAACCTGGATTACTCGTGCTTTCCCTGCTTAACTATATTGTTGTGATCTTAAGCAAATATTTTATTTTACCAATCCTCCTTTATCTTCACTATAGAATATACACACGCAATCAAATACCTTAGCTCAGAATACCAGCTCTACAAATCATATTGTGTTTGACTTAATAGGTTATTATATATAAGAATCTGGGCCACGTAATGGGTTCACATGACAACTGTCTTGCCTCATATTTCGATAGTGGCAGAGTCAAGGGTGGGGGCAGAAATGGTTCTAAGTTTATGCTTAAACACTATCATAGACCAAATTCCACATCCTAATATAAATTCACTTTTTTTGCATTTGAAAAGAGATCATCAATGATGTTTGTTGTATGATTTATGCAGAGCCAAGCCAGTCCCTTGGCTCGGCCCGCCCTATTTGTGAGCTCGCCAACCTCTAAGCAGATAGTCATCTCTTTATGGGGGGAGGGGGATCTATCAGTGACGCTGCAGGTGAAGCAAGAGCCCTTTCACTAAAAACTTCAAATGCTTTATGGTTTCCGAAGTTCAGTAGCAGTCAAATAATTAAAGGCAACGCCACCGTCTTTTAGAGATGTTGGGGTTCAGGTCGCCGAGAGAGTGGATGAGACAGTAATGTTGTCTGATTAACCTCCACAGCCAACTACCCTCCACCAACATACCCCCCCTCAAAGTACCTTCTACAAACCATGCACCTTCAAGGTGTTTATTGCCAATGGACCAATAACCAATGTTTGCACTGCCACTGAACCCTCACTAACTCACCCTCAGCTGACAAAATCCACTGTCAATACACTTTAACAACGTGCCCCTACCAGCGCAACAAAAGTATCTGCGGCCAAAATAATACCCACTAACAAACATAACATCAAACCTCTAACATAGCCTTCAGGGATGTTCTTCACCTTACAGCCATGATCAATGCACCCACAGGCAGTGCACCGATTAACTACATCATCATACTTTTCACCAACATAGCCTTTGCAACATGCCCTACGCAAGCATACCTATCCCCACTGCACCCTCAGGAACTGTGTCTTCTGCTACCATAATCAATGCCAATGACTGACAACGTAACCTCCACTGGAGAACTCTCCTTCATCAAAATGCCCTTGAGCATCATACCTTGAGACAACACAACCTTTGACCACAAAATCTCGACCGATACACCTGCCACTCAACATGCACAACCAATGCACCCTTGACTAGCATAGCGCATCTGTCGCTAAGGAAGACCTCACCAAGATAATCTTCATTGGTGACCCCCGCCTCCCATGCACCCATAGTCTGTGTACCCACTGTCAATCTACCGATATATCACAGCCAATATACCTTACACTGGGCCCTGTGTTTTTGAATCCAGTCAGTGATCGCTTATCTAATATACTCTGCATCAATTTACCTTCTAAAGATCTTGTCAGGTCAATGTACCCTGTTCAGACTGAGGTATGAAGGCCAAGCTATCTTCCCACATACCCCTGAAGCAGAAAATGTATCTGCGGCCTACTTATCCCCAAATGTAAATGTAAATGTATTGAGACTTATATAGCGCACGTATCACCCGAAGGCATCAAGGCGCTTGCTTAGGGAACCCGTCCTGGTATTCCCCTGTGAGATACCCCGGCAGGGTATCCACAAGGTGAAAGCCAGGCATCCCGCCGCGAGGGGCCGTAGTGGAGATTAAGCAAGCTATTGCCCAGAGTCGCAGAGTGTGACCCCATGAGTCGAGTAGGCACCGGAGCGAGAATTGTCGAGTCCTTGGAATTTTTGAGCCCGAGACCCGCCGAGGTGGGGAATCGAACCCTGGTCCACAGCCAATCTCAGCTTCCAGGTCTGCCGCCTCTAACCACTGAGCCACGCTTCTCCACCTAGTCCCCAGTCATTAAACCCAACAAAGCCTGCTGTCGGCACACCTTTCTACCAACAACGACCTAACATTGCACCTGCCATTTGCCAACATATCACTCACCACAGCAACTACTACCAGCCAAGCCTTCAAAGGAATGAGCAGCAACATATCCGCAACCAAAGGGGACACGAAAATACAACTCAATAGAGCGAGTAAAGCCCGCCAAGGTCAAGTGCCAATGTTTGTCTACCACCCCCGGGCTGGCGACAGACATGCCTTCCAAAAGCAGGGCATGTTCTGTGTCCTTGACGGTTTCAAAACATTTTGCCTAATCTGAAATCTCTCACTGGGCTGGAAAGGGCAGGCTCGGCTGTACCACAGACGTTCATGGAGCAGAAACAGTCCTTGAAACAGAATGTGTTCAGAAAAAACAGGGACCTCTGTTTCATTTAAAGTCAAATGTGGTGTGTGCTGGTATTTCTACACCGTGAATGCCTATAGGGTCCGGGCAAGGTAGAGCCGTAGAGACACATACGGGGACACAGGAAGCACACCACAATGTATTGCGAGCTTCGCTCTCTCAAATGAGTCTTTTACTGCTCTCTAGTTATGCGCACGCAGGACGCACCGACGTGCAGTGCAGCCTCTGGGGTTGCTTCCAAATTAGACAAACTGAAAGCAGATCCTTTTGAAAAGAAAAGATGTGTGCGATGGGAAGCCGTTGTGGAGAGAGTATTCCAATGGGAAGCTATAGTAAAAAGAAATAAAATAAAACTAAATAGCCATGAACATCGGAGAGGCACGGAGCAGCTTTACGCCGTGATAGTGCTGCCAAAAAGTCAAACAGCTCCAGGTTTTGATGCCTCTGATTGGACTTACTGAAATTATGCCGCATCATGGCTGCGGTTGCACTTCCAGTTAATGTGCTCTCTTAAACACAGTGTCAGCGAGCGCCCCCTGCAGGAGTGTGAGTAACAATCACACACAATGAAAACAATCCAGAGCACATTTCTCATAAGCAAGCAAACGCATGTCATATTAGATTTCGGGGAAATTTAATGCACAGTTAGCATCGTGCACACTGGAAAGGAGGCGAGCAGACAGCTGTGCTCGGTATCTCTGCTCTTCGTGTCACATTTAAGGAGAGCTGCATTGACCATCTGCATTGGTGAAGAGGTATATCTTAGAACTAAGTTGGTGGGTTTGAGCTAGTTATGTTAGTTGCATATAAAGCTCCTATTACAGCTCTGAAGCCGCCTAAAGCGCTTAGGAGAGAAGGGAAAAGTACAGATTAGTGTAATCTAATAGCTACCAAGTGCCACGTATTTTGCCTTGTCCGTGGGTTTGTTGTCAGATATTAAGTGCTTAGTTGGCAAAAGTCACTTGGAGGGAGAACAAGCACAAGCCACACAGCTACCTTAAGGACTCAAACATAACAGCCACAATAAACACCCATTAACATCAGCCCTGTTACAGCAATTACCATACAACCATTATCGACACGCAGCCACGATGAAGACTTGTAACCATACCAGTCATTGCAAACGCCAGTAAGCACACCAGCTACAATGAATACCCATGAACTTTCTAGCCATGATGAACAGCAGTGAACATACATAGCAGCCACAATGCACACCGTGATTACACCATGATCAACACCTGCAACCATACCAGGCACTATGAACATGCAGAATACCAGCCGAATTGAACACCTGTCACTAGTCCAGCCATTATAGACACCTACAACCGCATCAGCCATGAAGACCGCAGGTAACCCAACCTGTTACTGTAAACACCCATGACCATACCAACCACGACGAACCCCTGTAACCATGCCAGTCACCATGTCCAACCAAGACCATTACAATGCACAATTAACATTCAAAATCAGAACAGCCACAATGAACACACTTCATCATGTCAGCTATGATTAAAATCCACAACCATGCCAACAGTAATAGACACCCATCACTTTACCAAACACTACACCCAGAATCATATGGCTTTTTCACACACCAGTGGTCATGCTGGCCTTTATCGGCTCTGCTTGACCACAGTGAAGAGTAACAAGACCGCTGAGCATACTTGCCATTTTCAGTACTCCTATCCATCTCAGACGACTATACACCAACAGTGTGCTTCCTTCTAACACCATTCACCATATTGTACAGCTCCAACAACCAAAACCTACATTTGCAACACCGCCACCTCAGCGTCAACTTTCATCCTCCATGTTTCTATTTGGTGCTCTCTGATGTTTTTCCCTTGTCTTGAACTTTCACCTTCATTTCGCAGCCCTATTGCTTCAGAATGTCCTATGTCTCCAACTTTCCCCATGCTTATTTTGCTTAATTGCTGTATTCTTCAAAGAATCTATTTGTCGATGCGCAACTCCTTCAATGCACTCGGTTCTTCCAGACAGTGACCTGTGAGGATAAGAAATGGCGGATTCAAGGGGTTTGCGGTCCCTTGAGCCAGAAGGGATTTAGCACTGTAAAAATGTGCATAACAACCATTCTAGGTTGAGTGTGCATACCAGTGCACCGAATGAGAGATGGTGGTGTCTGTACTCAGTACATCAACCTCTTGCCATGGTGTCTCCAGCATTCCCATAGACTTTGCAGCAGCACTTCTAATCCCTGCCCCCGACCTTCAGTTTCCCCCTTGTCTCTGTTTTATGCACTCACTGTCCTACCCTGGCTTCAAGCTTCTCCCTTCTTTTCAAAGATGACTGTGCCATCTTCATCCGCTATCCAGCTTTCTATATTGTGAAGACCAACGCCTTCCCCTGGTCTCCAGCTTCGCTCCTGGTTTTCTCAGCACTCTTGTTCCTGCTTATTCCACGTCTCTGGCTTTCCCTGCACTTCAATGTCTTTACCCAGCCTCCACCCTTTCCCTTGATTTCTGAGCACTGTTGCTCCAGCCTGTCCCTGGTCTCGGCTGTCCCAATCCTTCTTCAGGCCCTTCACCCCACAGAAGCAGTTCTAAGGTGCTCTTATCCCTTCTATTCATTTTGCACCCCATATACTTCCAGCTTTCCCAGCACTACTGCTCCCACTTGATCAAAAAGATTGCCAGCACTGCTGCTTCTGTCCGTGCCAGATCCCATTCCCAAGCCCCCTACTGTCCCCACAGTCAGCACTTTTGCCCGGGTCTGTCTCGGATCTTGCAGCTTTCCATATTTTTTGACAATGTATCCTCCTCCCCGTCTCCAGGTTTCCACTAGCTTCTTCGGCACTGCAGCTCGAATCTGCCTGATGGCTCCAGCTTTAATCTAGTCTCTAGTCGAGCTTTCTCTTTAAAGGTTCAGAACTATTGCTATCGTACCTTCCTTGTACCCACTGCCCTCCTTCTTCCTGGTGAGTATCGAGTTTATGCCAGTCTGATGTCTCATCAGCAGCTTTACTTTGGTGCAGTGCTCGAAATGGAAAAATAGAAGTGCACGTACTCTGAACCAGAGTACCTGGTTGTTTCTGAAAAGTGTGGAAACTCAGCAATTAAAAGTATTACATTTTTCTTGAGAAGTGCTGGTACAGTCCGTCTCAAAATAAAAAAAGTGCCGGTACTCAGTACCGACAGTACCGGCCCATTTAAAGCACTGCTTTGGTGTGGACTTAGTGAAAGCTACCGATTGTTCCCAATACATCTCATGAAGGTCCATCCACCTAATACCCCCATTTAAATGTAACGCCCCCCAAATCCTTAAACAACAATTTAGTGCAACATTAGGCCTCTGACTTCCCCAGTAAAACTGGCGAGTGTCCCGGGGCACGGCGGGAGAGAACAAGCAGCAGCTCGCAGGGAATCTTTTCTGAGCCCGTGCAGCAGGGGCCCCGGGGGACAAGAAGCGTGCAGGTGATGGAAACCGCCGGGCTCGATGGACAGGTACAAGAGCCGCTGCGCCTGGGACTTGAAAGACGCCCCTCTCAGTTGGCGGGTCCGAGTCCCGGATTTCCTCGCCCGGTGTTGCTCACGGCCGGCAGCTGCCGCTCCTCTGTTTCCACAGGCTCACGGGTGTGGCAGGAAGGAGGCCGGTCGCAGCCGCACACGCAGCGCTATTGTTCTGGAAATTCACCGGAGGCCGGCCCTGGCAGGATGTCAAGAACAGGCGAAGGTGCTCCAGGCGGGAGGGGAGCCACATCCAGGCAGGACCCCCGGCATCTTCCGGGTCTTCTACGTCATAGAGGGGACGGCCGGAAGCAGGGAGAGCCCCAAACCCTCGGGGCTCTTTATTCACACCGAGAGGGGAGACCTAGCAGAGCCTCACGCCGCCCCTCTGTCTCCTAAAGACACCACAGGCAGGACGCAGCAATGTCCCAAAGCGTCTCCACGACCTCCCTTCTTACAGAGGAAGAGGCTAGCCAGACCCAGTAGGGTAGAAACCAACACCAGGGACTTCGTCCCCTCATTGGGAGGCAAGACTGCACGGTCCATAGCCTCCTCCAAGCCCATTCCCGCTGTAGGGAGAGAAGGTATTAGGCAAGGCTCCAAGCCGCTCTCGGCCCCTCAGCCTATACAAGGGTAGGCCGGCTGCAGGGGTTTCCAAGCCCCCCCCCCCACGTCTCCCCCACTTCTTACAAAGAAGGCTGAATCCAGTGAGGTCCCCAGGCCTCTGCTAGGACCTTTGCCACGCAAAGGTGTCTGCAAACCTCCTCCCAGCCCTTTGCTCCATAGATAGAGGCTGCTTCCAGTAAGGTTCCATGCCTCCCCAGCCCCTTCATCCCATGCATACATAGGGAGGGCGCAGTCAGAGTCCCCTGGGTCTCCCCGTGCGCTCCATTCTCGTAAAGCCTGGATCTGGCGAGCCTCACAAGCATCCCACAGGCCCCTGACTGTAAAAGAGGCGGGGAGGGGGAGGCTGAATACAGGAGTGAGCCACACATCCTTTGTGCTCCTCAGCCCTAGCATGGGAGATGTCAGGGCTTTAAGTGGAGCCGGTCCCTCCGGTTCTTAGACCCATCAGTAATTAAAACCTGCCCTTCAAACAGGTCCGTATCAGGCCCTATGACGTTATGTCCCTAGCTTTACAGGGAAAAACACTGATCGGTTTCTGAACAATGACTGTAAAAATCAATAAGATAATCTAGTCAGTGTGTGGTCTCTGTCACCATTACCCATGCCTTACTAAATTTTGAATTTCCGAAGAGTGCTTGCTTTTTCCAGGATATTATGTTCTTGCATATAGTCGTCTACCGGTGTCCATGTGAGTGGATGTTTATAATGAGCCACGACTGAGTGCTCTGTAGTTGAGGCTGAGGGCAGTGCAAGTCTCTCACAGTGCTGACAGTGGCTCATAAAGGTGTCCAGAACACACTCATCCAATCCTGGACCTCTCCCCACATCACACAGAGCAACAGTCACGTGTAGCAATTGTAATTCTATGCAAAATTGTCGTAGGAGGGATACAGGTATCGAAATATTGACAGAGCCAAAGTAAAAGAAAACATAGTGCTTTCAGGTAAATGGGCGTGTTGTGTGTGAGGGGATGGTGAAGTGAAGGAGATGCGAGGTGGTACAAGCAGAAGAGAGTGTCAAGAGGTTGCAGAAGAGCAAAGAGAGAAGGTGCGAGATAGTTGGATGATTTCAGAAAGGAGGCCGAGAACAAGGGTACGTTTAACATAGTAAGAGACTGCAGAAAAAAGCGTCGGGAAGAATAGAAGAGATTGAAACACTCTGAAAACCACGATCCCTTCTACAGACCATAGCTATGTTTACTGCAGTCTCATATTTTCAGAATTCAAACATTTTTATTTCTAATGATTTACAACAAAGTCATCGTTGCTCATGTATCGGATACAGCTAGTAGGGCTTTGACATATTCAATAAGGTCTCCACCAAATATCCCAACTCTGGGCTGTTCACTCCCAGCCTTAAGGAGGCTTCACCCAGAAGGCATTCTAACATGCAACCTAAAGAGAGATCGACCTTACAAAGGGGAAAGAAGATGCGTAGGAGGGAGTTTATCACGGGCGCTTCGAAGCCTCCAACAGGCACTGGCAACAACCGGGGGCCCATCCATCCCCGCCCCAGGATGCCGTAGAGGAAGAGACCGAATAACCTGGGCCCAAAGCCCGTATCTTTGCTTTCTAGGAGGGTGAGTGAGGCTTGAGCCAAGAGACATCAAACGCAACCTCAGGGGAGCCTTTCCCGAGGGACCCAGAGGCCTCCCCCAAAAGAGGGGCGGCCTCACCCGAGCGCAGGCAGCCTCGACGCCTGAGAGTAAACACTGGCGGGTCATGAGGTGCGAGCTGTAATCAGGCGTAATGCATGGCTGTGACTGCGCCCCGCCCTGTGCGGGCGCACACTGAAGACGTGGCAGGAGTACCACAAGGACACACCGTCAGCAAGGAAACCCAAACAGATCCCTGCAGGCCCACACCAGGCGCGTGCAGGGCCCGAGGGCGAGGAAGGCACGAGGGGAAGAGAGCGAGGGAGACACCGGGGGGGAAGAGAGAGCGAGGAAGACACCGGGGGGAAGCGGGCGAGCACCTGCCCAGGCACGGGCAGCGTCGGCGACCTTTGCCTTTTAGCGAAGGGAGAAACAACAGGCCACGGGCGGCCTTCACCTCATCACTTGGTGTCCGCGCTCTGCAGCAGTAAAGCTGGCGCCTGCTCGCGCGATCTTCGGGAATAGCACGCTGGGGGGTGGGCAGAGAGCCACGGACGGCCTGCACTTGCTTACTCCATCGCTGGGGTCAGCAAACAGCGGGAGGGTCGGCCCTTCTTCACGGTGGGGGCCTGCAGAAGTAGTATCCCGGCCTGCACATGCCGACAGTCACTACCTCTGGAATCAGGGCAATAGAACGAAGGTTGCACCTACTCACACTACTGCTGGACGGTCACTGCCCCTCCACGCCTGGGATCAGTCACAGGACCGCGGCCTCACCTGCTCACTCCTCGTCTGGGGTCAGAGAAATAGGAATAAGGACCCAGCATGCTATCTGTGCGGTCTTAACAGGGGCACGGCCTGCACCTGCTCGCTCTGTGCCTGGCCTCATCAGCAACAAGGGTAGGATGTTTCCCTAATGACTCCATATCTGAGTTTGTCTCCTTTCTGCGTCGTCCATGTCTGGGGTCAGCGCCAGATGGCCACAAGCGGCCTGCCCTGGCTTACTCGACTGCGGCATCTACAACAGTGAGGACCACGGCCTGCACATACGCACAATATCTCTCGGGTCAAGGCAATGTGACCAGGGCCCGTACCTCCATCTGTGGGGCCATATCAAGAGGGCTAGCGCAACTCTTCTCCAGTAGTGGTTGGGCCACTTCCTCAGTCCACGACCGAGACACCGCATGCATGTGGCTTATTCTCATCCTGTCCTTTTCTTAAGTGTAAGGGATAGCGGCTGGGGTTCAAATGCAATTACAACAAGCATTTACAATGCAACGGTCTCGCCTTTGCAAAAGTTAGCGCTTTTGGCATTGTAAATGACAAATGTTTTATTTATGTGTTGGTTTTGGAAACAGATAAATAAATGGCATTGTCATGAGCAGTAGAGAGTGAGTAGTAGAGAGTGAGTAGTAGAGAGAGTAGTAGAGAGTAATAGTGAGTAGTAGAGAGAGTAGTAGTGAGTAGTAGAGAGTGAGTAGAGAGTAGTAAGTGAGTAGTAGAGTGTGTAGTAGAGAGTAGTGAGTGTGTAGTAGAGAGTAGTGAGTGTGTAGTAGAGACTAGTGAGTGTGTAGTAGAGAGTGTGTAGTAGAGAGTGTGTAGTAGAGAGTGTGTAGTAGAGAGTGTGTAGTAGAGAGTGAGCAGTAGAGACTAGTGAGTGTGTAGTAGAGTGGTGAGTGTGTAGTAGAGTGGTGAGTGTGTAGTAGAGTGTGTAGTAGAGTGTGTAGGAGAATGTGTAGTAGGGAGTGTAGTAGAGAGTGTAGTAGAGTGTGTAGTAGAGAGTGTGTAGTAGAGAGTAGTGAGTGTGTAGTAGAGAATGTGTAATACAGAATGTGAAGTAGAGAGATTGAAGTAGAGAGATTGAAGTAGAGAGATTGAAGTAGAGAGATTGAAGTAGAGAGATTGAAGTAGAGAGATTGAGGTAGAGAGATTGAAGTAGAGAGTGTGGAGTAGAGAGTGTGGAGTAGAGAGTGGAGAGTCTGTAGTAGAGTGTAGTAGAAAGTAGTGAGTGTGTAGTAGAGTAGTAGAGAATGTGTAGTAGAGTAGTAGAGAGTAGTAGAGGGTGTGTAGTAGAGTGTGTAGTAGAGCGTGTGTGTAGCAGAGTGTGTAGTAGAGTAGTAGAGAATGTGTAGTAGAGTAGTAGAGAGTAGTAGAGGGTGTGTAGTAGAGTGTGTAGTAGAGCGTGTGTGTAGCAGAGTGTGTAGTAGAGTGTAGTAGAGTGTGTAGTGTAGAGTGTGTAGTAGAGAGTGTGTAGTAGAGAGTGTGTAATGTAGAGTATGTAATGTAGAGTGTGTAGTAGAGTGTGTAGTAGAGTGTGTAGTAGAGTGTGTAGTAGAGTGTGTAGTAGAGTGTGTAGTAGAGTGTGTAGTAGAGTGTGTAGTAGAGTGTGTAGTAGAGAGTGTAGTAAGTAGTGACTGTAGTAGATAGTGTGTAGTAGAGAGTGTCTAGTATAGAGTGTGTCGAAGAGAGTAGTGGCTGTAGTAGTGAGTGTGTAGTGAGTGTGTAGTAGAGTGTGTAGTAGAGAGTAGTGACTGTAGTAGAGAGTGTGTAGTAGTGTGTAGTAGAGAGTAGTGACTGTAGTAGAGTGTGTAGTACAGTGTGTAGTAGAGAGTTGTGACTGTAGTAGATAGTGTGTAGTAGAGAGTGTCTAGTATAGAGTGTGTCGAAGAGAGTAGTGGCTGTAGTAGTGAGTGTGTAGTGAGTGTGTAGTAGAGAGTAGTGACTGTAGTAGAGAGTGGGTAGTAGTGTGTAGTAGAGAGTAGTGACTGTAGTAGAGTGTGTAGTACAGTGTGTAGTAGAGAGTAGCGACTGTAGTAGAGAGTGTGTAGTAGAGAGTAGAGTGCGTAGCAGAGAGTAAGCTCCACTCTGCACTCTGAAGCTCCACTCTGAAGCTCCACTCTGCACTCTGAAGCTCCACTCTGCACTCTGAAGCTCCGCTCTGAAGCTCCGCTCTGAAGCTCCGCTCTGAAGCTCCACTCTGAAGCTCCACTCTGAAGCTCCACTCTGAAGCTCCACTCTGAAGCTCCACTCTGAAGCTCCGCTCTGAAGCTCCGCTCTGAAGCTCCACTCTGCACTCTGAAGCTCCGCTCTGAAGCTCCACTCTGAAGCTCCACTCTGAAGCTCCACTCTGAAGCTCCACTCTGAAGCTCCACTCTGAAGCTCCACTCTGAAGCTCCACTCTGAAGCTCCACTCTGAAGCTCCACTCTGAAGCTCCACTCTGCACTCTGAAGCTCCACTCTGAAGCTCCACTCTGCACTCTGAAGCTCCGCTCTGAAGCTCCGCTCTGAAGCTCCGCTCTGAAGCTCCGCTCTGAAGCTCCGCTCTGAAGCTCCACTCTGAAGCTCCACTCTGAAGCTCCACTCTGAAGCTCCACTCTGAAGCTCCACTCTGCACTCTGAAGCTCCACTCTGAAGCTCCACTCTGAAGCTCCACTCTGCACTCTGAAGCTCCACTCTGAAGCTCCACTCTGAAGCTCCACTCTGAAGCTCCACTCTGAAGCTCCACTCTGAAGCTCCACTCTGAAGCTCCACTCTGAAGCTCCACTCTGAAGCTCCACTCTGAAGCTCCACTCTGAAGCTCCACTCTGAAGCTCCACTCTGAAGCTCCACTCTGAAGCTCCACTCTGAAGCTCCACTCTGAAGCTCCACTCTGAAGCTCCACTCTGAAGCTCCACTCTGAAGCTCCACTCTGCACTCTGAAGCTCCACTCTGCACTCTGAAGCTCCACTCTGAAGCTCCACTCTGCACTCTGAAGCTCCACTCTGCACTCTGAAGCTCCACTCTGCACTCTGAAGCTCCACTCTGCACTCTGAAGCTCCACTTTGCACTCTGAAGCTCCACTCTGCACTCTGAAGCTGCACTCTGAAGCTCCACTCTGAAGCTCCACTCTGAAGCTCCACTCTGAAGCTCCACTCTGCACTCTGAAGCTCCACTCTGAAGCTCCACTCTGCACTCTGAAGCTCCACTCTGAAGCTCCACTCTGAAGCTCCACTCTGAAGCTCCACTCTGAAGCTCCACTCTGAAGCTCCACTCTGAAGCTCCACTCTGAAGCTCCACTCTGAAGCTCCACTCTGAAGCTCCACTCTGCACTCTGAAGCTCCACTCTGCACTCTGAAGCTTCACTCTGCACTCTGAAGCTCCACTCTGAAGCTCCACTCTGAAGCTCCACTCTGAAGCTCCACTCTGAAGCTCCACTCTGAAGCTCCACTCTGAAGCTCCACTCTGAAGCTCCACTCTGAAGCTCCACTCTGAAGCTCCACTCTGAAGCTCCACTCTGCACTCTGAAGCTCCACTCGGAAGCTCCACTCTGAAGCTCCACTCGGAAGCTCCACTCGGAAGCTCCACTCGGAAGCTCCACTCGGAAGCTCCACTCGGAAGCTCCACTCGGAAGGGGCAAAGATCGGAGCATCACGGAACTAAAACAAATATAAACAAGGCAGTGAGTGCAGCACCGCCTTAGCAGTGGGATAGCAGCCTTGATAACATCGGAGCAGCCCCTGCGCCCGGCCTCAAAACAATAAAGGCAACTCTAGAATGCAGATTTACCTGTATCCCGCAAGTGATGTACGCAGATGGGAAAGAAACAAATAGCAACCTTGGAGAGCTGGCGGGGCAGGCAAACACAGCATCGGGAGACGCAATATAAATAAAATAACAGCTAGTATCAAATTATACAAAAGCCCAACGTAACGAATTGCTCAAAAAAGTCAAACATCATGTGTACATGAAGACGCAATATAAATTAAAAAAAAAAACAGCCACCAACAGATTAAAGAAAAGCCCCTCCATAGCGGATCGGTAAATAAACTCCAAACGCATCTGTTTATGCAGCATCACACAACCCACATGCCCGTAATATTAAACAAACAAGTGATAGCCGCAAACCTTATCATTTAAATTAGTTAAAAAGCCGTTGTCCGAGCACCCGTGAATTGCCTGAGAGCTGGGGTACAAGCCTTCGCCAATGCAGAACGGGCACAGAGAGGCAGCCTGCTGTGGCGGAGCGCAAAATGATGCCCCCCCTGCAGAATGCGAAGAGGCCCCGAGGCTCTTGAGTATAAAGCATGCCTCGCAGATATGTAATGAGCTTGGGCTGAATAGGATCCCCCCGAAAGGCTGCAGGGTTTCTGCATGTTAGCCCCTAAAGAGCGGTAACATTATTAAAGCCGGTTTATGAGGTAATGGACAAAGTAAATGACTTCAACTAAAAAGGGTGTAAAAAAGGGCCGTGTCTTGATTTCGAGTGCTCGATCTGTTTATGAATTATGTGATGACTCGGTTCAGATATGGGGTCCAGGATCAGTACATATCCAAACGCCTTACGCTATCGGCTTGGATAGAAAGTATTGTAACCAAACTCGAGGGGACTTCAGAAGTACAGTGCCATAAAATTCAGCCATCAATGTTTAAAACTAAATAAAAAGGTAGCGTCCCAAAAAAATAAATAAATAAATACCGCCTTCGGGTAAAGTCCGCGCTATATAAAAATGCATAAATAACTAACTAAATACATACCGCAAATCACTGCCGTCACTCTGCCGGCCTGCGACCAGGAAGTCAGGCAGGCCGGCGCGTCAACAGGAAACAGGAAGTAGGAGGGCGGGAGCCTACCCCGCCTCCCACGGAAGAGCCGCGATTGGACGGAGCCGCCGTGTTTGGAGCACCGGAGCAGGCAGGAGCCTACCCTGCGCCCCGGTGCAGAAGGAGGTAAGAAGAGTCCTGCTGCCGGGCCCTGCAGCTGAGGAGAGCCGCCGCACGAAGGAAGCCGGTGAGTGCGTTGCTGAGCGGGGAAGGGGGAGGCGGGGGGCGCGGGGAAGGGGGAGGCGGGGGGCGCGGGGAAGGGGGGGGCGCGGGGAAGGGGGGGGGCGCGGGGAAAGCATGTGCGGGCGGGCGGGCTTTGTATGTATGTGTGCGTGCGTGTGACTGTGGGGGAGGGGGGGGGTGTGTGTGTGAGCGAGTGTCTGTGTGCCTGTATGTGTGTGCCTGCGTGTGCATGCGCTCGCCTGTGTGTGCGTGCGTGCGTGCATGCAGAGGGGTGGGGGCTGCCTGCCTGCGTCTGTAAAAGCAAGGGCTGTGAGTTACTCTGCGCATGCGCGGGGGCAAGCCTGTTCATTCCAAGCCAGCCTCAGCCAGCCTCGGGAAAAACGAAAGTAATAAAAAAGCGAAACTGACACTGCCACTGCAGACAATGCTGCGCGCTCCCGAGGTGAAATCCGGCACTGAAAACGCTCGTAACACTTTGGTGTCCACTCTCCTAAAAACGGATCACATTAGTTGTCGAGCTGACAGCATTCATGCTTCGCATGAATGCTAACGTCAGCTCGACCTAAAAAGGGGGTGGTGATGGACAGAGTATCTGAGTTAATCAGAACACTCCTACCCAGTCAACAGATCAGGGCTTGATCCATCACCGTTTTTTAGCTCACTGCACCATCCCAGTTCAGAACCTGGCTATATGCAAATTAGTCTGTCCCTGGCCCAGTGCATCATGGGAACAGGGCAGACCAAACTACCAAGCCAATTCTTCACTGGAAAGGAAACAAGCTTCCGGGGACCGGTTTCTGGCATTACAGCCGTCTATCAAATGCAGCCCGATAGCTCAGTGAGCATATCTATTTGATAGAAGATTTTTGTCCGAAAAGGATTTAAAGTCTGGTTGTTGTGCCCTACAAATACACTTCTTTGTCATCTTTGTCTTCCTGACTGCCAGATTTAATATAGCAATGATGTTTTGGATACCGAGGCCTGAGCCTTCTTACTTCATATTCTCTGCTTACGTTTTTAGTCAGTTGTGGTTCTTTGTTGATCTGTGATAACTTGTCACAGTTGAGTTGTTTCACAGGGTCGTTAGTACTGTCATGGACCACGGAAACGGTTGGAGTCATTTTTACTTACTCCACCACGTTTCTTGATCAGTAGGTTTTATCTGTGATCCGCGCTCTTAACAGAATTTCTTATTCACATTCATGTGTTGTCCGCCCAACACCTCCACACCTAGCCGTCTGTGTAGGTCTCCTGTTCTTGTGAAGCACTAGTTGCTATCTTTAGGGCCTTGTTTTGGACTTTGTTCTGAGATTTTCAGTACTACTCCTGGCAGTGCACTCAGGGCACAAGTCCTAAAAAAAGAAGTGGGGGGACGCTGACGTCACGACAGGAAGCGATGTCACGATAGGTGGCTTGCACCATCAGACTCATTGCCTCCCCCAGCTCACCCCTTAGATGCGATTGCATCAGAGAAGACAGCGCATGAGCAGCGTTCTGAAGGCCAAAGAGTGAATGTGTGGCTCCATTTGCTCAAGTTATGGCGCTCCCGGTAAAATAAGTGGGGGGGACGCCGTCCACCCGCGTGGTACCCCGACTCGAGCCCTGAGTAAACTCAATATTGGGGAGGTGTGTGGGTCAGATAACTGCACAGATTACATGGGCTGTGCTCTGTATAGGCCAATACTTTGTCTTTGTGAGTGACTACTGTGGGGGGGAGCGGGGCTTGGCTGAGCAGCATATCAAGATGGCGGCACACTGAGCAAGCTCAGACGGCTGAAGCCCAATACCTTTTCCCTCCCATACATTAAACTCCAATACAATCAGTTTTACGAAAAGTACCCGATGTCCTCCTCATTCCAGCATCCGTCAACGTGAAAGTGGCCTCATCACCTGGATGGGTAGCTGCAAACTGGAGGATGGCCTCCCGAGCGGTGTCCTAAGCGGGGTCTTGGCTGGGCAAATTGATGTGGGGAGGGGTGTTTGGACATGACCGTGCCCCAACTGCAAGGCTGTGTGCAGTGATGTGCTTGGCCTGGCCGCTAACCTGCTAGAGGTACGCACAGAGACTCCCGAAAGGTTGGGCCTGTAGCAGAGGCGCTGCCAGTGACAGCCGGTTATGGCTGATGTCCTACAAGGGAAGCTGCGACCTACCTAAGAGTGTCGATTGTGGGCAGAGGGCCATCTTGCAGAGTGCCGCAGCGGTGACCAGCAACAGGGCTGAGAATTTCTACGCACTGAAAGACCCCTAGTGATGGCGATTAAGTGGGGCATGTTTAGGCAGACTCTCCTCTCCTGTGAGTGCATAATCCCATGGGATAGCTGGGTGTTTGACTTCTTAAATTCTCAGAAAGACTTACCGATCACAGGAACTCAGCGTTACCCTACCAGTGTCGGTAGTTACGTGTGTATGGCTGCTTTTTTACCTCGCTTTATCAGGAGTAGAGTGCATGGATAGCTGAGATCCTGGCTGCGGTAACTACGGGGTGGCTATAACCAGTACTCTGGTGCTAGTCCCTGTATAGACCGCAAACCCACCACACTTCTGTCGGTGCTCTGGGAGAGCAGCAAATCCTGGCTCTTTGAGATTCGAGTGCCTCATCCACAACTTCTTAGGCATGATGGGCAAAACAGACAGCAGGCAGTCACATCTGGAGTTTGAAGCTAAGAAATGTGCCAAACATCTGGCATTCGAAGCTAAGCATTGTCTGACATGGAGGAACAATGGATGGCAACTCACTACCGCCAGTGGACATTAAATCCCTACTGTTAGAGATGAAGTTGAGCCTTAAAATGGACTAGGACACAGAGAATGGAAGACAAAGGATGACCATGACAAGCAGCATACGTGTATTGCTGCAGCCCAACAAAGGATCTCCGATATAGGGGATGAACGTACACAACAATCAAAAATGATGAAAGGGATACAAGAGGAACTACGTCACATCCAGCTCAGAAATGAAGACCTGGAAGTCTGGTCAAAGGGGAGTAATATTCGAGTTACTGGAATATCGGAATCCACTGCTATGGGCCGCACTTAAGATTACATCTAAAACTTGCTACATACTCGATTTGGCATGAATAGCTTCTCCAAGACATTTGTGATTGAGCGAGCACATTGCCCCCTAGGCCAGCTCTGGTGCAACCACAAGGCACACCAGTGCTACATTTTTTTCACTTTAGGAACAGAGATCAGCTCTTGAGACTGGCCAGGGAGGCAAAAGAGACACTATGAAGGGATGTGCCCCTCATTTCCCCCTGATTTCAATCTGTGTAGGAAGCCCGGAAGAAATTTCTCCCTGTCAAGAAGAAATTACAGGCACACGGTATCCCCTAGGCCATGCTTTATCCTGCACAAGTCAAATTTACCTGGAGGGACAAGACGCAGTTGAATACAGACCCTGGGGAAGCCCTCTCTTTCTTTCAGAAACATATGGCACCATGTGACACCAGATCAACACGAAATAAGAACTACTCCAGGGTTGTCCCTTGATGAGATTGAATGACATTCTTCATGTATGGACTACCATAACTTCACCGCACGGAAAGTCCACGTCTACCCAGTCCCTCTCGTCAATTTTGAACAATGTTTGGAATTTATCTTTGTAACTACGAGTCATGATATGGCCCTGGGCTTGCTGCCACCCACAAAGCCCGTAAAGTATAAGATGTTGCTATGTTGTATTGTTATCTGCATGCTCATGCTGACTACTTGGTGCAAAGTCTCACTATCTGCTGCTCTGGACACCCTTGGCATTAAGCCGCAGTGTGAATAAGTTCTGATATCTCTTTATTTTCTTGGTTACAGAATCTTTGCTGCACGGGTTAAAATGTTTTGGGTGTTCACTGGGAAGTTAGGTCCTGGTGTGTGGTTGACTGGGGGGTTGGGTGTTCGATCAAAATGAGGCAGGGTAACATATTGCATACGCATAAATCAATGCACTTTCAAAAACATCAGAAACAAAATGGATTCATTATTTTAGAGGGAATAGCCAACTATAAGCATGTTACCCTCATCAATAAGTATCGACCGAACACAGAGAATCTCAATTTCTTCCTTACAGTACTGAAACACTATGCAGAGTTTGACACTCGCACAATTGTATGGGGGGGGGGCTACCACAACCTTATCCTAAATACAGCACTAGACTGCTCTGACTGCGGAGATATACGACAGACAAGATCTCGGAATGTGCTTCTAGGTGTCATGCAGCATTTTGACCTGGTCGAACTCTGGGCATCTAAAAAGCTAACAAAAAAGGAATATGCCTGTCATTCCTCATTACAAAACTGCCTCGAGTTTTGCCTTTTGGCTGGGATCCAGGGATGTGATGGGCTGGACGATGGAGATAGTTCGCCCTCCTAGGACCCTATCCGACCACTCCCCGGTCGGGTTAACCCTGGAAATGCTTAGTAGTTGGAGTCAGACTTCAACTCAAGAACTTTCTGGATGCTGAATTCAAGGAGGAAATAAGACAGGCCATTGGAGACTACAAATGTATAAATAGGGGTTCAGTGACCTCAGTTGCAACCCTGTGAAAGGCTGTCATCCGTGAGGAGAGTATCATGAAGGGCAATGGGATCCTAAAATTGATCAGAGCCAGACAATGCACTAGAATGTGAGTTGCATGCCCTGGAACAACGCTATGACTCCACTCGTGATGGAGCACTCTTGCGCCCAATGCAATCTAAATTGACGTAATTCAAGGAGGAGGCCGACAGTTTTGAAATTCTTGAGTAAACATGCACAAACCCAGAGATACGGGATGGTGACAGATCAGGGCACATACTAGCTGCTCTACTTAAACCAAACTGGGCTGCGATTCACATCACTCGCATACATACGCCTGCGGGGCATGTTGTGAACGATCCCACCATAATTATAGATGCCTTTGCTGCCTTTATAAAGACTTGTACACTACCAAATCGCAGGTTGATTTTTTATAATAAAGAGTTTTAACCACTTGGCTGCTATGCGTTTCCCCCCCGGTGCTGGGATCCTCCATTTTCCATTATTCATGACGAGCTGGGCTCGTCATGAGCGTGCGAGGAGGCTACACCATGACGAGCCCAGCTCGTCATGAGCGTGGAAGGGGTTAATAGGCCCATCCATCCCTTCTTTTAGATTTTATTAATGTAATTTTATATTTGTACCAGATGACGATGTGTATTTATTTGTTTTAAAAATCTTCACTGTATTCTCTATTGGTGGTGATGAATTGTGCTTTTATGGATATTTTTATCCGAATAAAGATTATTTGACTTGACTTTGACTTAATATCCACAACTACCTGGACAGTGCAACTCTAGCAAGGCCGGGGCTCGAGGAATGCACCTTAAGTCACCTGATAACGACAGAGGAGATTAAATCTGTGATCAAGCAGCTCAGAAATGGGAGTGCTCCTGGTAGTGACGGCCTCCCCGCTGAATCCTACAAGCAATGTTGCTTCTTTGCTCTTGGGAGGTCTACGAGGAGGCATATAGAGCAGGAAAGCTCCCACCGACCATAAGAGAAGCTATAGTTATAAGTCTCCTTAAACAAAACAAGCCCCCAAAGAGGTGTGAATTCTACCGCTCACTCTTCCGTATTAACGTAGATAGTAAAATCCCAGCCAAAATACTGGCTAATAGACGGCTCCCCTTGATGCCCCGCCTGGTCAAAACGGATCAATCCTGCTTCACACATCAATTGGACCTCGACCTAAAAGTAGTGGCCACCTTTTTGGATGCCGCTAAGGCGTTCAACACTGTTGAATGGCTATTATTGCTAGGGGTGTGTAGTATGTCATTTATTTATCACCTGTTCCTTTAAATATCCATATTCCATTTATGGAATCCTAGGTCATTCTGTCATTCCAAGTTCTGTCCCTCCACGGCAGTTGCTGTTGGTCCTCTTCTTTGCCAGCACCCCTGCCGTGGGCTCCCTATCGTGTAGCATGAAATACATCTCTTTACTTAAACTAAGACACAGAGGATCGTTTATTCTACAATTTGATGCACTACAGGGAGTTAGCTAGAATGGGCCTGCCCTCAGCTGGCCTTTCTTAAAGTGGGTTAAGCTCATCTATTCAGACTCGCTCGCCGGAGTTAGGGTAAATGGATGGGTATCCTTAGCGTGCCAGGTCAGAGAAACACAACAGGGTTGCCCCTATCCCCAATTCAGTTTCTTCTTGCTGTGGAAACTCTGGCCGGTGTCCTTCAGGAGTTCCATAGCCAGCGCAATCAATCTAGAATATCGTTATACTTTGTTGTTGATTTATGCAGAGGATACCCTGCTGGTGGCATGACCCTGAGATGAATTTGTGCTCCATTATCAATGAACTTATACAGTTTGGCTGCTGTTCGCGTCTTCAGATCAACTAGTCAGATCCTTTATCGTCCCACTCACGGGTGCCACCACACAGCCTACTCTGGCCTATCCACTGCTGTCGCAGACAGGCTTGTCCGCTATCTGGGAATACTATACCATACAGACCCACAGACTATCCTTCGGGAGAACTATGGGAAATATCTTTGCAGGGCTCAGTGCATGGGTGGATAGGTGAATTGCCATTCACTATCTCTGGCAGCAGAATAACCTTGATGAAGATGGGCATGCTGCTGAAGTTATTACACATGTTCCGGAAAATACCTATTCCATTAAAGAAGACATTTCTTATCCAGATGAATATATTTATAAGGTTAATCTGGGCAGGCAAGCAGCCTATACCCACCTGGCGCAGTTTACAACTGCCAAATAATAGGGAAGGGATTGCAGCACCCCATTTGGAGTGTACTACCAGGTGGCCCAATTGCAGGTCATGCATCACTGGATACATAAAAGTTGACACGCACCGCATGTCACTCTAGAAAAGAGGCAGATACACCCACCCCCCCTACAAGAGACCACCTACTCCCGATTTGCTAGACCTACATGAGAGACACACAGTAGGGTGCATTGGTTGGGCATTGTCCAGATTGGCTTAAATGTGTTGCGTCCCTGTAGCCTACCCCCAATACTCATAAAATATTATGGCAGACTCCCGATAGACCACATCTCTGCAATGATGACAACTCAGTAAGAAACCTATGAATACATTAGGTGACCTATTCATAGAGCATACATTTAAATCTTATCAGAAAAATTTGGGGGAAGCTGAGAACACACTCATTGATACTATTACATATGGCACGCTATATCATGCAGCGCGCAAAACTCTATATGACGTTCCCATAAGAGCCGCTAGAGTAGTCTGTATTGTCCATCCTACGGCCCACACCTCCTCCAATTATGACCATCACCTGATTGTACACCACATTCATGGATCCGATAGAAGGGACGACCTCCCGCGAACATGGATATGTGGTCAACTGAATTGGGTGTAGTGGTTACCGACATGATGTGAAAGTATTGTTGTTGACAAACTAGAAAAGTCACCCCTAATGGTTGATACAGGTAATACATTATAAATTCCTGCAGATGGCACACCTAACCCGACAATCCTTGCTAAGTATGATCGTACAGAAGACACTAGGTGTAAACGATGTGGTGTATGGGGGGCAGATTTCCTCCATCTGGCATGGAGGTGCCCGGGAGTTGCCATATTCTGGGGCAAAGTCATGACAGTAGTATAGACTATGAGGAATTATGAATTCCGGCTCATCCCCGACACTCTTCCTCTCCGTCATGTTAAAAACATCCCTAAGGACTTTCCTGAAATAACTTCAACAGTGATATTACTGATCAAACGCAGGGTCGCCATGATGTGGGGCAGCCGGAGTGCGCCTCGTTTTCAGGACTGGCTCAAAGACATGACTATGTGAAGAATGATCTGAAAATGATGCTACTACCCTCCCCAGTGTTGCGTGGCCTAGAGACTTTTGGGAGCCACTGGGGACGTGCTTGTCCACCCTTAATGCTGGACATGGGGTGTGTTGCCCAACTGCTACTTATGACGCTCTACTGGTGTTTGGCCTCAGGCAATAGGCCACTTTCTTATGAGAATGAAACCACTGCACCGACTGCTGTATACGGTTGCTCATCTGTAAGCCTATACTGGCCATGCCTGCAAACGCGCTGTTGCTTCTGGTATATCTATTTGCCTGCACTTTAGGCTGCAACTGTTATCACTTGTGTATGCTCAGGGCTTGCTGCCCTGTATTGTTTTGTCTGCTGCTATGATAAATAAAATAAAAATTTAAGTAAGGGTGACTACAGTGTAGCTAGTTTGACAGGGGCCTTCTAAAGAGTCTTGCTAATGAAGTGTATCCAGCTGAGTTTAGGGACAGCAATGCTCTTAGATAGGAGCTACTGTTTTCACTTTTTGTTATGTCTACCGAAACCGATCTGCGAGTATTCTGTAATATTTTTCTGTTAAATAATATTGCTGTCACCTTGCTTGTGCTTCTTTTGCACAGTTTTAAACATTCCCTGATGATACAGATTGCAAAACGAGCGGCTGTACAGCGATTGGTCCATACAAGTATCCAAACAATACATTGTGAAACTGGGAAAGCAAATTTGTATTACTAACATCTGTCTTAGTCAAGTTGCTGCCAATCAGAGCACCCATCCATTTTTTACAAGCACACTGTCTTATTTGTGCTCGAACCCAAGGAGTTACATAAATACTCGTTGTTTTCCCTTAGACTATAGACACCAAAAAGAAGAGCAGGTTTTTCTAACCCTGTGCTTTGTGCCAGCTTCTCATTCCCTCCTGTTGACCAAAGATTGGGCTCCCAGCTTCTTAAAGTAACATGATAACCTACAGATGTTTGAATTCGGGTACATTTTAATAATATGCAGCTTTGCACTAACAGTACCAGAGTTACTATGGTGAATAGCTTCTACTTAACTTCTGCTCCAACCCGGTCTTTCTTCCGCAACAGAACAAACTACAGAGTCGGTGCTACTCTCTGTAGTATCAGCCTTACAAAGGGCGCTCTTCAGCATGGTCTGAGCAAACAAAGGCATCAGCATCGGAACTAACATCCAAATCGCAGTATCTTGGTACAGAGTATCAATGAAAACAACGCTTCATTATTATTATAACATAACGTGTATTTGTAAAAGCGCACATTCACCTGTAGGCATCTTGATGCTGAATAACAGATGTTTATTGTTACCCAACTCAATGGTACTCATTTTATCAACCGGAGATGAATGAAAGGTTGAGTGGCCCGCTGGGATTTGAACCTGTGACCATGAGGTAAACACAGTCCACTGCAGTGGACGCATTAGTCCACTGAGTCACCAGTCCTGGCCTTCTTCAGTGCGCGGGCCGGCAGGTGAATGTATCGATAATGAATCTGGTTGAGGCCTGGAGACTTGTCACCGGGCTTTCCTCGTCCTAGGATCCCCCTTAAAGACTAACACGATAATTAAATCATACATTAGGCCACCAGATGCCCCTTTCCATGAGTATCTCTCACCACCAGGCTTTACTTACTGTCACTCGAGTCTGCTCACAGGCAATGCCTACCAGTCCCCTTCATTTCTAGCTCCTACTCACTTCTACTCCCTACATTTACCATCAGTGGCCCTGCCCATGCTTCTTCTGCCCATGCTTCTTCTGCCCATGCTTCTTCTGCCCATGCTTTGCCTCTTCGGTACATACCTTCCTGTCAGCCAAGCAGTTGGGCTACCATCAGTGTCACTTCACCAAAATGCCTGGGGTAGCAAAAGTGACGACATGTCCTTTTTGACCTAACATTTGAGAGACAGACAGACAGACAGACACACACACACACACACACACACACACACACACTCTTGCACATAAACACACTCACCTGCAAGCGTGCATACAACATACATTTAAAAGCATTTTTTACTTATGTTAGCTGCCAGATCATGTCATATTCCAGCTATTTGTACTCCATATTTTATTACACGAATAGTGAATATTTTTATTCACCATAGCCTATTTGTGTAATTAAAAAAATGTCAGAATACCAGGAAAGTGAAGCACCAACCGAAGTCCATAAGGAAGAGCTGCCGCTGTGTGCCAGGCACTGATTTTGTCTTCTCTGAGGCCAGGGGTGACAAATTCAATGGCAAGCATCGAAAGGGGCAAACCAGAGGTCGCAGCTGCAACCCTTAAATGAAGTCCATGTTGGCTACCCATTAATTAACCACAATCCCACCAGCCGGAACTGTACAAGAATTATGCACAAAAAAAAAATAAAAAAAACATGTTCTATTGGCAATGCTCTTTCCCGCTCTTCGGATCTCTACCTGCCTTACATTCACAGTGTTTAGGCTGCCCCAGGACTGCATTAAATGGTTTACAACCAGTCATCATAATAGAACAGAAGATGGCCTCTTGGACCAACATATAAGGTTTATGAGAGTAGATAAAACCCATAAGTCGAATACTTCAAACTCAGTTGGACAACGCTGACTTATTTAGATCTTTTCTAGGAAAGAATTTCTTGAAAACTGGAAATTGGTACGAACATACGCTCTAATAGAACGCCTGAAGTGCTGCTGCAATCATCACACTAACAATGTTTCCACCAGTTCCTCTCCTGGAAATCCAGGTATGCAGGAGTAGGAAACACACCTCCTCCCAGATCCTTTGAGACACTGTATTGGTCCATTAAAGAGAAATGTCATTTAGTACAATACTGAAATACACCACTTTTCTCTTCTAGTGCCACCATTTAAAAGCCAGCGATGTCTAGAGAGAGAGAAGTCTTGACACCTGAGATCATCCTATGCAGACTGCAGGGTACATTTGAGCCCTAGGTGGTTCCTTCCAGTCTTCAGGACTTAAGTCACCTGGGTTGTTCATTAGGTCCCTCACGCGACAGTGCATGCGCTCTCATATATGAGAGATATTGTATACAACACAGGGCTTGCAACCCACCCGTTTCTTAACATTTTCTGGCTTCATTGTCAGTCTTATTTGCTGTTTTCTAATTGGCCCGTGCAAGCTAGTTTACTTCCTCTTCTTTCGGCTGGAGCTTGGACCAAGTACTGATTGCTGTCCTTCCCTTGATCGTGCTGTGATTGAGTACCTACTTTTATTTTTTTCTTCTTCTCCGTCATCCTTGTTGAAATCTTGCCGTTAGTATGCCACACACTTCAAAGACGCCCTTTTCTCCTTTGAAATGGGTATTTATTGTGACAACAGATGTTATCTGCTTCCAAAATGTATTTTCAGTATGACATTTACACGGGCGCAATTGCTTTCTTTACGTGATAGGATTTGTTTTGCCAAATGTCATATTTTTTTTTTACCTATTGGGATATTAACGGATTTGCTCAGAATAACAGGGGTGTTGTGCTGAGACCTACTAAGCACTGGCAAAGACTATAGTTCTTTTTGTTCATGCTGTACAGGCATTGCCGACCTGGACAATGATTTATAGCCTTGCTGTATAACAGCATAGCTAAAACTAATAGAAAAATGACTGTTATGCATCCAACGCTAATGCACTTAAAAACAAAAAAAATAAACAAAAGAAGCGCATTAGCCCTGGCTATGTTATAGCATTTTTTCGAATTAGTTTAAGACACACTGGAAAGCATCTGCACTGCCGGGGAAGCAACCTTAACAACGAGGGCATCACATCGCGATGCCATTACAACTCGGTCGTTACAACGACCGCGTTGTTACCACGCAATTCCATTACTACGCAAGTCATTACATCAACTTGCAGTAGACGGCTTGCTAACATTAGAAATAGTATAGTTTACTATTCCAACACCTTCCCTACTGTTACGTAGGCTGGAGTTAGAATAGTAAATTATACATTTCTAATGTCAGCGCGCCATCTTCTGCAAGTCGATGTAATGACTTGCGTAGTAATGGCTTTGCGTGGTTTCAACGCGGTCGTTGTAATGACCGCGTTGTAATGGCAAGCGTTGTGATGACTCACGTTGTAACGAGTCATATTCGCACTGCCGTACAGCATGGCTACAAAACATTTTCCAAAGCCAACCGCTCTCATAGGTGAGACCTACTGGCTTTGCCAATGCTTGATTTCCTTTGGAGGTGCAGTATTTTGCTTAACGAGTTTGTATGATGTGGAGAACCACACTCAAGTTACAAAGAATACAGCGTGCACTGATGAGGCTGATTTGCTGGCAGTATGCGGTCCTACTTCTTTTTGCCTGTGTCGCTTCTGGGTTGCTCCGTCAGCCTTTCCTCTTGGAGATGCATCAGGGTAAAGCAGTCATCACTATCAAGAAGTTGCCGTTGAGATAACTGCATGGCCTACTGTTAGGATATGTTATATGTATTTGTAAAGGGTCATCTTAGCCCCAATGGGGTATCCTGCAGCAGAAGGAAGTCATTAACTAGAAGAGAGCCTGGTCTACAAATCATCACAGGGCAAAATGAACTCAGAACTAAATGTCTAAGAGGGATCTCGAAAAAGGGCTAGATCAGAGAATCAAATCCGGTATGGTCAAGACACGGCCACTAAATGTAAATCCAGTACTTGTATAGCGCACAAATCATCCCCAAAGGGATATATCGGCGCTGGAGGCCGTTGAGAAGATTAAGCGAGCTATTGCCCAGAGTCACATGGTGTTGGGCAGACCCCTGCCGCCGGAGCCAGGGATCGAACTGTGATCCCCAGCGTCCAGCGTCAGTCGCCCTGTCTGCGGCGCCACACCTCTCCCACTAGAGTTGTGCTACAGAGACACTTTAGCCAATCTTGTTAACTACGTTATACACCCAGTATAGAAGTGAGCGGGAAAAGAAAGTGTAAACAAAAAACCCTGCTAGCTGAAGAGCATCCCCCGGTGCATGGAGTCACTACTTCCACAAGGTGGTACAAGAGCATTTTCATTGATGATGGACTGACAAAGATCACCCCTGGAGAAACCACTCGTAAGGCACACTGGCACTCATAAAGCCAGCTGCAATACGGGTCAACATCACGTACAATTTTTCTTTGTTGGCAACCTAGGATCACATGTTTATGACAAGTTTGTAAGAGCTCCTTGCATGCTTACATAAAATATATACATACATGGGTGGTCTTTGCATAAAAGCATTTACGTGGTCATTAGTGAAGAAATAATAGTCTTCATTCAGTATGAAAGCACAGATGCGACGTCACCCCTGTTACGTTAAGACTGGAGACCGCTGCTCTTCAGAGAATTGTGGCTGAAACCCAACCATATTCTAAGCAGGCTGTTGCCATGATTACATTAGGCTCATCAAGATGGCAAGTAAGGCCCAGTAAGTAAGGCTTTACATGTTGCTACAGAAGACTCCAATGGAATGTATTAGAAAGATGGCAAGAAGTTTATTGTAAATGCGACCTGGCAACTCGCACCACACTAAGCATGAAATCAGAACCAGGAGCATCTGAAATTACCACAACAATGAGCTGTTTGTCCGTTAGAAGTAGGCCACCATGTCCTTCAGTGTTTAAATGCACTTCAGCGGCCCAAATCCAATCCCGCGAAAAGCACCAGGACAACTAGAGGGTCTGACCAGGAACCATGGATGTCTTATTTACATTTCCCCAAAGACCCACGTTCAAAATGAAGACCAAATTCCAGATTATATAGAATTGTGGAAATGGGGCAAAAAAAAGGCTTGCGTGCCATGCGCTCAACTACTAGCATTACTTAGTAGAAAACTTTGGGTGCTGATCTGAGCCCAAGCAGAAGCTTCTTGAACTCCATCAGAAGAGATTCAGAGCCTGGTAATGTGGGTAGATCATGGAACAGATGACCATTTCAGCTGCTGGGTGAGCCATATATCACCCTTTGGCAACTCTCTAAACGAACTTCCCAGATACAGGGGAGGGCCGGTAAGTCTTATTCCCAAAGCAAACAATGTATAGCAAGCATAGCCTGGGCGTTGGCCTTTACAACAGCCAATTACAGGACTCGTTCATTTGTCATCTTTATCTGGTAGAGGTCATCAGCGCCCTGCGCTTCAACTGCATTATATAAGATTGCATCAATGTATGACATTTGGAGATGCAGCAAAACATTGTTGACAATTTCTGTTACTGTTGAACAGGTCTTTTTCCACTCACACTTGTACATGGCAACTATGCCTTTCTGGTTTGTGGTGATCTGTAGGAAAATCGTCCAACCCCTGTAGACCCCAAACTATTAGCATTGTCTGGGACTAATCTTCATAGCACTCATCTCTCTGTTATCAATGAGACCAAGTTACTTGGAACCCCTTTGTGTCCTACATTTGCAGAAGCGAGGTAGTCTGGAAACAGGCCAGAGTTTAATGGACCACATTTTTCAATTATCAAAAAAAGTGGATCAAGAAGGGTTGGGGCACACTTCCTCCTCCTTTGAGGCCGAGAAACAGAAGGAGCCCAAATAGCTAGGCACAGGGCCGGAGGTTTACTTGAAGGACAATGTTGCCACAGCCGAGCATTTATGGAGATTAGTTCCACCCTGGCCTCTTTTGCTCTGAACTCATTGTAGGGGAGGAACAAAAAGGGAGAAATTGAACCACCATTTATAGGTTCCCTATAGGGATCAATGGCCAGAACAGTCAGTGTAACCTAGTCTTAGTGTGTCAGCACAAGCAGTAGCTGCCTCGACTACTCTTCTTAAGTGGTGAAGTGTACGGTTGGCAACTTCAGTGTTTAGCAGGTCCAGGGCCTTTAGTACCTTAAAAAATCATGCAGTTTTGAGTTACAAGAGCACTGGTATAGATTTTAGTAGCAGCCGGAATACTCTGGTTATGAAGCACTGTAGTGGGAATGCTTGGATACTCTGGTCAAGTACAAAATGCTTTGGCAAAGGAGACCTTTAAAATAATCATGAAGCGGGCGGTAGAACCTCATATGTAGCCTAGGAATTAGGGCCCGTGAAATCTCACAACAGTCTCTAGAATTAGACCCAGAAAACACTTAAGGGTAATAACCAGAATCTGGCTGTGGCGGCACCGTCAAGGTGAAGGTTTCTGGAGCAGTCTCCCCAACCCACTAATCATTCCGCCAAGATCTGGATGGAGAATATGCCCCAGGTTAAGGCTGTATAAAACAATGGTCTTTTATTACTGTTCTCCATAAAAACCTAGAACATTATGGGGAAGCACTACCACAAAAAGACCAAATAGAACTGGAGACCCAACCACATTGTTAACCTCTGTTTTGAAGGCCAGTCTTTTTACTTTATGAACCGTGAACTCAATAAGCACAACTAGGTCCTGTAATATGATTTTACACAAGTCACTACTTAAAGAGCGCTTGAGGATGGAGGGTAAGATCTCCATTCTGCCTCCATGGGGGTGTTCCATGGTACAGGAATGGATATCTTACTGTGAGCGCCTGGAGATACCTCCTGGTAAAAGGTAACGTCACATGTAACTCAATACTAGAGGAACCCGTTGGTAAGGGCCCAATCTTACAGGCCAAGGCCATTCTCCCAGACCATGTGATAACAAATGCACTTCTTGGTACATAGATGGACCCTGGAGGCACATGATGACCATGAGAGGGTTCCTTGTTTTAAGACCATGGAGGCACCTCTTGACTTGAGGTGTGAATCCTAATTGTGGGAACCCAGATGTGCTTGTTGGCCAGCGAAAGATGCATTTTCTTGATATCCTAGATGTATTCGTTGTCTGGGACAAAGCCATTACTGAAGGGGCCCTTGATAAACTTCTTGGCTGGAGTAGGATTCAAAGACATTTAGATGTTCCTTACCTTTATGCTTGGCTTTCGCCTTGGCCTTTTCTTCCTGCTTTTTGGCTTTTGTCACGTCTGCTTCCTTCTTCTTCTTCCTGCGGCCTCGGAGCCAACTGAAGGCTCGACGAAGGGTGCTAGTCTTCTTTTTCTTAGGAGCTGGGGTCTCAACCCTATCCACATCAGCCCCAGAGGACAAGCTCCCACATTCCTCCCCTGAGGGGCCCACTGTGGAGTTTTGCTCCGACATGGATAGAATCAGTTAATTCAGCCTAGGAGAAAACAAATGACTGGCTCATGGGAATATGGATGAAGTGTGTGCCATTCTGGCACAGGGCAGCAAGGGTCAGAGAGAAACAATGTTAACACAAGAAAGTGGGCAAGGTCGGGCAATATCGAGACTTACATCTAGCAGCCAGAACCTATGCGAACATGACAGGCAGGAGCTACTAAAACAACCCCAAGTAAAAAACGGATTGTCTATAGCAAGGGAAGAAAAGTTGGAAGAAGAACTCTACTGTTGGCTGGAATTACAGTCTTGGAAGAGGCACTTGAATTACAATCAGTGAGTTGAGGCGTGTGCTCTGAATCAGGATGTGAGCTTAATTTGTAGTTATTACTTATGGACCTGGAAACGATGATCGGCCACAAAGATTCATGGATTGCTTCCGGAAGAAAATAAGACAGGAGCAATAAAGACGGGTCCGGAAATTGTTTGGGGTCACAATAAAGTGGGGTGGATTCTAGACCAGATTTGTCTGGAAGTGTTTTAAGGCAGTGGGTGGTCTGAGGGTAATTTTGAACAAGAAAGGTCTACAGGAGGTTCTTATTTACAATGGAATGAATCTGGCAAGGGGTCTTGAACAGGTTTCTGATTTAGGATGAGACACGTGTGAGTCCAGATTAGGAATGTGTGTGGAGTGTGTTCTGGCCTTTAGGAGGGTTGGGATTTTGGACAGTCTGATCTCAGAGGGCTTAGAGAGGGCTATGGCATGAGATGGTCTGGACGGAGGATGAAATTTAGGAGTAAATGTGAGTAAAAGGGAGAAAGGGGTCAGGATTCGGTTCGTCCTGCAGGGAATTCTGGACCAGAATATGTCAAGAGTGGTGCCCATACAAGGACGGCCCCAGAAGGGGATCCTGCGGTGAATTCCTAGCCTGATTGCTTGTTTTCTCTGTTATGTTCCCACTGTTGCGAGTCTGGGCATCGAGTCAGTTCTTTAGCTCTCCCCTGTGATCCCACAGCACGAAGGAATCCATTGCAAACATCCACAGTAGTCCAAGGCAAGAAACGTCCAGAATATACAAGCAAACAACAATAAATTGCGACAAACTCCTCATAGAAATATGGTGTGAAATGAATCCCAGAATACTAGATTGTGATAAAATCCACCAGGAATAGTTTAGGAAAAAATCCCTGCAGAATCAATTGGTAATGTCATTTCATCAGGAATATGTCGAGATTGCCAACGCAGATGGATTTACCGTCCACGAAGAGGTCAAAAACGTCACGAGAAGGCACACCGGGCTGTGTAATGCAAGGACGGCATATGGAAACCGGCTCTCAGGCACTGGAGAGATAGTCGCAGAATTAGGGAGACATTCAGGTAGGCACCGGGAGGGATCCTCACAGGAACGGCATGACATCGTCAGAGGGTGAACACCTCGGGGGCGGGCGGGATCCTCACGCGGGATGCGATGCTCAAGAATGGGGTGAAGCCCTTGGAGGGGTGACAGGTACTCCGGACCCCCACTGCTCCCCCGGCCTCCCAGCCTCCCGTCTCCCCCGGGGCCGCTCGCTGGATGCAGGGCCGGTGCCTGGTGCCTCCGCCGGAGCTCTCGTGAGTCACTGGCGGCTCAGGCTCAGCCCCCAGCCGGCCTCCCCGCCTCCCCCGGAGCCTCTTCCGCATTCCCAGTCAGGCCCGCCCGCCGGGAGAGGCCGCGCCGTGCAGGTGAGGGGGGCGGTGCGCAGCAGCAGGAGCAGGAGCCCACCGGAGGGAGAGGTCTGCCTGGGGTCCGCCCACGGGGCTGGGGCAGCGGCGGGCCCGCCCCGGAGGGAGGGGCGTGACAGGCACCGCCCTTTTAAAGACGGGCCACGCACATTCTGGAGCGGCGCCCAGTGCAGGTGGAGGTGGGCAAGGTTCAGGGTGCGGCCCGCGAGAGAGCCCAATCCCGCCCCGAGGGGAAGGTGCGTGCTGCGAAGGTGAGGAGGCCGCGCCCCTCCGCCCAGTGGGAGGGCCGTGCCGCTGTGGGAAGAACTGGTGTTCGGCCCGCGGGAGACCTGTGGCTGTGCCCACCGGGGCAGGCAACAATGAGCCGGGCCTCGCCCCCGTGCCCACCCTTAGCAGCCGCAGTCTCTCCCGCCTCCTGGCCGGCCCGAGCCTCCCCATTATGAGAGGAACCAGAACAACAGGTCAATTAATGATCCCTCACAGGAAGACAACACTGACAGCAGCGCAAACGTCCTTCTATTTGTTTTAGGAGAAGGAGCGATGCTGCACATAGCAATCTATAGGCTGCGCAGAGGGACTTGGGAGCATTTTTTGGGGAATTGTTTAGAATGAGAGAACGGCAAAACACACAAGATGATGGACGGAATGTTGCACAATGGCAAAAACACTCACCCCCAGTCACAGATTTCGATCTGTGACTGGGGGTGAGTGTTTTTGCCATTGTGCAACATTCCGTCTATCATCTTGTGTGTTTTGCTGTTCACCCTATGTGGGAAGCGTATGCCCAGACGTGGGTCCCCTGCTCACTAAGCCACTGGTGTCAAGCTATCCTGGCTGAAGATGGCTGATAGCCAGAAACTGGTCCTAGGATGCTTGATTCCGGTCCCGGGAAGACATGGCTTGGCAGTTCGGTCTGGACTGTTCCCATGAGGCACAGGGTCAAGACTGATTTGCATATGGCCATGTCTGAACTGGGGTGGCGTGGTGAGCAAAATAACGATGGATTCAAACCAGATCTGTGACTGGGGGTGAGTGTTTTGCCATTGTGCAACACTCCGTCCATCATCTTGTGTGTTTTGCTGTTCACCCTATATGGGAAGGGTATGCCCAGACGTGGCTCTCGTGCTCACTAAGCCACTGGAGTCAAGCTATCCTGGCTGAAGACGTCTGATAGCCAGAAACAGGTCCTAGGATGCTTGATTCCGGTCCAGGGAAGACATGGCTTGGCAGTTCGGTCTGGACTGTTCCCATGAGGCACAGGGTCAAGACTGATTTGCATATGGCCATGTCTGAACTGGGGTGGCGTGGTGCGCAAAATAACGATGGATTCAACCCAGATCTGTGACTGGGGGTGAGTGTTTTGCCATTGTGCAACATTCCGTCCATCATCTTGTGTGTTTTGCTGTTCACCCTATATGGGAAGGGTATGCCCAGACGTGGGTCCCGTGCTCACTAAGCCACTGGAGTCAACCTATCCTGGCTGAAGAAGGCTGATAGCCAGAAACCGGTCCTAGGATGCTTGATTCCGGTCCAGGGAAGACATGGCTTGGCAGTTCGGTCTGGACTGTTCCCATGAGGCACAAGACTGATTTGCATATGGCCATGTCTGAACTGGGGTGGCGTGGTGAGCAAAATAACGATGGATTCAACCCGGATCTGTGACTGGGGGTGAGTGTTTTGCCATTGTGCAACATTCCGTCCATCATCTTGTGTGTTTTGCTGTTTACCCTATATGGGAAGGGTATACCCAGACGTGGGTCTCGTGCTCACTAAGCCACTGGAGTCAAGCTATCCTGGCTGAAGACGTCTGATCGCCAGAAACCGGTCCTAGGATGCTTGATTCCGGTCCAGGAAAGACATGGCTTGGCAGTTCGGTCTGGACTGTTCCCATGAGGCACAGGGTCAAGACTGATTTGCATATGGCCATGTCTGAACTGGGGTGGCGTGGTGAGCAAAATAACGATGGATTCAACCCAGATCTGTGACTGGGGGTGAGTGTTTTGCCATTGTGCAACATTCCGTCCATCATCTTGTGTGTTTTGCTGTTCACCCTATATGGGAAGGGTATGCCAGACGTGGGTCCCGTGCTCACTAAGCCTCTGGAGTCAAGCTATCATGGCTGATAGTCAGAAACCGGTCCTAGGGTGCTTGATTCAGGTCCGGGGAAGACATGGCTTGGAAGTTCGGTCTGGACTGTTCCCATGAGGCACAAGACTGATTTGCATATGGCCATGTCTGAACTGGGGTGGCGTGGTGAGCAAAATAACGATGGATTCAACCCGGATCTGTGACTGGGGGTGAGTGTTTTGCCATTGTGCAACATTCCGTCTATCATCTTGTGTGTTTTGCTGTTCACCCTATGTGGGAAGCGTATGCCCAGAAGTGGGTCCCCTGCTCACTAAGCCACTGGTGTCAAGCTATCCTGGCTGAAGATGGCTGATAGCCAGAAACTGGTCCTAGGATGCTTGATTCCGGTCCCGGGAAGACATGGCTTGGCAGTTCGGTCTGGACTGTTCCCATGAGGCACAGTTTCAAGACTGATTTGCATATGGCCATGTCTGAACTGGGGTGGCGTGGTGACAAAATAACGATGGATTCAACCCAGATCTGTGACTGGGGGTGAGTGTTTTGCCATTGTGCAACATTCCATCCATCATCTTGTGCGTTTTGCTGTTCACCCTATGTGGGAAGGGAATGCCCAGACGTGGGTCCTGTGCTCACTAAGCCACTGGAGTCAAGCTATCCTGGCTGAAGACGGCTGATAGCCAGAAATCCGTCCTAGGATGCTTGTTTCCGGTCCAGGGAAGACATGGCTTGGCAGTTCGGTCTGGACTGTTCCCATGAGGCACAGGGTCAAGACTGATTTGCATATGGCCATGTCTGTACTGGGGGGGCGTGGTGAGAAAAATAACGATAGATTAAACCCAGATCTGTCACTGGGGGTGAGTGTTTTGCCATTGTGCAACATTCCGTCCATCATCTTGTGTGTTTAGAATGAGGGGATGCACAAGAGGTGGTGGGTGGGTGCTAAAATGGACGACCGCACCCACGAGTATAAGCATCAGAAGCGGAGTGTCCAAAGCCGGTCGCCGAGGGCCAGATCCATGCTAGACTTTGAAGATCAGGGAATCCAAGAGGGGGTTGTTCTTCCCCCAAGAAAGTTTGGGGGAAAATTGCAAAAATGATGCATTCAACGACACATTTTTCATTATATATTCAATTGTATTAGTTTTTAAAGCATAGTAAATGATTTTTTTTTTTTTTTAAATATATTTTTATTGCAAAATTAGAAACCACAGGATACAAACAATCAACCAGTGCACTCGTGACATCCCCCCATCCACTAAGAAGTCCAAACCATACACAGCCATTCAGCCCGCATCCCGGGGGCCGGGCGGCATATCATTACATTTAATAGGAAAAGCACGGTGCACGTCCCACGGGGACCATGGTCGTAAAGTCGTTGTACGTATCTGCTTTTATCCCCCCCCCCACAACAACATCTCCGTCAGCCATCCCAGAGGTAAACAATGACACTGCTCATATCGGGGCCTGCCCTAGGTGCTATCGGTCTGTCCCGCCTGGCTACTCCCTCCAGCCCTTTCATACTCCACCCGTACTAACCATCCTAGTAGAGTCAAAGCACCCAGGCGGCTACCATCCAGTGGCTTCCGTCCCACCCCGAACCCTCATGAACCAGAACCCCCCAAAGCCCCCCCCCCCCTGGCAACTGCTGGGCGTACGCCTCGTCCTGTCGAGTTAGATGGAACCACCACAGTGCGGAAGATAGCACTTCTGTGTTCGCCCCGTGGTGTCCACCGGTTTAGTTCTCCCCATCCTCGTCGTCCACAAAAGAATCACGCAAGGCCTGCACCACTAGCTCCCATGCACGCGCCGCTTCCAAAACTTTCTCATTCCCCATCTTAACAGCCTGCCGCATCCGGAGCACACTCTCACAGGCAGATCACCGCAGCAATTCATTCTTCCATCTACGCAGCGAGGGCCCCCCCCCTGGACTTCCAATGCCACGATATCTCCCTCTGCGCCAATATCAGACCCAGATCAAGGAACTTGCTCGTCACCTTGGTGCGTTTAGTGTGCGGGAACCAGAGCAGCAGGCACGCCGCCATGTCGAATTCCACCTCCCTATCTGTTACTGCATTCAGAAGTCCCCCTACCTCCGCCCAATAGGTCCCCAATTGCGGGCACTTCCAAAACAAATGATCCATGTCCGCTCCCAGAGACGAACACCGTGGGCATCGAGCATCCGGCACCTGGAAGTACCGCTGTAATTTCTCTGGAGTTAAATAGGCCCTATGAAGCACATAGAAATGCACTTGCTGAAAACGCGCATTTCTCGTGCCCTTCCACGTGCGCCGCAGGATGTGTCCCCAAGCCGTATCCGGTATGTGCCGGCCCACACTCTCCTCCCATTTAGCCTTGAGCCCCAGGAGTGGCTCCAGTCCCTCATTCAACATCCTATTATGGAGGCATGTCACAGCTTTGACCGTGCCCGCTGCCATCACCACATATTGGCACGCCATAGTCGTCGTGGGTTCTACGAGCCCCCCCTTCCAGGGCTTCTGTATGGCAGCCACCACCGCCGCGTGCAGGAGGAACCCCCCGTCGGGCAGCCCGAACTGGTCCCGGAGCGCCTCGAACGGTGCCAAAGCCCCATCTATGTACAAGTCGCCTACCACCTGTAATCCCGCCTCCTCCCAATCCAGCAACGGGGACCAATCTCCTCCGTGCGGCAAGGCCGTCAGCATGCCGATCGGGATCTCCGGCGCATAAGGCCGCGAAGCCCTCGCTCTCCGAAGGCTCCTCTGCCAACACAGCCGTAGCGTCCTTTCCTCCATAGTGAGGGCCCGCAGCTCAAGCCTCTGCTGCATGACAATATAGGACAGCACGTGGCGTCGTATCCCTCGGTCCCGGTCCTCCTCTGGACCCCGGAACACCCTAGCTACGTTCTGTGTAAGAACCTGCAGCTGCGCCGCTAGATAATACAGCTCGAAGTCAGGCACAGCCATGCCCCCTTCAACCTTAGGGCGGAGGAGCGTGTTCAGGGCCACTCTACGGCGGCCGTGCCCCCATAAGAAGCCAATAATCATCGATCTCAGGTCTCTGAAGACCCCTTGGGGAATCCAGACAGGCAGCGTTCGGAAATAATAGAGGAAGCGGGGGAGCGCCACCATCTTCAAAAGGGCAATCCTACCCAGAACCGTCAGCGGGAGGGTTGACCAAAAAGACAAGCTGCCCCTCAGTGCCCGAACACAGCGTCCAATGTTGCCCTCCAAGAGGTCCGCAGTCGCGTGGTAGATGCGAACACCCAGATAGGTAAAACAAGATGGCTCCCACACCACGCCCAAGTCGCCGCCAGGAACGGGCGAGTCCGCTCGCAGCGGGAACACACAAGTCTTCGCCCAATTGACTTTAAGGCCCGACAGCCGGCCGAACTCCGACAATAGCTCCATCGCACCTGTCAGTGCCCGCGAGGTATCAGCCAGGTATAGGAGCAAGTCATCCGCATACAGCGATATATAATGCCACTGCCCGCCTCTCGCTATCCCCGCGTACCTGACACCCGACCTCGCATGGACCGCCAAAGGTTCCATCGCCAGGGCAAACAACAGGGGGGACAAAGAGCATCCCTGCCGCGTGCCCCTGCCCACCGGGTACGCCGCAGACACCAGGCCGCCCAAACGCACCCTCGCTGCCGCCGAAGCATACAAGACCCTCGTCCACCTGCGGAACCCCTCGCCCATGCCAAACCTCTCCAAAACTCCGTCCAGGAACGGCCATTCCAAGCTATCAAAGGCTTTCTCGATGTCCACGGATAGGACCGCCGGGGCTCCCTCCTCGTCCAAGATGGCGTCCATTATCCCCACCAGGCGGCGAATATTCAGCGCCGTGCTCCTCGTGGGTATGAACCCGGCCTGGTCCCTATGTACCAGGCCCGTCATATATGGGGCCAGTCTAGTGGCCAGTATGCGGCTCAGAATTTTATAATCCACCGTCAGCATGGACAGCGGGCGGTAAGACCTCACATCCGCAGCATCCCGGCCAGGCTTTAGGAGCGGCACTATCAAGGCCTCCCGCATGGACCCAGGCAATACCCCAGCCTCGAAGGCTTCAGCGTACACCACCAACAGCCTGGGCGCCAAACTGTCCGCATACCGCTGATAAAATTCAATCGGTAATCCGTCCACCCCGGGCGTTTTGTTGCGAGCCATATGCTTAATGGCCGCCCGTATTTCTGAGAGCGTGATCGGGCCGCCTAGTTCCTTCGCGTCCTCCTCATCTAGGACCGGAAGCTGCCGTGCTCCCAAGTATTCCGCAATGTCCTGGGCCCCCACTCCCAGCTGGCCCTGATACAGTTCCTCATAGTACCCCCTAAAACATTCCAACACCGCTGCTTGGGTGTAGACCATCTCTCCCTGCGCAGTACGAATGCCGAGGATCGGGGAGCCCCTAAGTTCCGGATTAGCCAGTCTGGCCAAGAGAGTACCCACCTTGTCTCTTTCCGCATGCGCCCTGATGATATATTGCCTGTGATCATAGCTGCGTAAACGTTCCGTCTCAGTGGCGACCACTTCTTTCGCCTCTAAGAGCTGGGCCTGTAAGTCCGGCCTAGCTGGCCTGCGGCGCTCCAAATCCCTCAGCCGTTCTTCCGCTTTCATGAGGTCAGTCAACACAGCCGTGCGAGCATTTGAAAACCTGCCCAAACACACTCCTCTCACCACCACTTTCATTGCATCCCATTCAGTGGACCTACTCGTGGCCGAGCCCTCATTCACTCCAAAATAGCTATCAATGCCTTGTCGAACCGCATCAGAGAACACAGGATCTTCAAGCGTTTCCGGCCGAAGCCGCCACGTTGGAATCACTGAGCGCTCTCTCTGCCACTGAATGTGCACCAATAGGGGGTTATGATCTGAGATCGTTCTAGCCAAGTACTCCGCATGGGAGATCAGCGGGGCCAGGGATCCACTGCAGAGCACCGAATCAATCCTGACATGCAGGTCATGAAGAGCAGAGTAAAAGGAATAATCCCTGGTTCCCCTGTGCCGTTCCCTCCAGACATCCAGCAACCCCCACCTATCCTGCCAGTCCTTCCTGTGCGCGGCCAACCTGCGCACCGGGGAGTCCACCAGGGGGGGATGGGACCTATCCAGAACCACATCCGTGATCGAGTTAAAGTCTCCCCCTAGCACTATTGGGGCCGCCAGGAAAGAGGCCAAAGACCCCGAGAGGCTATCAAAATATCGAGCTTGATCAGCGTTCGGTGCATACACACAGCAGAAAACCACATCCCGTCCATATAACCTCCCCTCCACCGCCACAAACCTGCCATCCGGATCCACAGCTTGATTCAGTAATTGAAAGGGTATCCCCGCCCTCACCCAGATCAGCACCCCCCTGGCATACGCTGAGTAAGTGGTGCCAAACACCTGGCCCCTCCATCGTTTCTGCAAGGCAGTACACTCTTTCTTAGTAAGATGAGTCTCCTGGAGCATGGCAATCTGAACCCCCCTGCGTACTAAATATGCATGGACCTTATGACGTTTCACCATAGTTCGCAGCCCCCGGACATTCCACGTCAGGCATTTCAGATTAGGTAACGTCCCCATTCCAACTTCGTACAGTCCAAAGCAAATAACGAATGGTCACAGCCCCCCCAATGCAGTTGCCCCCCCCCAAACACCCCCAAAACAGAAAAACTCCCCAAACCCCACTCCCCAGGACAGAGCTCACGAACCCAATGGCCGCCCCCATCCAAACCTTGAACCAACGTCCCACACTCCTACCCTGTGGTCTCCACCACAGTCGGCCTTAAGGGCCCAAGGGGGTTGAGTCGCCGCCGACCCCAGCAAGCGGAGCTCGCACCCCGCGCCTCCATCCCTCCCAAAGCACTCAGCCTCCCCTCCCGGCATCCCGTCCTCCAACAGCAGGATACCACCCTACCATGAAGTCTCGAACTAGCCCAGTCCATACTCAGCCGCAAAAGATACCATCCGAAGTCTGTGGGGTCACCGTCGGCCCCTTCAAGCTTTCCGCCTCTGAGAGTTCCTCGCCCGTCTTGCTGCCTTCCCCTCCCGAGTCCGTTTCAGCCCGTTCACTGTTCTGTTGCGACCCTGTAATGGCCACCGTCGCTGCGAGTGCGTCCCTCTTCTCCGCCGCCATTTGAGCCTCCCGTTTCTCCCGCTGGCGCCTGTTGCGGGATCTGATTCGTTGCGATTGCCTCACCCGGGGCCGCTTGGGTTCATCTCGTCTGCTTTTATGCGATCTGTCCGTCCCCGCTCTATACGACTCCAGCCAAAGCCAAACCTCGTCCGGAGTCAGAAAAAAGTGCGTAGCCCCATCCATGATGATCCGCAACTTAGCCGGGTAGAGCAAGGAATACTGAACGCCTTCCTCCCTGAGTTCTTTCTTCACCGCCAAGAACGATGCCCGGTTTTTCTGGACCGCTTGGGTGTAGTCCGGGAAGATCGTAACCCTACTGTTCTCCACCTCATAAGGGCCCGACATCCTGGCCCGCTGAATGAGGAGATCTCTGTCCTTGTAGTGGAGGAGCCTCACCACCATCGGTCGTGGGGTTAAAGCATAGTAAATGATGACCGTACAGTGCACCAGGATGTGTCATTCGTTATTGGGGCTCTTCAATGATTCCCTCACTATCACCCTCCAACAGTACCACACATCGCTCCACAGCTCCTCTCTCACATGTATTTCATTTGTTTTTTATCACCTCTCATACCAGTGTAGGGTGTCGGAGCATTTTACAATCACACACACATACACAGCCAATGATTCATACGTATATAATTCAGTGTATAGAAAATGCTACATAAGACAGGGGACTACAAGGTGTAGGATGCACATTTCATCCATACTAGTAGGCATTTTTTAAGAGTGCTTGGTCTGGGGAAGCACGAACTCAGGATTAAGAACGTAACACAGTGGTTAGGATTGATTTAATACTAATAAAAATGTAGTTCTATCCAAACAAAGGATAATGAAAAACTTGTAACAAAACAATACTTTCTAACCTAGATTATGATTGTAACTTAAACACTGCACAGTAAAAATGTGACAAAAGCATTAACCCACTGAGCTATACACATAAAATACTGTTCTGTGGTCTGCATAGTACACACTCTTTTCAGCAGGCATATTAACCCTCTGCAGTACCTTAGATGAGTCAAAACTGCCACTAGACAAAATTACCATCTCTCTACACAGGTACACTAATCACCAGAGTTATCTTGGCACTTTTATTGTTGTCTGAAAACTGTTGGTTATGAAAGGAACTCTTCAGTGCTTTTAAATCCACTGCACTGCTATAAATCCGCCCCAGTAACAAAAGTGCCCCCCATCTTTCCTGCCTCCCTTGGGAAACACAAGATGCTTGTTGAAGACCTTGTTGAAGATGGCATTTGCTGCATACATATTGGGGCCAAAATTGGCCTAGGCTCCCCTAAAAAGTGGTCCACATTTGTGGCTTACAACTTTTCATGAAGCACCGTTCGGTTAGTATCAGGTGGTTAATTTCGGGAGAAATTTATGTTAAATAAAGTCTTTTAGAGCTTGTAGAGTCAGTTAAATGGGTCAGGTCTGAAAACTCAGTTATTACTGCAGCTCACCTATTGGTCTCCTAACATTCATCCGTAGGTACATAAGTCTCCCTTTGCCTAGCCCCCCTCCCCATCCCTGAGTCCGCTCTGGGCCTATATACGCCCAGAGGTTCCTGCACATTCGTGGGTGGATGAGACAGTGTTCATGGGTCTGAAACTCTTACTGTGAGCATCGGGGGAATAAACCCTCCCGCGGCATGGACAAAATTCAGAAGAGCTTGGCTCTCAGCATTGATTTTTGAAAGAGAGCGAACACAGGGATGCAAGTTGTCCTTTAGGAGCACTCAGTCAGCTTTTCTAAACGCAGGGCTGGTCAATAACAAGGCACCCTAGTTTTGGCTTCACCTCATGCCTCTTCATTCCACCACCCTACACTCCCTGTATCATTATCTCACTCTTGCAGGGCCTTTTCATCTCTAATTTATCCCTTGTCACTGATTACTTATAATTCTGTTCTTCCTTCTTTTTTTCTGTTCCACCATTCTCTCACTTGCTCTGGTCAAACTCTCATTCTGAAAAATATAGATTAGCCCCCCCCAAATTAGGGCTGGTGCCTACCATTGGTGATCATATGCAAAACTCCAGCACATCGTGTTGGAAATGGGAAACAGCCATTACAACGAAGCCTTTACAACGAAATCGTTAACCACGCATGCAGTACAACGCATGCGTGGTTAACACGAAAGCCTTTACCACGCATACCTTTACTACGAGGTTTGTAGTAAAGGTATATGTGGTAAAGGTAAAAAGTAAAAAAAGGGGGGTTGGGGGGGTCTCCCCCCAAAAAAGAAACTCACCTGAAGTCACGTCGGGTATCAGCGTCGTTTAAGAGAAAACGGAAAATAAACTTCCGCTTTCTCTTAACGACGTATGACGTCACCACGCTAGTAATTGTGGTAAATGTTATGCGTGGTAAACGAATTCCGTTGTAACGCATGCGTGGTAAAGGCATGCGTTGCAACGGAATTCGTTGTAACGTCATATATTCGTTGGAAATGTGATAAAAGGACGGCGATGTGTTCGGTGTGGAAGAAAGTGAGTTGCACACTGGAAGGGCTATCCTGCCTCTTGAATCCATGCCCTAAACTGGTTTATCATTTTATTTTGGCCTTCTCTGACAAGTCTGGGCCCCTGACAGGAGTGTATTCTGTTGCAGGTGTGGTGTTGTTGCCTTCTGGGTTCCCAAGAACCACAGTACTTGTGAGGTCACGCAGTTCTCAGGAAATGCTGTATGAAGCCCGCAGCTGCATGCTGTCAGTGTCACTCACCTGGGGCTGCCTTCCCTCATGATTCTGGGCCCCTAGCTGATGCTTCTTGTTCTCCCAGAGGAACAGTGGCAACCACCTGCCTGAGCGTTTGCAGCTGCCTTTTAAAGCTGCTTTGCAGCTCATCCAGTTCAGGTTTTCGTTCCTGTTTCTTTCCAATTTCCACCATGGCTGTTTCTTCTTTGATTCATTTCTGGCGTTCCGAATCCTTTGTGTTGCATTTTGTGTGATTTGATGTTATTTCTTTTTCCTGTTCTTTTACTCTATAAAGACTTCAGTCTAGTCTGGTTGGATGGTGTGTCTCAACCTTTGTTGTTTTCTCACACTACCACTTGCTAATGCTCTCTACTGAAGAATTCCACTTCTGGATTCCAGATTCCTGACTTGCATCACTCCTTTGAAGTCTTCATCCAGGCAGGAGATCTTTTAATTTTTTTTACACCTTTGGCTTTTTCCTCCTCAGAAGGTGGCAGCTCCTTGTGGGCTTTGCCCTACGACATATTCCAGAGTGTAGTAACATCATGGCTTCTGGAAACAGTTGCCTGTACACAGCAGTGGTTCCTTCACAGGAGCGCAGGGGCATTGACCCGCTACTGCTGTGAGGCACTTACATCTCAGGCTTATTAATGTGTTTAACAATTAATTTAAATGGCCCCGTGCCTACCATCTTTTTTCTTACTTAAGGGGCGGGGCTGGCTCTCTCACGAAAGCCGTAGGTAGATAGGATGAGCAGCTGGGGCTGCCAACGGAGCTGCGCATGTCAGATTGGCCGTTGTTTTTGTTGTGGCCAACCTGACATGCGCAGTTCATTCTTCCACATTGAAGGCTAGCATGGAGCTGCGTCAGCAAAGACACAGCCCATCAGTCTTCTATGAAGCATTGAGTCTGTATGCTCCAGCCTATCCAAGCACTGCTGATATGATGTTTAGTATTATAAGCAGCATAAGAGCAGTGCTTAGATTGGCTGGGGAGCTCAGGTTTATTTTTCGCCGGGCCAGCAAAAAACATGATACAGGTAGTGCGACTTCGTGAGGCAGGAGACTCTTAACCTCGGGACTCTGAGTCTAACGGCTGAACGTGTGCTGAATAGTATATATACAGTAAGTAGTTAACATAATTAGCAACCCTCTCCAACTGGCTTGTCCCACTATTAAATATTGCCTTTCTCAGCTGCCTTTGGGGTGGTTGTAATGGGGTAATGCCTTTCTCTCTTGTATTGGATGTCAGACCATTAGCTGGAGGGAATCTCATACCCGTGCGTCGACATTGGCAACACAACAATGACTGGAATTTTATTTTTTATATGCACACTGGCACTGCTGCACGGAATCAATGGCATCCGTAGTTGTAACAAGATTAGTGTCAGCCAATTAGCAACAATCAGACAGCTAAATAAAGGACTGCAGCTCAAGAAGGGAGTCTGCTCGTCTTCACATGGCTGGTTGCAGCCCAGTTATATGTACCCCCAACCGAGGCCTAGAATGAAATCTCTTCAAGAGGGGAGAGAATGTGGTGTAACAGCCAGAGTTGCTGCTTTTGGAAGTGGGGAACCAGGCTTGAGTCCCGGTGCCAGCTCAACGCCCTGTGATTCTGGGTACAATATCCAATCTCCCCTGTGCCAAATCTGACCGTATGTAACGTAATGTGATCTAGTGCTACTCCAGTGCCCTTGGGCCATGTTAGGACTGGGATTAATCAAGGCCAATAAAACCCTTGGACAGGGCGGACAGACAGGATTACATTCTTTTGTGTCACCGGCTTTGAAAATGCCGAATAAATACTGCTGTCAAAATCCCTCCTATAGCATGACAAGGTGTAAGTAATGAGCTTGTATCTTTATTATTACTTCAGAAACAGACCACCAGGCTACATGCATCACAAGTCTGGGTAAATACTTGTACTTCTCACACACAACAAAAAAACCAAATAGGATGGGGTATAACGGCTAGAGCTGTCGACTTTGGAGCTGAGGATCCAGGTATGAGTCTCGGCGTCGGCTCAACATCCTGTGATTCTGGGCAAATCACTTCATCTCCCCTTGCCTAAAATACACAAATAAAATTCATGTGTCCTTGTGTAATGTCACTGGTGCTCATGTACAGTGCTCCAATACCTTGGGCTCAAGTTTGCGCTAAATAAATCTGCAAAAAAAATGTAAAAAAGAGCATGGTATCTGGCAACTTTCATCTAGTCACTGGGAAAGTCAGCAACCAGAGGAGGGAAGACTGATCGGCATGTTTTTTGACAACGACGAGCCTGGTAGCCCCAAGTTTCCTAAAACCTAGTACAAGCACAGAACATCCACAAGACCAGAACAAGGGATTGTGTAGTCAACCAGATAGTGCACTACAGTGTAATTTGACTGCTGTGCTGTTCCAAGGCACAATCTACAAGTGCAGTAGGTACGACTGTGCCATTCACCCACACTTCACCAGGGCACTGTTGGAATAATTTGCGGGTGTCGGACTACAACACGGTTCTGGTTTAAGAGTAACTGAACCCGGTGATTCACACTCTCTTCAAGCACTGCTTATTGTGCCTCTGTTTTATTGGTATCTAGTCTCCAGAACAGCAGGTAATGTATGCTGCTCTAACTTTGGAACTGTTTGGCATTGACAACTTGCTTCCAAGAGTTATAAAATGTAGAGACGAGGAGAGAAACCATGAGATTCTACTCTCTGTGCATTTGAAGAGCTTAAGCTATATCTGTCCTGCTCTTCTCACTACCAGATGTGGAGTGGAAGCTGGAGTTGATCTCCTTGCAAATGAAGTGATGTAGTATGTGATTTGAGGCTAATGACTTCTTTTGCTAATTTAATTTTGCTTGCAGAAATGGAAGACAATAATGGATTTATGCATTAAAGTCATATGTAAAATGTTCCGCCCCCTCTTTAAAATGTACTAGTAGCCACTGCCTGTTCATCGGATAGTGCAAGACCCGGAGCTAGATTACAGTTAAGCATCCAGATCTAAACAATCTGGCATGCAACAGAGAACAAAGAGGAGTGTACACTGCTTTGTGGGCCAGGCACATTACTTTAAAGATGATCCTCTGCTTTACGTGAAACCAGTGCAGAAATTATAATGCTGTCGAAATATGGTCTTTAGAACGAAAACCAAGACAATGGTCGCATAGTTCTGAACTAATTGTAGTCTATGTCGTTTATAAAAAGGAAGGCCTAGATAAGTTGAGTTGGAGTAGTCAATCCTCAATGATTCAAAAAAATCTGTGAGATGCAGAGAACAAGCACATGATGCATTTCAAAATGTAACGTTGGGGGCATGCCTAACCGTCCATGCTGTAGGACATGCTCTCCAATCAATCAGGTTCCATATAGAGAGAGTGGCTAATCACCCGCTAGGGTCTCAAGGTGCGGGGGGGGTAGGTTCTGCAGTTCAGTGGAAGAGCCAGGTCTTGATGCCCTTCCTGAATGGAGGCAGTTGAGGGTGATTGCCTGAGATGTAGAGGAAGAGAGTTCCAGGTGTTTGCGGTGAGGTAGAAGAAGGATCTTCCTCCAACTGTGGTCTTGCAGATCTGTGGGATAGGGGCCAGGTTGAAGAGCGGAGCTGTCTGGTGGGAGTGTAGAAGGAGAGGTAGGGGATGAGGTATGCAGGTCTGATTTTTTGGAGGGCCTTGTAGGCATGCGTGAGGAGCTTGAAGGTGATTATTTTGTTGATCGGGATCCAGTGAAGGTTTCTCAGGTGATCAACAATGTGGCTGCAGTGGGGGATGTCCAGGATAAGTCTTGCAGTGGCATTGTGGATTCTTTGCACTTTTTTCAGAGCTCCATAGCCCAGCAGCTCCCCTGGAACCAAAATATCGTGACTGTAGACTCTCCAGAACCTGCCAAGGGGAGGAAATGCACCCATGAATCCAAGGGGCAGAGATCTGTGACCCTACGTCCCAAATTAATGGCATACAATGGGGAAATGAAGCAGAGCTTCCCACCGCATCACAGAGGTAAAATGGCAACCATCAGGAAGCCAATCACATCGGGGGGAAGATTGCGGCCCGCTGAGAACTGAATGCAGAAAGCGGCCCAGTTCTGATTACAGCGGCTGAGCAGCGATTTGGCTGTGCCTCCCCCCACCATTCCACCCCGCTTGAAGGAAGAGACCGCTGAGTGGGAATAGCTGTGCTTCTGCGGGTGTGGGACTCTGGAGACCTGGGACAATTGAGCTAGTAAGGCAAAAGTGGAAATCATAGTCCACCTGTGTTTGAGCTGCAAGCAGCGCACTTGAGCAATTGAGTGCACAGCGTGAGCAACGAAGCTCCTGGAAACAGTTTGAGGGAAGCCCACCAACCGTGCGATCAGGCGCGTTTGGGTTAAGTAAAAAAATGGCACCCGCCTTGAGAAGTGAGGCATGGTACAATGCCGGCCGTAATCAGCACCTTTTCCTGGACCTTCCTCCCCAACCCCCTCCCCCTTGGCGGGTACATAATGCCCGCTGAGCCCGACTAGCTATGGGTATCCCAGAGACAGGAAGCTAGACCTGTGTAGTGGAGACACTGCACAGCGGAGCCCAAAGTGAACAGGGTAAGCGACATGAGCCGTAACTCTAGGCTACAGCCTGCAATGCATATTCATGCTACTCCGGGTCTGGAGGGACTGGGCTGGAGATACTGGTCACGCTCTCATTTTGAGGAGGCAAATTTCAGTTAGCAGCAGACCCTGATGGAGGGGTTCGTCCACCCGCTGCTCTCCCCCAAGACCAAGGGTAAGAGACTTTGAGGCCACCTCGGTACATGCTACCCACAGGTGAGTCATTCTTGTGTCCTTTTCCAAACCTGTGAGGGCCAGAGAACATGGGGAGCCTTGTCCAAGTGGAGGAAAAGAGACTAGAGGGACATGCCTCACTTTCATCCAGAAATTCATTTTCAATCAATCAAACAGGTTTTTTTTGTTATAAAGCGTTGCTCTTCACCCCTGAGGGTATCCACGCACTGAGGTTTCACTGGTCTGAGTCGAAATGCTAGGTCTTGAGCCCACTTCTGAATTTCGCCAGGGAGAGTGATGTTCGTACGTGGAGGGGCATATTATTCCAGGCCTTGGCGGCAAGGTAGTAGAAGGCGCAACCTCCCCTTTTGCCGCAGCAAACGCGGACGGAGCTTGCGAAGGCCAGATCTGTGGAGCACTGGTGTCTGGCGGGTTAGTGGAAGTTCACTCTGTGGTTGATGTATGCAGGTCCCTGGTCGTGTAGGGCTCTATAGTCTTGAACTGGCATCAGTGTCAGTAGCTTGAAGTGGCATCTCTTCTGGACGGAGAGCCAGTGGGGGTTCTTGTGGTGGGGGTGATGTGGGTCCGTTTGGGGAGGTTAAGGATAAGCGTGTCTGCTGCATTCTGTATGGTCTGGAGTTTCTTGAGAAGTGGTGTGGTAATACCGGAGCAGAGCGCATCCCCTTAGTCGAGCTGGTAGCTGATGAGGGCCTGGATGACTGTTTTTCTGGTGTTGTTTGGGATCTGTGAAGATTTTTTGGAGCATGCAGAGGGTGTGGAAGCAGGAAGAGGCAACTGCTTTGATTTGGCACTTCATGGTGAGTTTACTATGAAGGATGATGCTGGAGTTGCAGGCGTGGTCTGTTGATGTGGGGGTGGGTCCAAGCTCGGGGGACCACCATCTGTTGTCCCACAGGCAGGTTTCTTCCCAAAGATCAGCACTTGTCCGTGTTGAGCTTCAGGCAGTTGGTCCTTATCCATTTGGCTACAATGGTCATGTTGTAGCGGAAGTTTGTTTTGGTGGTAGAGTGGTTTTCGGTGAGTGAGAGGATGAGTTGTGTGTCGTCTGCGTAGGATATGATGCTGACTCCGCGGGTTCTGACGTTGTCCACGAGGGGTGTCATGTAGGTGTTGAACAAGGTAGAGCTGAGGGACAAAGATAATGGTCTTGGGTTCTGAGGTGAAGGGTGACAGGCGAATTCTCTGAGTTTGTCCCATGAGAGAGGATGTGACCCATTTGAGGGATGCAGATGTGGTTGAGTCTGTTGATGAGGGTGTGATGGGATACAGTGTTGAAGGCTGCTGAGAGGTCGAGGAGGATCAGGGCTGCTGTTTCACCGTGGTGAAGGAGAGATCTGATGTCATCATTGACGGCAATCTAGGCTGTCTTGGTGCTGTGGTTGGTGTGGAAGCCGGACTGGAAGGGGTCGAGCAGGTTGTTTCTTTTCTAGATGTTTTGTGAGTTGGGGGTTGATAGTCTTCTCGAGGAATTTCGCGGGTTGCCGAAGCAGCGAGATGAGGCAGTAAGTTTTGAGTTAGCTGGGTCGGTGGAAATTTTCTTCAGGAATGGTCTGACCTCAGAGTGTTTAAACTGTGGGATTGAGGTATTGTGGATGCTGGTGAGTTCCTTGCTGATTTCTTGGAGTTCTGAGGTTGAAGAAATGTTGAAGGCAGGGATCCATGGGTGATTTTATGTGGTGATAGACTGGGTGATATCCGTGGGTGGGCTGAGGCTGTTAAAGTCGAAGTCAGTGGATCGGGGTTCGAGGTTGTTGTAGACAGAGGCTATCTTGCTGTGGATGTAGTCCTACAGGGTGTCCCAGAGTTTTTGGGACTGTGTTCTCGGTGGCTGATGGGCAGGAGAACTCTCTGACTATGTTGAAGAGTTCCTTCGTGCAGTTGGCGCTTCTTTCGATGTGGTCTGTGAGGGCGTCCCTTTTAGTGTCCTTGTTGAGTTGGTGGTACTTGCTGAGGGCTGACTTAAAGGCATTTTGGTCAGTGGGGTGTTTAGTGGTACACCATTGTGTTTCTCTAGCCGTTTGCATTTGCGCTTGATAGTTCTGAGTGAGTTCTGAAGTATACCAGCTGGCTCTTTTTGAGGCTCTGCAGGTTTTGGTTTCATGGGGGTGACTGTTGGCGCATTTGGTGATCCAGTCGGAGAAGTTCTGGACGACCTGCTCCAGGTCTTTTGCAGTGTAGGGCTGAATGCTGTTGATGGCCTGCATCCACTGTGTGCTAAAGTACACGCTGTGTTTGGAAACTGCCTACGCTTTTTAGGAAAGCGCGGGGCAGACTGTGGCATTCTGTTTAAGTATTGCTGTTAATCGGAGCCCGTGAAGGGGCTCTGATTGTCAGCAATATTTAAACAAAAGGCCACAGCAGTTGGGGAAACGAGCGGAACAGGAAGCAAGAGGGCAGAAAGGCACAAAAACGAGTGGGACACAGGACATAAAGGCACAATAAACGAGTGGGACACAGGACATAAAGGCACAAAAAACGAGTGGGGCAGAGGGCAGAAAGAGTGGGACCGAGGGCATAAAGGCACAAAAACGAGTGGGACAAAGGGCATAAAGGCACAACAATGAGTGGGACAAAGGGCAAAAAGGCACAACAACGAGTGGGACAAAGGGCATAAAGGCACAACAACGAGTGGGACAGAGTACAGAAGGGCACCAAAAATGAGTGGGGCAGAGGCCAGAAGGGTACCAAAAACGAGTGGGACAGAGGCCAGAAGGGCACCAAAAACAAGTGGGACAGAGGGCAGAAGGGCACCAAAAACAAGTGGGACAAAGGGCATAAAGGCACAACAACGAGTGGGACAGAGGGCAGAAGGGCACCAAAAACGAGTGGGACAGAGTGCAGAAGGGCACCAAAAACGAGTGGGACAAAGGGCATAAAGGCACAAAAAACGAGTGGGACAAAGGGCATAAAGGCACAACAACGAGTGGGACAGAGTGCAGAAGGGCACCAAAAACGAGTGGGGCAGAGTGCAGAAGGGCACCAAAAACAAGTGGGACAAAGGTCATAAAGGCACAAAAAACGAGTGGGACAAAGGGCATAAAGGCACAACAACGAGTGGGACAGAGTGCAGAAGGGTACCAAAAACGAGTGGGACAGAGTGCAGAAGGGCACCAAAAACGAGTGGTGCAGAGGCCAGAAGGGCACCAAAAACGAGTGGGACAGAGTGCAGAAGGGCACCAAAAACGAGTGGGACAGAGGGCAGAAGGGCATCAAAAACGAGTGGGACAGAGGGCAGAAGGGCACCAAAATCGAGTGGGACAAAGGAAGGAAAGACCTGGCAGAGAGAGCATGGGGACAGCGAGGGTAACAGTGGGAAGAAAAAAAATGCACAGATTTTCGTGCTGTCTGAGTGCTCACTTTCCACAAGCCCTTGCGTACCAATAAATAATACACAGCTGTATGCATACATGTCCATGGCAATAGACCTAATTCAGGCTGTCCCCCTATTGAAATTGCCTCTGCTTCAAAAGGCGGTTTTAAAAAGAAATTTAAGTTGTACAAATTGCTTGGGGGTCCCCGGCTTCCAAACAGGAATGGATGAGGCACTGTGTGATCTTAGGCAGTTATTTTATTTCACAGTGCTTCCTTTTTCCTTCATTTGACAGCAGCTTTGAATCCACAATTTCAGTATGTGTACAGAACAAAATCATGTCACTCCTTAGGGTATCCATTTTTGGAATTATGAGTCTGCCATTTTTAGGTCTCGCCTGTCGATGCGCATGCACATCGAGCTTGCGAGACTATTGGGGCTTAACCACTCTTTAACTAACTTGCAAGGAATCGTGGCGATTCCTTGCAGTGCCCGTGACTTTTAAGCTCAATGCGCATGTGCATTGAGCTTAAAAGCGCGTGCACATCAGTTCCCTCAGCCGCACTCCAGGCCCCTGCTGTTTTCACACCCTCTCCCCGCTCCGCTCCGCCCCCTCCCCTGCCCGCCGTGTCGCAGATCACAGAAGCTTGTTTATCTACTTTCAAGCGCACGGCCGCTAGGCCGTGCCTCCCCTACTCTCCTCCCCCCTCCTCCTCCTACTCTCCTCCCCTGCCTGCCGTGTCGCACCTCTCCCCTCTCCCCGCTCCGCCCCCTCCCCTGCCCGCCGTGTCGCAGATCACAGAAGCTTGTTTATCTACTTTCAAGCCGGCATCCGTCCTTGTCCTCTCACGCTTGTTTTAAGAGTCTTCTTGCTTTCAAAACACTGGTCACCTGACTGCCAGCACTTACTTTCAGCTCTACACGAACAGACACTACTGCCAGCAAGTGCCCCTGAACTGTAAAAGTTTCCTTCTGCCTGAAACACCGAGCAATACAGAATTCTGTGCTACCAGCAATACTTCTCCACGCACCTCCTGCAGCCCTCGACCATCTTCCTACGAGATACAGTTAGGCTGACGGGCTCCTCTCACCGTTCGGGTGAACATCTCTTCACCTGGCACACTTCGCAACATGCTCCGCTACAGCCGCTCAGGCTGTTCGCCATTCCCTTACTCCTGCTCACGGTTTGCGGCACCTCACGCAAGAACGCAGGATGGTACTTGTGCAGTCAGTGCACGCGCCACGCTTGAGGCTTCTTCCACCGATCCACTTCACTTGCACTGGCCTGCGCTCGTGCAGTCACGCACTCGCCACACTACATGCTCTCCCTCCCCAAACTTCACAAGTACTAGGCACACAAACTCCTCTCTCTCCCAAACTGGCCCTCCTTACGTTAGTTCACCTCAGGGATTAAACCTGTCACAGCCTCACGGTGCTCTTCTCCCCATTACCAGCACTAAAATGTACACGTCCTGACGCCATTTTCCTGGCCATAGAGCTCCACCGCAGCTCGGTCTCTGCCACTACTGTGTACCCACGCAAATTCACTTAGAGTGCTCTTCTCGGGTGGATCCCATCCTCGTCGCAATTGGAGTGAACATGCACCATCAGTTTCTTCACAATGGTTTATTATAAGTCAAGTAACAAGTGTGTGACCAACCCTGCAAGACAGGACAGCAACTGCCAAGACGGGACAGCAGTTGCCAGTCCTAGTCTCACCCATGACATGCTAAACATTCCATGTTCTATGACATCACATGGCTATGCTAGATCAAATTGGATCTAGTTACAACATACAACATTATACAAATGGCCATAACACACATTAGGTTCTGCAGGCGAAAACAGCCATTCTTGTGTTGATGTCTTCTGTACCCTGGATACATCACACTACAAATCTGATCTCAAAGTGACTCGACCTATCTCTTTTTCCCACCCTCCTGTTCTCCCCTCACAGTCCCCCCTGCCCGCCTCCACGCCCCCCTCCTCTGGACCCCTCCACCCGCTCCCTCCTCTTCGACCCTGCTCAGTTCCTCCTCGGTTCTTGCTCAGCCCCCCCCACCTCCCCCATTCTGCCCTCCCCTCCTCCCAGCGCTGCAAGGGTTACATTCCTTTCCAGCTGAGCTGGCAGAGCGATCCCGGGCAGAGCCGTCAGATTCGCGGTGGGAGCGGGGAGGGGGCAGAGAGCTATTCTCATGGGCACGGAGGGGGGGAGGGGGGACACAGAAACTTCATTATCTGCCTCCTTCTATTGCGAGACCTATTGCATTTCCAATGCTTGTTTTACATGACGTTTGTTGCATCAATTACATGCCAATATCATGCGCCTCAGGCTTGACCAAGGTTTCCGAATGCTTATGTGACATTTTCATAATGTCAATGTACTTATGATTAGCATTCGATGGCTAAGGGTGACATTTTCTTGTGAACAAAATCAAAGCAATGAAGATGTGGGGAATATGTAAAAATCTCTGCAAGTAAAACAAGATTGAAGGTTATTCCTCTTGATGCAGGTTTTTAAATTTAAGGCTGCGTTTTTACAAATGTTTTATTTACTGTTCAAAAACACCCTTAAGTTATTACAATCAAAAGCTGTTACTCTTCCGCTCGGGTGGTCTATCGCAGGTTTTCTGCCATTGCAATGAATGGAAATGCAGCTGTTCGGTAGTTAATAGGTTAGTGTTCTATATTAGGATTTAAAGTTATAAACTGCAAGTAACAAAATGAGCTTTCTGACAGAAGCAGTAATGCACTGACCTAGTTACATTACATGTGATTTTTGATCTGCATGGTTCACCAGCTTTTCATCAGGCATTTTAACCTCCTCGGCTACTTAATGAGTCAACTTCCCGTAGGCAAAACTTAGATCTCTCTGCAGCAGATCCATCATTCTTCAGTTATCTTGACATATTTATGGTTGCCTGAAAATTGCTTGAACGTAGTCAATCATATTTTTTGCGCGCCACTGCAGCATCTTCAGGTGGGATCTTTTGATGGATTGTGTGCTTCTCTGCCATCCTGTGGGTTACCTTGTTCACCCACCTCAACCATTTGCACAGTTTGTATTTTGTGTTACACCTTCTGTGATGCCGCTTTCCCCTGGGATTCAGATTTATAGACCAGTTTAAGATAATGGATGCTAATAATTTAACACATGGGCACACCCCTGTTTGTCCTAGGCTGGAATCCCAGGTAATTATTTGGTCATTTTTCGTCTTGGGCCTCTTGACCGGTCCCATGCATAGTTTGTATTTCTTCGGGCGTTTGCTGACTTACTTGTCTTCACTTGTAGGTTTCCAGTCTGTAAGCTATTTGGATTACAGTGGTCAGATGCGAGTACCACAAAGACAAGGTAATTCTGTTTACGTTCCTCGTTGGGTTGGGGGTTGCTGGGTAAATAGATTCACAATCTGCACCCCTTTTTCTTTTGCAGGTTCGTGAGACCGTACTACAAAGACAATTGCACAGGCAGACGTGACTACAGGCAGAAGAGGTAATTGTTGGGTTGAGTTAAACTGTGGTGCATCTTGAACATTGTAGTACCATATACACTTACCCATATTTTCTTCTGTTGCAGGTTTCGCAGCCAGAACCCCTTAAATTTAAAGAGGCGCACGTGAGTGCAAGCAGAAGAGGTAATTGTTGGGTTGAGTTAAACTGTGGTGCATCTTGAACATTGTAGTACCATATATACTTACCCATGTTTTCTTCTGTTGCAGGTTTCGCAGCCAGAACCCCATACATTTAAAGAGGTGCACATGAGTGCAAGCAGAAGAGGTAATTGTTGGGTTGAGTTAAACTGTGGTGCATCTTGAACATTGTAGTACCATATATACTTACCCATGTTTTCTTCTGTTGCAGGTTCGCAGCCAGAACCCCATACATTTAAAGAGGCGCACGTGAGTGCAAGCAGAAGAGGTAATTGTTGGGTTCAGTTAAACTGTGGTGCATCTTGTACATTGTAGTATAACAGATTGCATTCATGAGCTAGGTGTCAACGTAAGTCATGTTTCCTTATTATGCAGGCTTTGTGGGACAGCAGGCTCAAACAAGCGGGTACGGAAATGTTCAAGCGCAAAGCTGTAACTTCGGGAGAGTGCAGTGCTTCACCACAAAGGAAGAATGTTGCCTTGTATTCAAGGAAGAGTGGATGAAGGAAATTGTGGAGGCTGAGACAGAAGTCACGAAGCAAGGTTTGCATGCAACTCTGGGAACTATTTCAATACAGTCCAGACGTGGGCTTGATTTGCAAAGCATGTGCCGAAGCCAAGATTGTTGGGGAATTTTCCACAGGGAAGAAATGGAGTGATGGCTGGAAACTGGACTACATGAAACGCCATCTACTTAGCAAAGTACACAAGTCTGCCATGGTGATATTGAGAAACAGAAGTGCTGCTGCCCGGTTTGGTTTTGGAGTGCGGGCAATGCTGACAGAAACTGCCACTGACAAAGCAAATAGAATGGAAGTAGTTGAACGCCAAAGATCTATGCCTTAGGAGATAACGATTCTCATCAACAACGTGTTGCTGACAGTCAAGATGAACACTTCAATGTTATCTGTACAAGACATCCATGACCACCTAGCTTTGTATGTGAAGATACCAGACAGCTGGAGGAGCAAGAACTATGCCTTTGAGTTCCTTGAGGCCATCAATAGCGTGATACACTGTGAAGCTATGAAAGAACTTCGGCAAGCTTTGTATCACACCTTGATAATTGATGAAAGCACAGATACAAAAATGTTCATCCTGTACTTCAAGTTCCGACCTGTAACATCAACTGCGCACAAAACGCAGTTTGGGGGCATAGTGAAGCTGACTAGCTGTAATGCTGAGGCTATCACTACTGCTGTGAAAGAATTCTACACTGCCAATGAACTGGACCTCATGAAAATGGTCATGTTCACATCTGATGGTGCGTCTGTGATGCTGGGGAAGAATAATGGTGTTGCTACTCGCCTTAAACAATCCATTCCTCATCTAGTTGAGCAGCATTGTGTCGCCCATCGAGAAGATTTGGGAGTTGATGATGCTTGGAAGAGGGTTCCAATGATTGCCAGGCCGGCCCTTGGTTTTACCCTGAACACGCTTGTTCTCAAAGAGCTTCTAGTCCCAGGCAGCCACTGGCATCTCAAAGAAGAAAGTTTTGCCTTGAAATTGGAAATGAAGCTTAGCATGTTCATCAGGGTGTAGTCCAGCAGCATGGCACACAGTTTTTGCTCAACGGAAAGAAAGGAACAGTGCTGCTGCTGGACCAAACTGGTGTAGACCAGAAAAATAAGGACATGCCTATTCTCATAGGCCAGGGTCTCCACGGAGTAGCCTGCCATAAGGATGGCATTGCAGTCCATGTAATTTAGGAGCTAAGCATTGATTGGGCCACCCAGGGGTGTTTTTTTCATCAGGGATCGATGCGTGTTCCAAGAAAAAATAAGTGGGTATTTTTGTCCACAGAGACCCAGCATTTCAGCCAGTATGTCAAAATCACCTTCATTGAGGCCCCCGTTCTGCCCCCTTCGGGATTCCGACAATACAGATATTGTTCTGTTGCGCACAACCCTCAGCCTCCTCCATCCTTTCCTCGGGGCTCCTTCTGGCATCCTGCAGCCATGATATATCCATGCTAAAGGACTTTGTGTGGTCCTCCACCACCGACAGGACATCTTTAACCTCTGTGATTCACTAAACTGTCATCCGGACATCCTGCCTGAAGAGGGAGATTTCTATCTTGATCTTGTATATTGTTTTGCTTCAGGCCATGCTGTAGTTCTAAATCACCTTAAGGATTATTTCTCCAGAGACTGATGGATCGGGTGAGATATAGAATGGCATCAATGACAACCCCACCATCATCCCCTCCAATATGGTCTTAGCGCACCTGTCCAGCTTTATTTTATTTATTTATTTGAAAAGTTTTATATAGCGCTGGCTAGACCCGGAGGTATCAGAGTGCTTTACATGAGATAAGACATTGCATCTGAACATTGTTACATAGTTACATCAGTTACAGTTGCAGTTATCAGTATATGCTTGGGAAAAAAACATGAGCTTACACAATAATATAAGATATTGGAAAGGTAAACAGGGGAGAGGAAAGCAGACAGAGTCAGATCGATCTGAAGGGGGAAAGTACTCCATGGGGAATAAAGCAGCCAAAGTAGTCGAAGAGAGAGACAAATAAAACCGTGAAAAACAATGTCCGATGTCCGGCAGGAAGGTGACGGCCAATGGGGTGACCCAGACTCCACTATAGCTTCATGGGACAGCTCCACCAGGCATCGGCTATAATTGCTCAGTCTCCGCGGTCGGTATAATGATCACGATTACTCTGAAAAATTTCGGATTCATACGCGAGAGTTTGAGAGATGGAGATCTGATCCCAGGTAAGAATAGGGGTCCAAGAAGCCTGTGAGTGGTGTGTGGGCATGTCTTTAATCATGATGAGAACAGTAGGTAAGTGAGGGAGTCCACTCCACAACCAGGCCAGGCCAGGCAGACCGCTCAGACTGCGCTGCACTTTTATGAAATTAGACATATACCGGTTTTTGTGTGCAACAAGGTTTATATATTTGACGGGTGCGACACAGGTATTTTGTGTAATGTTTCGCAACACTTACGTTCATTATTTGCTAGCAAACGCTCTTGCATGATTACATTTACCGTAGTCCTCTTTTGGGTCTGCTCAGCAAGCAAAGCATTTAATGCGCATGTGCGTAGTCTACTAAGGTGCACCACTCTGCGCTCGCACACACAATAGGATAGACGTTGGGGCCCATATCTGACGGGTTGCGCTGCAGGCATTTTATAACTAGCGCAACACCTATGGTTATTTTTACAAGCATACGCTCTTGATTGCTTAATCTTCAGGTAGCTCTCACCCGGGCCCGTACAGCGTACTAAGCATCCAATGCGCATGTACAAACGTATAGGAAACACCTTGAAGGACATACTTAGGTGTTCCTTTTTCTGTTCATGCGATTGGTTATAACTCTTTGGATACGCCCCATCGATACGAGGTAGCTTAATTTTGACTAATAGCGCAACACTGACGTCAATCTTGGTGGGCATGCGCTCTTGACAAAACCCACTGTAGCGCTCTCTCTCAGGTCCGCATGGGCTCGTCACTTGACCCATAGCACTTGCACGAAGAAACAGGAAATGCTTTGATTAGTTTCCGGTGATCTATGTGTTCCTCTCTGGTCTGCTGAGTTGATGCGGAAGCAGGGTAACTTTTTAGGCTTTTATGTGCGTATCCATAGTAGAAAACAACCTGATCCTACCATCAGGTCCCTTTAAGAATAGGCGTGCCCAGTCAATTTAGCCAATCAAGACCAGGCTTATATAAACCCATATGAAACAGAGTAACAAACTGTTTCGAACCGGCACTGACCAGAGAAGAGGAATCACCAGGAGGCCATCATTGCCCCTTGAAGGTATGCTAGCTGTATGCCCCTGTTTTTAAACAAATGTAGCTAACAGTAACCCTGTTCATTAGTAAGACCTCATTGTTAATATATTCTGCGCTCCATTTCAAACAGATACGCTTTGAAATTGCCAACAGTGAGGCTGACCGCTATTCATCACCGCGCAGATCCTTTTTATTTCGGCAATATATAAAAGTTCCAAAGGTCTATTTAGCCTATTAGAGGTAGGTTATAATATAAACTGTAGCTCCCTTGATGTTTATAGCTAACGCGCCTTCAACCATTACTCTAGTTACTTACTGGCGCACTGTTTTCCTTACCAGATTCGTGCCCTTCTTTTAAAACGACAGCCAGAGTGCTGCACAATTGAATGTCCGGCCAGCCCCGTTAACAGCGGAATCTCCATACTAATATTTTTAGGTATGTGCTAATTTAATTCATGCAACCTTAACACAGTTGGTTAGGTTAATTTTCTAGTTACTTACTGGCGCACTGTTTTCCTTACCAGATTCGTGCCCTTCTTTTAAAACGTCAGCCTGAGTGCTGCACAATTGAATGTCCGACCAGCCCCGTTAACAGCGGAATCTCCGTACTAATATTTGAGGTATGTGCTAATTTAATTCATGCAACCTTAACACAGTTGGTTGGGTTAATTGCTCCATCTTTTATACACACTGTTGTTTAACCTTAACAGATAATATTCATGGTGCTATAGTGCATCTGTTAATCTGTAATGTCTCTGCTCAATATGAAGTGACCTGCCAGTGCGCAAGATATTTGTCTAAACATAATAGGGGACTCCATTGGCAAACTCTATTTTATTATTTGCTCTCCGCTAGGATAATGTTTGAATTTTATTAACCACATTGTTCCTGTAGTAAGGACAATACAAACGTTTTTTCCCCCCTCTTGCCTTTTATATAAATTTTATTCATTCATGTCTTTTTGATCTTAGCGTTTTCATAGTGATTGACACGCTCGCCCAATTACCACAAATATCACTAAGACACATCAGAACCTGACGGTGCAGTGCCGTAAGTTCAATTTTTCAGGTGAGATCACTTATTAACTTATAGAATCGCATCCTTGTTCTCTCTACCTCTAGTCAATTGGCAGGCATAATTGAAGCGGGGTTATAAATATAATTTGTGTGAAGGTTTTATAACACTGGCACATGCGCACCTTAATGTTTAGTTCTTCTATATCAGAAGACACTTTTGCCTTGAACAAAATGGATATCGAAATGCGTCCAGCCCCTATCCTGTGTTTTGCTGCTAGAACAACATTACAGTACCGCCCTATAGACAAGCGGTTATTTTTACTGTTAGCTCATACAAAATTTTATCATCTAATAATTGGCAAGATTCAGTCTCAGTCACCTTCATCTTGGGTATCTAGTTCTTGGCCTATATGCGCTATCTCTTTACTTACATGCTCTGTCTTGAATTCTGTTTCCTCGAAGCCCACTCTAGGGTACTCCCTAATGTAAATTCAAAAACTGTTATGTTTTTAAAAAAAAAAAAATGAGAACTATGACTATGTATGTACCAGCAATTAATAATGTACTTAGGTAGAAAAGTCTGTAAAAATCTGTATTTAAGACTGTCTATTCTAATTTTAATTTTTGATTAATTATATGATGGTACTTTCCTGACAAAGACACTTGGGGCCCGATGTAGGTAGGCAAATACCGGTCGGAAACGGCCGAAAATACAGATTTTTGGCCGTTTCTGACTGGTATTTGTATATTGAGATGTAGGGGCATGTCAAATTACAGAATCGGTAATTTTACCGATTCTGTAAAATACCGAATCGGTTAAATTACCGAATCTGTAATTTAACATGTAGGTAGCACTGTAATCAGTGCTACAAGGGTTTAAGAATTCGTTATTTACCACCAACTAGAAGTTGGTGGTAAATAATGAAAACCCTTCCAAAAGCATTTTTTTGCTTTAAAATTTGTGCCATGTTGCAGACATACATGTCCTAAGGGCATGTATGTCAGCAACATGTGCACCCATGCACAATTGAGGGGTGCAACAGGGTGTCAAAGTGACACCCTGTCCCCCTTGCAAATTCGGTAATTTTACAGAATCGGTATTGATGCCTATGGGCCTCAAAGCCCATAGGATTCAATGGCAATTACCGAATCGGTAAATATAGATTCGGTAATTACCGAATTTTACCGATTCGGTAATTTAAAAATAGAAATTACCTACATCCCATTTACCTACTCTTAAATATCTAATCGGTATGATTCGGTATTTAAGAGTAGGGAAATCTAGATTACCTACATCGGGCCCTTGGTGTCGAAACACGTTGAAGAAACCGTCACTACTTCACCTTTACCATCATTTTTAAATTTTATGTTCATGTCTGTTTTAATTATTATGTATATGGTGTTAAGAAAATATATGCATTTTTTGTGTAATTTGTATTAAGAAAATTATTAAATACTCTGATGATTTTTTATAAAAGTAGTTTTTTAGTAAAGTGTCATTTTTAATTTGCTGGTTTTCATTGCACTTTGGAATTTTGGTTTGCCTGGGGTTGTTACTTGTCATTATATTGCTTGCCCTGGCCCAGGAAATTGATCCACAATCAGGGGGTCCTTGTTATTTCCCATTGAAGCAGGGTATTTAAACAGGCCTTCCTGTTCCGTCTGGTACCTCCCCCTCAGCTCAGGATTAGCTTGGGGTACCGACGGACAGGTAGGGCGGAGATGCGCGAAGGCGATTCTCTGGGCTGTTCTTCGATCATCTTCCTCCTTCTGCTTGAAGTCACATGATCTTCTTAGCTTGCATGCCACTGCGGAGCTGATTTTTCCAGGATTGGGCACTCTGAAAGGGCTTCACTTTCTGAGACTCCCTCGCTGTCACATTTTGGTTATGTCTATCAGCGAGGGGACATTTCCTTATAGGATATGCCATGGTTCAAGAACTAGTTCTCTAAGCAGCAATGTAGGCCTTTGCAATATAGGCCAATGCTACGAGAATCTAGGGCTCCAGACAGTTCACATAGTACCATTTACCCCCTGGGTCTCAATATCACATTCTTGTTCCTCATTTTACAAAATGTAATTATATATACACTTTCTTTGATAAACAACATCGGATGTACGAGAGCCTGTTATAGATTGCTTTCTTTTTTGCTATTTGTAGTACCAAGGTTTTAAAGAGTGGTAAGGAATGGGGGGATAATGAATTGTCCTTTGCCATTTATATCCACTTTACAGAGCGGGGCCTCATCACCTGAGCGGTTGCCAGGAGAGGTGAGGTCTAGTCCCAAGAAACTTTGGGTGAGTTCAACTGAGATACCGTTTTAGTATGTGTATCTGTCAACGTTAATACTTTCAAGATTCTTGACAATAAATTTAAAGAATAATATATGCGGCCATCATGTGTATCTGTAGTTTTGTCTAAACGTACTGTTTGTGTTTGTATATATGTTTCTATTTTTCAGGAAAGAATCCATTTCCAAAGTCATTACTCCTACACATTGGAATTTGATACATGATAGGACGTATTATTTTGTTTACTTTTCCTACACTTTCTTTTTTTGCAGTAGTGTACAATTTGGTCCTGAAGAAAGCCATCGGTCTATCTGTGGACCTCATTTGGCTGAAACATGTCGACCTCCGTCAACAGACGATAGTTACCATTTTTTCAAACTATCAACACGCTGTTTTTAACTTTGGCATTATGATGACCCCCTAATAAATTTGTCTTTGGCGTCATAATAGTCAATCTTAACTTTTCACTTATGATTTACTTTCGCATTTAACTTATCACTGCAAATCATTTTTCAGCACCACCGAATATACATTTATGGCCTTTCCATCACTGGTGGTTCTATATTAGGATATCTCACGATAATATCGAGTGAGATGCCTATTAGATACCAGTTCTAAAATCTCAGATGATGATGCGCCGCCATTGGGTGGGCTGATGGGTTTCTTTCCTTTTCTTGCATAACAACACATTCAGGTGTCACATTATACGTTTAGCTACCACGGACCCATTTTTTGGCTGCATTCTATCTGACCAGTTGTACCCATTTGTGTTTTTGCAGACCGCTCAGTTGCCTTCAGGTAGGATAAGAGAGCCCACAGCCACGAGGCACGAACTGCACCTGCAGTGAGGTAAGCACTACCTCATTTCCCAGGAGAACCAGATCCCTGGTCACCCCTGCCACCAAAGAGGGCCTGGTACGCATCAGCGCAGGCTACTGGGCTGATTATAATGGAGCAATAGCCAGTACTGACAACTTTTGGGTGGCCTGCAAACTGTACAGCAAGCATGGACTCAAACAACATTCTCGGGGAGGGCTCACAAACACATCTGGGGGACGGTAACCTCAGCTCTTTAGCGTGTAGGGTGACATGCTTGCCAGATCAATGTCCAAACTACCATCCACTTAAGCTTCTCTACTCACAGGTGCGGGGATGGGGTGAGAGGAGTGTCCTTCCTGGCCATGGGCTGCCAGGCACAGCAACGCATTGCACCACCCAGAAAGGCAGAGGAAGAAGCAAGCAGTTCAAAGCAGGAAACCCAGGAACACCAAGCTGAGTCCCAGGAGCTTCACCTTCTCCCTTTAGGTAGAATGAAAGTGCAGTACTTTAGCTAGTGCCCCACAGCAAGCGAGAGTAGTGCCCACAGGCCAAGACGTAACCCTCCACTGGGTGCCTGTGGCCAACTTCACTCCCTATGCCAGGCTCCTCTATCATCAGGAAGATGGAAAGGGCATCCCCAGGGCCCAGACGCTAATGCGTGGGTCCATGATGCAGCCTGCCTGCTCTAACAGTGTCATCAGCTGTCCCAGCACAAATGCCCAGCACCAGGCAGTCACCGGTAAGGGGCCTCCGTCATTGCCTCTGACCAGTTCTGCCTGCCTCGGGCGCAAGGGTCTGCTGTGACTGCTCCAGCGGAAAGTATCCCGGTCACAGCAAACTCTGGACCACAGCACGGGTCAAGCCACCCTTTTCCAGCCTCGTGGTCCAGAAACCCTACCCCCACAGATGGCTGCAGGAAGCTCCCAATCAGCACCACACACCCCAGGTTAGCTTCAGCCCAGCTGCAGGACACAGCTGACGGCTGTTGGAATATGGATGGAGCGGGGTAGGCACTAGGATCTTGTAGGACTGTGGGGTAGTGGCAAAGATGCCGAGTCAAGCATCTGAATTGTTGGCCGCCAAGCTTCACACTCCCCTCAGGGTGTCTTCCTTAATTACATTTTTCAACGGTTTGACAATGTTAGCATAGCCCAGAACCCTCGGCCTCCAGTACTCCATCATACCCAAAAGAGAGAAGGTACAGGTCTAGGTAGCTTAAAGGTGGCTGCAATGCGATCAGCAGACAGGTGTCTCTTCCACGCCGAGATGCTGTGCCCTAAATATCAAATACTGGGCAAACAACATTTTAGTTTCTTTTTAGCAGATCTACGTACCTAAGTTAGCCAGTTCAGTCAGTAGATAAAGTCAACCTTGCATTAGTTAAATGAGCTAGAAGCAACTCACATATTAAACTAGTGTGGCTCCTTGCTGGGAGCTGAGAGTATCTATATTTCTCTTGAGTGCTTGTCAAAAGATAAAAGGCAACTCTACCTTTGAGGCAATCAAGATCACATGAGTTGGTTCCCAGAAAATGAGAAAACGTAAAGATATTGGTTATTGGGTGTATGGGAGTGGATAAGAAAGGAGAACACACATCTACAGCAGTGAACAATGCACGAGCCACTGATATACACGACAGAATGGTAGCAGGATTTGGTATAACTAGAAAATGTGGTAGTACAATAGTATTTATGATAGCTAAAATTAGATAATTGCAGACTTTTACATTAGGCACTAATGCCCCAAGGTTTAGGTTTAACCCGGATCTTTATAGGTTCTGCCAGTAATTATAACCAATATCCATTAGCATGTTCTGGCCATAATTTGAAATGAACTTATTCAAGCACATCAGACATTGATTAAGCTGAAGGTTTCACTGTATTGTCAGTTTCAAGTGACATATTTTCGCTCAGAAGCACCAGAACAGCATTCCAATTTTCAACCGTGACATTAAAATAGACACCATTACTAGTAGAAACCATAACACAATTCAATTTGGACATAAGATCCCTTCCTAGAATTTTGGCTGGTGAGGTAGGGCTTAAGATAAAGAAAAGTGTATTGGTATGGTATCGGGCCAAAGAGATAGACACTGAATCAGTAGATTAGCAAGGAATACTTGTGTTAATTGTGCATCAATTGTTTTGCCCAAGAGAGGTACAGAGGGAAATTGAGAGGTTTTCAATGCAGATCTGCTACCACCAGAATCAATACAACATGAGGGGGGCTTTCTGTTAATTACACATCTTTCTTACAGCCCTTTCTCGTCTCAATGGATTAAATCATTAACACAACAATCGGCTCTCCTTTGGCTGCCCTAAAAGGAAGGGTATCAATTTTGTGAGAGAGAAGTGAATTAATTTTGTTCAAGCTGATTATCTTAGTTCTGGGACATATTTGTACAGTCCTATTTCCAAACTGCACACATTTGAAACATGAAGAACAATGATACAGGGTGGACTCTCCCCATCCCTGCCCCTGGCTTCCCCTAGGCCTTCCGCCTCTCTGTCCACCCTGATCATTCTGCCACCCCATACCCACCCCGGCCCCTTTCTCCGACTATTTGCTGGAAGGACTGCATTGCAAGGACATTAGTTTAGATTCAGTGGATTCTTTTGTGTGCTCTTGCACAGCAACACAATTATTTACAACTAATTCAGACAGACCTTTAGTTTTCATGCCAATGATTATTTTATGTAATTGTTTCGAACAAATTTGTTTGAGCGAATGAAGCACCAACAGCCTCTTGGTGGGTTTCGGTAGCATTAACAATACCCAAATAACAATCAAATAGATCTTTCAAACTATCAAGGTAGTATGCAGGAGTTTTCGCTTTTTTTTTGGTTGCAATTATAAATCTTTATCTAGTCATTTTTAACAGAACTTACTTCAAGAATAGCCTTCAAAGGTGCATTCCTAGCAGCAAAAAGAGCAGTTTTGTCAATAGGGGCTTGTTGCAGCTGTAAGAAATTGGAATATTAATTTGGGTGGGTAACTACCCACCTCAAGGTAAAATCATAACCCTTGTCATGGTGAGGCCACTAAGTCACTAAATTGACCTGAGTGCAACACTCTAGTAGTTGTGGTACAGAGCATACAGGTTCAATTTAGGGCAAAGTATTTATGCAGGATCGAAAAGTCTCAAAATGAATTAGAAAAATCGAATACAATTTACTAAACAAAATGACAATAATCTTATAAGGGGAACCAGAAATATAAATTTTTGAAGTTTTAAGTGGTAATAGGTCCAAGAAGCACAAAGTGCCAATGATAGTCAATGGTGGATGTAGACAGTGCTCTAGGTGCAATTTGACGCTGACTGTGATTGAGCCTCGGTCAGATATTCCAACCAAATTCATCCTGGTCAAAGATTGTACCTTCTTACTTTAGTCCTCTGAGTCACAATCCACCATAGGACTGCACTTTTAAAGCCCTCCAGGACCTTAGATGAGGCACTTAGAGACTTCCAGGGTGTCCGGCAGAGGCCAAACAGAAGGGCCCAGTCCAAGTTCCGCAGCCACTGGTCAGCTGGCAGTTGCGGGAAAAAGGAGTCTTGTACTTAGTTGTGTCCCTGTAGTTTTAACATGAGGTCAGCCTTATAGCCCTTGGAGTCTACTTCTTTGTCCTTTGTACATGAGAGAGCAGGCCCATTCTTTCAGGGCTCTTCTCAGGTCACAGACAGCAGGTGTAGTCCTTGTCTGATTTTCCACAGCTCCTGTAGTGTTCTGAAATGCTTGCCTGAATTTACCACATTTATACCGGTCACAAGCTAGTGGGTGGGAGTGGCTCCTGGGAGTACACTAACCAATAGTGTAAAAGTTCCAATGAACAACCCTTCCCAATTTGTACATTTTCAAGATCGTAAATGTCTTCGGGCACACTAAACATGGGCGCTAAGGGCTGGGGATGGGTGTGGGGATGTGACTATGGTAATCCCAGTGTTCTCTCACATCTAACACCAAAGTCCAATTTGCAGCAGCCACATTCCCCCCAATAAATCCAGAGATAAAGTCTGTTAAAACAAAGCAGCGTTTTCCAGCAACCGAACAATAGATACACAAGAATTGTTTGGCATCTTGTTTGCCTTCCTTTCAAGTGTGTCCCTAGTGTTGAATGTAAAAACCCTGAGACACAAGTCTGATGGGACAAAGCAGGTCCTTCTGCAGCCGGAAAGTGAATACACTAGAATTGTTGTGTATTCTGTTTCCTTTCCTATCAATTGTGCCCTCACATATGTACAACCCCAGCAGACCTGTCAAGCAGGATTTGACATTCAAGTAGGCTTTGACACTGCAATGTTAAAAAAGGATGCCCACAACCCTCAGCACGCATATTCTGAGAGTCATCTCTGCCCATTCAGGTCAGCCTATTATTTGCTCCTGGGAGGCACTTTGCACCTTTTTCACACCAATTCAGGTGCTAATTATTGGCTAGCAGAAATGGGAGAGAAAATACAATTTTACCTTCAGGAACTTCAGGGAGGGAAAAGGTAACTTCCTAAGAGTTACTTTTCCTTAATATTTATTAAAATCTAATTTCACCATTGAATTGGATTTTTAATGACTGGTAAAAATAGTTGTTTACCTGTTTTCTAGCTAGTCGCATCCCTTAGACACAGTATTGAGATTCTGTTTTTCTAAATACGACGGCTAGGCCTGCCACAGTGAAAAATATATATCTTTTGGTGCTAGTTACTGTAAGGACATGTTAACATTAAATTTCTACATGTCCTACTTTTAAATACCATGTACACTGTCTTGTGAATGACAAGACCTACATAGGGTGACTTATTAATATTTAGAAGAGAGGTTTTAACCTGGCAAGGGGGTTTATTTTGACAGGTCGAATTGCAGTTTTTACACTGCTACAGCCAGGCTACACAGAGTAGGCCTAAAACCATGTTTTCACTGCTACTGTAGCGGATGGCACTATATGTGCTGAAGTCCACTGGTGGCTTTTGAATTTCAGGCCTGAGTACACTTTTTACCATATTCTAAAGACTTATATGTAAGTTAAACATACCAACTAGGAATATGTCAATTTGATCGATTTAAAGAGGAAGTACATGCACTTTACTACTAGTTAAATGGAGTTCATAAAATTACAAATAGTTCTAGTTTTTTTAAACTTTTGTGAGTTATTACATATTTTAAGATTTTTTTTTGTAATTGTTGGATGATGTTAAGAAAACTAGATGAAGACCAGGAAACATAGATTATGACTCAAGCTCCTAAACTGGAAAGTGTGTACTCTTGTAGGGATAGGAGATAATCTGGTTAGTAATATTAGAAATCGTTTGGGTCACTACTGTCTTCCTCACTTGCCGAGAAAGTACGTTATTCATGTTGGGGTGCTTGCTTAAGCTCTTTTGCTCTTCATCCTACAGCCATCCTTACTTATCTCGAGTGATAGAATGCGACCAAAATCACTCTGATGTGTCTTTGGGAACGGTGGGGTACTAAGTAAAATCGTATCAGATTGGATGTCATTGTGTCTGCTTTTTGTCATGCAGCAGTCACGTCACCACTCGCGTGCACTGTGTTTGCTGGTATCCATTCCAATTGTTCATTGACCAGTGATGCTCTTTTCTCAGGTGCTCCTTGCTGTGTACCCCTGACACAACGTGCCAAAATGGTGAAGCTCAGGACATCTAGTATGCCATCCTCCTTTTCAGATCTCGCTTACGCAGCGCGCATGCCCTGCATAAGAGGGGACCTTTTGGAATCAATCAGCTTTTTGGGCAAAAATGTGCACGTTTTGCATTGCTTTGTATTGCAACGTGTGCACGTTTGGCGTTTCCCTTGCAGGAGCGAGCTTTGGCGACATCTGTTTGTAATTATATTGCAAACAGATGGTGCCCCTGCTCGCTTCCGCAAGGAAAGTGCTGTGTATATCTACAGTCTGAGAGAAATTCGTGCTTGCTGGTGTCCATTCCTTATGTGTTTGCTGTGCTTTGTGTAAACTTGCGCCTCTGTTGCCAGTGCAGTGAGAGTGTATGTGTGCGGCCAATGCATTAACTTTCTGCCTTTGGTTTTCCGTGTCGGTATTCAAGCTTGCTACACTGCTGGCACTGTAGTGCATGTGTGTCTGTTGCTGCGTCTTTTTGGGCGTGTGTCTGCCCGTACAATGGGACCAGGTCAGTCATCGTATCGATAGTAAAACATGACTGGGCCAGACTGACACTGTCTGTGTCAGAACCGGGGTATTGCGGTTTGGTCGTGTTTTACGCACTCCTCAGTGTGTTATTAAACTGTTCTGACGTAGACTAGAAATATGTATTTTAGTCTTCTGCTGAACACCTGCAACGTACCTCAACATCCAAGTCGATATCGAGTTAAAATAGCGTATACACACTTCATGAGTGGCTGGCCAGTCGCAGTAAAGATTGATGTATGGACAGACTGTTTTTGCTGTCGCAGCTTTATCTATTGATTTGTGCGACGGACGGTTGCACTGAAATTCTATGCAGTACCTCTTCTGTGTATGTGAGACGCTTGCACGTCTGCTTCTGATACTCTGTCTGTTCTATAAGTTAGTGAAGTTTGTGTGTCAGCTCGCTGTGCTTTACCTGAAGGAAGCATACACTGCGGTTTCTCTGCTACTACCCGACCTGCAATTGCTATATTGCTATATATATAGTACGAATGGACTGTTCAGGGCAATAACTTTTCTGTACAGCTGTACATGTTTGTACTGCACATGCTGTACCGTCTTTTTTTATGCGTGAAGCTTGCGTCACCCAGCGCTGTGTACATTGGAGCGTGGCCACAGCTCTCCGAGACGGGTGCCTTTTGAGTTTTAGCATATGAAGTCATCTCGCCCTGAGTGACAGGGGCTCTTAGGGCCTGGCTGCGGGCAGGGCGGGCAGACATTTGCCATGAGGTGTCTGTGGGGTGCTGGCGGCGAGCCTTCATGACGAAGTGTATGTACCCTAAGGAGAAGAGTACGGGGAGAGGGGAATGATGTCAGCTTGACCACGAGGGCCACATAATTACATGCCACATAATTATACTCTACTCAATACAACATACATACAATCCACATAATATCTCTCAGTGCCACATAATTACACCACGTAATTACACTCTACTAAATGCAACATACACTCCACATAATACCACTCAGTGCCACATAATTACACTCCACATAATTACACTCTCCTCAATACAACACAAAAACACTCCGCATAATACAACTCCGTGCCACATAATTATATGCTATATAATTATACTGCACTCAATGCAACCTACACTCCAAATAATACCACTCACTGTCACATAATTACATGCCACATAATTACACTCTACTAAATGCAACATATACCCCTTATAATACCACTCAGTGTCACATAATTATATACCACATAATTACACTATACTCAATACAACATAAATACAAAACACATAATACTCAATGCACAATAAATACACTCCACATAATACCACTAAGTACCACATAATCACACATCACAATTACACTCTATTAAATGCAACATAAATACACTCCACATAATACCACTCAGTGCCACATAATTACACACCACATAATCATACTCTACTCAATAAAACATAAATACACTCCACATAATACCACTCACTGACACACAATTAAATACAACATAATTACACTATACTCAATGCAACATAAATACAATCCACAAAATACCACTCAATACTACATAATTACCCGTCACATAATTACACTCTTTTCAATGCAACATAAATACACTACACATAACACTCAGTACCACAAAATTACACACCACATAATTACACTACACTCAATGCAAAATAAATACATCCACATACCACTCAGGGCCACATAATTGCACGCCACATAATTACAGTCTACTCAATGCAACATAAATACACCCAATATAATAACACATAGTGCCACATAAGTACATGTCACATAATTACATTCTATTCAATGCACCAAATACACTCCACATAATACCACTGTACCACATAAGTACAAAAAAAAACAACAACTTTTTTTATGTTAAAATCTGTTTTTAATCAGATTGTTCAGTTGTATATAATGTTGTCTTGGTTTTTATAAAAGTAACAAAAATGCTTAACACTTCTCAGTATATCTTTTCACCATAATGCACATTAGCCACAATGCTCTACAACATAGCCAAAACCTCAGGATAAACACATAAGGTCCCAAAAGCGAGACCTATTGGCTATGCCAATGCTTGTTTAAATATTTTCTGGGGTCTCGTTAGCAATTTGGGAAATATATGAGGAGGTTGTACAATAGAAATACAAGCCTTAACTTTGACTCTCAAACGGCTTATTTGGTGTCTCAGTTTCTCGTAGATGTCCTTCAATCCCTGCACATGAGATTCTTGCTTTTGCTTCATTGCTTCTTCATACCAATTTACGCAGTCTGCCTATTGTTCTGAACTAGATTTGTACTTCAGAGTTTTCAGTCATTTCAAAAGCTTATTGAAATGCAGTATAACAAAGTGTTAGACTTGGCATCGTTTGGCGTGTTTCCCCTGAGTTTTTGCTTTCTGATCTCCCGGTTTTGACTCTGTTTTTGCTGGCATAGTGTTTCTGCGCACTTTTGTCACTGCTGATCAGTAGTGAAGTGCAAGTGCTCCTGTGATAGCCCCGGCGGAGCTATCAACATCAAGGAACTGTTTTTTCAAGCATATTTTGATAACTGAAGATTTTTAAGTGCTGTGTTGTGGCTTTTTATCGTTTTTGGTCTTGTCTGAAGTATATAAAAATATTGGATTTTCTAAACTGGTGTGGTGTCCTTTTTTAGTGCTTACAATGTATTACTGTTGGTCATGTGCAAATGCTTTACACACTGCCTCTAAGATAAGCCTGACTGCCTCTGCCAAGCTACCGAGGGGGTGAGCAGGGGTTATTTTAGGAGTGTAAATCCCTTATCCTGACTAGAGTGGTGGATTCTGCCTGGCTTTGGCACATGCCCTAGCCTACCCAAAATCCAATTTCTAACACAAAGGTACCTCCTTCTGGAAATGACAAGTACTTTTTATCTACACAGCACATTACCCCATCTTCAGTACACCGGCACATACTTTTACCATATTGGTGGTACATTGCATGGGCAGGAGTCCTTTTTGGAGGGTTTTCTGCAGTTTCATTTTATCTGCCCCGTGCTTTTTACTGCACCCTTAATTATAACAGGGTATGTTATGTGTCTCCCAGTCTTGATCTGCAGGTCACTCCTTTGAGGGTGTTGAGTAGATGGGTAGGAAGATAAAGGATGGGTCTAAACGCTTTTCCAGTGTCTGTTTCCCGTAGGGAGATGGGAAAGTGTGTTTTCATACACTGACCCCTATGTGTCCGGAGATCCCTGGTCACAGCCTTTGTAGAGGTTCCAGGATGACTAGATTAGTGCACCTTTTTCAGTCACTCATTCATCCTCGCGGGTCTGTTCTTGATGTCTCAAGCAAAACTTGCTTCCCCGTATTTCTATAGTGCCTCCTACCTTTGATTTCAGGCACCCTCTCTCTGTACCTACCCTAACTGTTTTATCCCGTCATCACCTCCCAGGCAAAAATATTTCAGTTTTCGAACAGAAAGTATATAATTAGACTTTTTATCTCCTAAATTTGAAACCGTGCTGACACTCTGTGACCAGATTGGTGAGTTGTGTTGGGCCATTCTCAGCCCAAGCTCGCCACAAAGAAGTCTTCATCTTAACTTTGGTGAAAAGGGTTGTTGTGTGGTGTTAAGTCTGACCTCGATCCTTTTGTTTGTTCTCTTAGAGAAGACCCCTCAATTTTGCCCTTTAGGATTGCAGATTTGGACTTTAAGGTTGCCCTTTATGCAGACGACCTTTTAATGTATACATCTGATCATGTAACAGCTATACCCGCATTATATAAGTTAGCGGGAGAATTTGGCAAGGTCTCCGGCTATAAAATTAATAAGGAGAAAACTGAAATAATGAGCTGGAACTGTACAGATGCAATACCGGGGGATGAAAGGTCAGATGAGATATTTAGGAATCCACCTAGCGCAGCAGCTGAATGATACATCTAGGATCAGCTGGGAGAAGGTTTCAAGGGAGGTGGGTTCCCTACTGGTACGTTGGGCGAACCTCCCATTAAATATATACGGGAGGGTGAACCTTATAAAAATGATAAATTTACCTAAGTTAACTTTTTTGTTTAATTCAATCCCCCTTTCCTTTAATGTTAGAGATCTTGCTACCCTTCAAGGCAAAATAGGGTCATTCATTTGGGCCACTAAGACCCCGAGGATAGCATGGAAAAAGCTAAGGAGAGGATTGAAGTTAGGAGGATTAACTTTACCCGACTTGCTTTCTTATTGCCACGCTTTTCATTTTAAGAATTTTAGAATGCTAGCTAACACCATTGATTCTTTGTCTGTGGGCCGCTTGTTCCGGGCATGACAGGAATTTTTCCTCTATAAATTTGGGGACCCCAAATTCTACAAGAAAGTCAGACTCAAGGTTCTATTGGCTGCACTAAGAAACTGGGGTATATTAGGAAGGCATTATAAATAACATATTATGCGCCTCAGGCCCCAATCTGGGATTACTCAGGTACCCCGGATTGTTTTCAGGATCGATTATCACAACCGCTTAGGTCTGCAGGTATTAGATTGTGGGGAGATCTTCAGGTGGATTTAGATCTTATGAGCTGGGACCTAATGTCCCGATTAACTAGAGGGACACTCATGAAATTTAAGTTTTATCAGTTATCCACATGGTGGTCATCGCAATTATGGAGTAATGAAGATTCCAGTATAACCATTGACTCCATTGCTAGAACTGGAGTATAGAAACATGAGGTGTCCTTCTGGTACGGGGTGTTTATAGAAACAGGGGCCTGTTTGGACTCAGAGTTGCAGAAACGCTGGGGTCGCTGGGGTAATACTTTCATTGAAAATGGAGAAGGTGTGCGGAAACTTTGGTGTGACTCTTTTTCTATGTTACAGGCTGCGGTCAAACCTGCGAATCTTAGGAGAAACCATTTGTACACCATGTATAGGGTGTATTGGACCCCAGGTAAATTATCTAAGATGTCCGCAACAATTTACCACTGTGCTAGATGTAAGTTCCCTGCTGCAGATGACCTCCATATATTCATGAATTGCCCAAAGATCGGCCCCTTCTGGACGGAGGTATGTGGTTTTCTGGGGGATGTACTGGGTCTGCAGATTGAAGTAAGTGCAAGGCTAATATTTTTTGGTCTGCTAGATAATTATGGTTTGAACGTTCCAGCCTCAAAGTTTGTACAATACGTGGTGATTATTGCCAGGCGGGAAATCTGTAGAGTTTGGAAGCTTGAGACACCACCTACCTTTGCGGACTGTCTAAAAAACATCATTATGGTAAGCCAATTGGACATGGCCTGTGATAACTCTAGTGTTAATAAGATCTGGTCAGCATTGGAGACTTGGAGAGAGAAGTAAAATCAGTCCAATGATTATGCCAAGGCTTGTCGGTCAGGTCCTCCCTAATATCTGGTGGCCTCTCGAGAATCGATAACGGAAGTGGGACAAGGATACAGCCGTGTCTCTAGGAAGGCTCTGCCACCTCCTTGTGCCTTTTCCACCTAGGCGGCTTTCAATAATGGCCTATAGGAGGGAAGTAGAGGTATTCCAACTTGAGCGTTTTTGTTTGATGGCATGTATGAGGACATAAAAAAAAAAGTCAGACCTCGATCATCGCATCTGGCCAAGCAAAGGAAAGGAACTTTCTGGCAAGCCGCTATGCGACTGAAAACAATCTGCTTCCACACCAATCAAATTCTGAACATGTTTCTTAACAAAAAAGAAGTCTGAAATGGTTCATTAACAAAAGTATGTGAATCACAGGTTCAGCAGCCAGAGCGACACCCAACAAACTGAATATGGAGCATGTTTGGTGTGCAGTGGTAAAGCACAATTTTTTAGAGTTGCAAAAACAGCTCCGTAAAGGGAGAACACGTAACCTATTTAAACAACTTGAGCATGTGGGTATCTGAATATCATGAGAAAGAAAAAAGAAGACCTTCAGTTTGTAACAAGAATGTAAATATTTTGGCTAAGCAAGCTAATCAACACTTTCTCCTATTTGGAGCCAAGACTCGTTAAAGAGCCTCAAACAGTCAAGCTAGGCACTTCCTTCAAGCAGTTGTTAGCATGGGGAGAAAAACATGACTGAAACCAGTTACAGTTATGCTAATTAAAAAATACAATCAGAATAAGATGTGAGTTGATACCAGGAGTACAGACTAAGGACAAGAACTATAATCCAGACGAAATTGTTAGCAGTAAACCTCTTATCACTTACCACGAAAGAAAAAAGAATACATGAATACAAGAATACTTTCTGTCCAGCTGCTATTTGGGATCTGGTGGAAGTTACATTCCTTTTGGAAGGACAAGTCACAGCCTTTAGTCACGCAAACCGAACTATTTACAACTGATTTGATTACACAGTATCTAGAAGGCCTACACCTCTTAACCAGTTTCTCTGATATGGAACACGATCTAGGTATTGATACACACCACCCTTCAGAAACCAACATGACGTCAAAATTCATATTCACTTTGGTACTTCTAGTTAGGAATTCCATAGAGGTTTTAGTACTGCAGTGCTGGAAGATCTAGAAACTAATTTCTAACAGGTACAACAGGAAAAACGAGATTTCTGTTAAAGAACGTTACTGTCGTACAATACAAAGCCCTCTTAAATTTAAGAGAGCACCCCAAACATAATCCTTAAATAAGTGGATAGAGTGGGCAACATTGTAATACGGTTCCCTGATGATTATATCAAGAAAACCTACCTACAATTACATAATCAAACTTGCAATAGAAACTTATATCCCGACTACTCAAACCCGAATTTTTCTGAAACAGAAAATTTGAATCTCCTACTTAATCACTTTGGAACGGAAAAATATCTATTGTGAATTGTCCTGCAATGATTACTTTGTATCCTCTTCGAAAGATACATACCAGAGTTTTTCCACACCCGGCTGTCTCATCATTTCAGACATTGAGTCAATATGGTCAGCAAAATGCAAATACATAGGTCTACATCTTCAGCCTTGCACGAAGGGCCTGCTGTCCTGTGTCCATGATACTATAGATTTCTTGAACAAACTACAAAATGTTGCCTGGAAAAAATTATTTTTTCTTGGCCGCAATTAAAGTTGTTAGCATATGTATGTGTCAACCCTTAATAAAGATGGAGAAGTGGCAATCAAACAAGCGCCATCAAATAATTCTGCACACTGCACAGCAACTACCAATATGCTACTGGAAATGCTTGAATTCAATCTTCATAACAATTTTGTGCCTTGGAACTGGGATAGGATATCTTTTTACAACTTCAAAATATGCTCTATTGTGTACCTGTTGCTTTGGGTGTTGGCTCAGGAATGAAGACTTTTCTGAATTTACCTTCTTATTTATTTTATTTATTTATTTATAACGTTTTATATTGCGTTAGCTAGACCCCTGGGTATCCGATCGGTTTAAATACACAAAGGAAAAGATTGCATAACATCGCAGGACATGAGGATGCATAAATATAAAAGCAAAGACATAATACTTATGTATCCAGTGAGGGGAGGAGGACACAGGTAGCTGACACAGTCAGAAAACCACCATCCATGAAGGTCAAAGTGAGTGGGGAGTCCATTAGGTTATTGATACCTAGGATGGTTGCCTTGGTCGGTAGAGTATTGGTTGAGGAGAAAGAGTTTCAGGTCCTTTTTGGAGCAAGAGAAGGAGGGATTGCACCTGAGGTCAATAGGGAGTGCATTCCACATCCTGGGTACGTTGCCAGAGAAGGACCGGCACTGGGTCGTTTTCTTTTTCCGTTTCGGAGGGAAGAGAAGAAGAGAGTTGGTGCTTCTCAGAGTTCTGGATTTTCCTGCTTTTACTAGTTTGCTGTTTAGGTAGTTTGGGGATTGGGTGTGAAGGGCCTTGTGAGTGATGCAGGCCAGTTTGTAAATACATCTACCTTCCATGGGAAGCCAGTTGAGTGCGTTGAGGGTTGGTGAGATATGTTCAAATCTTTTTACACCAGTTATGAGTCGGGCTGCCATGTTAAGGACTGACCTTAGTGGGGCTAGGTGAGCTTTTGGTGACCCTGTTAGGATGGCATTTCCATAGTCCAGTTTAGAAAGAACTAGGGATTGTACAATTATCTTGAGATCATCTTGAGGAAAGAAAGGTTTAATTTCTTGAGGTGTTTTAGAGAGTAAAGCACACTTTGTGCAGAGTGTGGTCCTTCATTGACAAGTTCTTGTCCAGGGTAATGCCTAGTGACTTTACTGAGTCGGATAGGACAAGGGAGCAATTTAGAGCATCAAGCTCCTTGAGCCAGACTTGAATTGGTTGGTGGTTACTTTTCGGAGAGAACAGAAATAATTCCGTTTTGTCCGGGTTCAGTTTTAATTGGTTTCCGTTAAACCAGGTTTGGACTTGGTTAGCGTGACATTGAGTTGTCGGACGTCATTGGGCGGTTTGATTTTGTCGTCAGCATATAGGTGGTAATGAACCTCTGCCTGTTTCAAAATAATTGCAAGGAGTTCCATGAAGAGATTGAAGAGGGATGGTGAGAGGATCGATCCTTGCAGGACTCCAAGTTTCACTCATGTTGGCACAGAGAGGCAGGAGTTGATTTTAATCTCTTGCGAACGGTGCTGAAGGAAGGAAGTGAACCATTCTAGTACTGGTTAATGCCACATCGGCTCTTCAGAGTATCAAGTGAAGCTTGTGTCGTATACTCTACATTGATGACATTTAAGTCATTTGGCAAAGGCTTATTACATTACATTGACACAATAAATCACAATAACTTTTACATGGTTCTCATGCATAACATTTCCAAACCTTCAAGATTTTCCAGTCCATGGTACAGACACCATATACAACTATACAGAAAAAGCATGTCCACAAATTCTGTTCTCATTAGTATCAGCAGCATCCCAAAATACCTGCTTAATACCATACAAAAATGAACTACTGAGGATCAAGAGTGACTGGTAGTGAGGACAATGTCTTTAGGACAAAAGCAATAGAAGCTCCTAATAGATTTATAGAGTATGGATACACAAAATGATGCATTGATGATGCCCAGAAAGTGAAACAGTGCAGACTACAAAACTGAAAAACTGCTTGAGAAGAAAGAAAAGTACACTGGTGAAATAACCATACTGTTGGAACGTTGAGGTATGGTGCGTTGTTCGGTGAGGTCTGATTGGTATATGTCGGGGTTGGGCAGGTGGCATATTAGCAGGGGAAAGGAGATGGAGGCCTGGTAGTATATTTATGGTTAACAACGAGCACTTCTAGGGCAAGTAGGGCACGGCAGAATAAAACACTATGTGACATACACTGCAGTATGTGGCAGCTTTGCATGTTGTTGAAACTTTGTCACTGCTGCTGTAGTTCGAACGTATTTCTGTACCACTCACCATTTTTTGTTCCGCTTTGTTTTCTCTCTGGTTTACCATCTTTTTCCATGGTCACTCTGCTGAACTACTATTTCTAGGTTGGTTTATGTCTCGCCTAATTTGCTTAAATATCTTCAGTATATGGTGGATATTGTGTTGTCACTGGGATTCAGGGACCTAATAGCCCATGGTTCAGCACAGCTAGCAAGGAGGTGTTAGGCGGTGAACTGTTTGTTTGTTCAAGTTCTAATGTTTGTCTCTTGTTTTCCCAGCTATTTGTTTACTTAACTTACTTCCTGTTCCTCTCTCAGAAAGCAGGTCCTGAAGTTTTTGAGCCTGCTCGAGCTATTATGCAAAAGACACCACAAGAGAGATCCAGAGTAGGGTTTCTCTCCACCTTTGCTATTATCTCCCTAACTCCAGTGTCCTCTGCTTTATGCATCTCAAGCAGGGGAGTAGGGGTCCAGGACAGGTTAGGCTATATCTTGGAGTTCATCCTCTATCGCTTGTTACCTCAAACACGTATGCTTCATTACTACATTTCAAGAATAAGATAAGCATAGTCGCAGAATATTGATCAAATTTTTGTCAACCAATGCAATATCAAACACACCAAACCTGCCTTCAAAGAGGAGCCAATCTGAAGGACCTACTATATCTGTCAGAGTTCAGACATTGACAACCAGTTAATTCCAGCGCGTTTTAGAAACCAAGGGGATTCTCTAAATGCCAGAACTGCTCAACCTGCAAGGCAGGAGAACAAAAGAAACAGGACTTCATGTACCGAGGGTAAAGTACATTCAAAATACCATATTGGCTCAATTGTCACAGTACATATGTCAACTACATGAGTACATACCCATGTAAACTGGTATATGTAAAAAGCAGCATTTATCTAAATGTAGTATGCAGGTTCATGGTATAGGAATATTGATAATTTGGCTCTAGTTTTCCCTTAACTAAACACTCCAGTATCTACCATGAACATCAAGGAGTTTTCATTCTATGTCATTGATCACATGAAGAAAACATCCCATGCCGTTCATCGAGAAATAGCACCGAGTAAAAAGGAAAGCAAATGGATTTAAGTCTGGACTCAGTAAAATATTACTTCATCAAGGAAACATAAGTGCACTAATGGCTACTATGAACCTGCACTAATAGTTAACAGGATTTTCTTCACTTCTGAATACCCTGTTTCAACCAGAATCTGCTTTCAGTAAAATCTATGACTTGGCAAATCAGTGTACCCTAAATAAACTCAATCAATCAAAAATGGCAAACGTTAAAGCTTTATATCCATGAATTTCCGTCTGGTCTTGTACAGAGTGCACTCTTCATATCAAGCTCTCACAGGTGACATATGATGACTACTTCCAATCAACTAATCACAGAATAACTTTGTATGAATGCTAGATGCTTATAAATGGAAATGTATACTGATGCTACATCTAAAATGTTGCTCCTTAACCTCTCTAGTAACACTGATCACTCATTGTAAATAACTGTGATGTTGCCTCAATTTATCGAGCAGACCTAAATGGCATGAACGAAAATGTCCCACTATACCAGGCGCGGACAAATATATTCGAAGTAATATGGTCGTCCTAGGTCGTACCTGCAATGCTTTCTGCTATACACTGATGTTTGCACTCACGCTTAGCCTGATTATTCAGCTGTTGTTAAATTAACTATAAATAACCTCCAGACTACTGGAATATCAATGCAACCGTACTATCACCAGAAGATTAAGAACACATACAGACCTACACTTTATTTGACTGGATGGCACTTTTTTTTATATTATTTGGATTTAATCCTGCAGAGTGACCACTACTAACCCTCAATTAAATGTAATCACCCTTGACAATAAGTAGCTACCCTTAATAATACTCTAAGATGAACTCCATGTTCTCCTTTGACAGTCGTAATACCTCAACAACATGTAATAATATAACTGTACATACAATGATGCAAACACACGGCTGAACTATCATTTATAAGCACCTTATGGCCTTTATCTCATAGTACAGACGGCACTGACCATGGCACACCAATACAGACCAACGTGAGATAAGAAAGCAACCTACATCAAGCCTACTCACCACCATTATTAACAATGTGGTGCTCTTTACATCTCCTTATGGGTGAGCTAGCAGCCAGGCTTTTACTTGATTTGCGCCTTGTCATGTCGACTGGTCTATTGACAGTCAGTCAGTGCCCGGCGGGCTGGTCTGACCGATTGGTGTGTGGGCCGTTTATTTGGCTATTCGTGGGCCCTTTGATGGTCTGATGGGCTCGTTTTTACTGTTGATTTTCCTGATACTAAAACAAACTTAGGGGGTCATTAGGATCGCGGATTTCCCGCATCCTCCGGGCCGGCGGAAGCCACCGCCGGCCCGGAGGATGCGGGAAAACCGCCGCGGATGCTTGAAAGACCCACCGCCAAATTAGGATGGCTGGTGGGTCTTGGAATCTGTCCGCCGCTTTTCCGCCACGGTTGCCTTCCGACCGTGGCGGAAAAGCATTAACATGGCTGGAGGTGTCTATCAGACACCGCCAGCCATATTATGATGGAGTAGAAAGTATGCTTTTCCACGGCAGCTTTTCCGCCGTGGAAAAGCATACGGACCTTCACTTCGGGGGCCCGTTGCGGGCCCCCTTGGTGAAGGGGGGATAGGGGGTGCACATGTGGGGTACCTATGGTACTCCCCTGCATTTGCGTGAACAAAGCGGCAGGCACCGCGCGGTGCCTGCCGCTTTGTGCACGCAAATGCCGTGCATGTAGGAATGACAGAGCTAGAAAATGAAGGTATGTCAGTTAATAAACCCTTGTTGAAAACTGATAGTATCGTGGAGAAGTGTGGCTCAATGGTTAGAGCGGCAGACCCTGATGCAGAGGTCTAGCCCGGGACCAGGGTTCAATTCCCGTCTCGGCGGGTCTTGGGCTCAATTTCCTCGGACCTGATAATTCTCGCCTCGGTGCTTATTCTAATCATGGGTCCCACTCTGCAACTCTGGGCAATAGCTTGCTTAATCTCCACAACGGCCCCCACAGCACTAGGATGCCTGGCTTCACCTTCGGGGGGCCCAGGAGTGGGCACTTCACAGGGAAAAGCCAGGAAGGGTTCCACAGCGGTATTCGTACAAGCGCCGAGATACCCCAGCTGGGGTCGATTCGTGCGCTATACAAGTACACTACATTTACATGCATTTTTAACATTGTGGCGGGTGCAGCTTGAAGCTGCACCCGCCGCAATGTTAAAAATAGAGGATGTGACCACCACCCTGGCGGTCACATCCTAATCTGCGTGGAGGGACCGCCGCTGCCCCTGCGGACGGTCCCTCCTACTCTATGGTGGCGGACGGACTCAATCAATCAATCAATCAATCAATCAATCATAACACTTGTATAGCGCGCTACTCACCCGAGAGGGTCTCAAGGCGCTTGGGGGAAGGGGTCCGCTACTGCTCGAACAGCCAGGTCTTGAGTTGTCTCCTGAAGGCGGGATGGTCCTGGGTCCGCCGAAGGTGGGTGGGGAGGGAGTTCCATGTCTTGGCCGCCAGGTAGGAGAAGGATCTGCCTCCGGCGGTGGCTCTTCGGATGCGTGGTACGGCGGCGAGGGCGAGGCTAGTGGATCGTAGCTGTCGGGTGGGCGTGTAGAAGGTCAGGCGGTCGTTGAGGTACTTGGGGCCCAGGTCGTGGAGAGACTTGTGTCACAGCAAACTCTGGACCACAGCACGGGTCAAGCCACCCTTTTCCAGCCTCGTGGTCCAGAAACCCTACCCCCACAGATGGCTGCAGGAAGCTCCCAATCAGCACCACACACCCCAGGTTAGCCTCAGCCCAGCTGCAGGACACAGCTGACGGCTGTTGGAATATGGATGGAGCGGGGTAGGCACTAGGATCTTGTAGGACTGTGGGGTAGTGGCAAAGATGCCGAGTCAAGCATCTGAATTGTTGGCCGCCAAGCTTCACACTCCCCTCAGGGTGTCTTCCTTAATTACATTTTTCAACGGTTTGACAATGTTAGCATAGCCCAGAACCCTCTGCCTCCATACCCAAAAGAGAGAAGGTACAGGTCTAGGTAGCTTAAAGGTGGCTGCAATGCGATCAGCAGACAGGTGTCTCTTCCACGCCGAGATGCTGTGCCCTAAATATCAAATACTGGGCAAACAACATTTTAGTTTCTTTTTAGCAGATCTACGTACCTAAGTTAGCCAGTTCAGTCAGTAGATAAAGTCAACCTTGCATTAGTTAAATGAGCTAGAAGCAACTCACATATTAAACTAGTGTGGCTCCTTGCTGGGAGCTGAGAGTATCTATATTTCTCTTGAGTGCTTGTCAAAAGATAAAAGGCAACTCTACCTTTGAGGCAATCAAGATCACATGAGTTGGTTCCCAGAAAATGAGAAAACGTAAAGATATTGGTTATTGGGTGTATGGGAGTGGATAAGAAAGGAGAACACACATCTACAGCAGTGAACAATGCACGAGCCACTGATATACACGACAGAATGGTAGCAGGATTTGGTATAACTAGAAAATGTGGTAGTACAATAGTATTTATGATAGCTAAAATTAGATAATTTCAGACTTTTACATTAGGCACTAATGCCCCATGTTTAACCCGGATCTTTATAGGTTCTGCCAGTAATTATAACCCATATCCATTAGCATGTTCTGGCCATAATTTGAAATGAACTTATTCAAGCACATCAGACATTGATTAAGCTGAAGGTTTCACTGTATTGTCAGTTTCAAGTGACATATTTTCGCTCAGAAGCACCAGAACAGCATTCCAATTTTCAACCGTGACATTAAAATAGACACCATTACTAGTAGAAACCATAACACAATTCAATTTGGACATAAGATCCCTTCCTAGAATTTTGGCTGGTGAGGTAGGGCTTAAGATAAAGAAAAGTGTATTGGTATGGTATCGGGCCAAAGAGATAGACACTGAATCAGTAGATTAGCAAGGAATACTTGTGTTAATTGTGCATCAATTTTTTGCCCAAGAGAGGTACAGAGGGAAATTGAGAGGTTTTCAATGCAGATCTGCTACCACCAGAATCAATACAACATGAGGGGGGCTTTCTGTTAATTACACATCTTTCTTACAGCCCTTTCTCGTCTCAATGGATTAAATCATTAACACAACAATCGGCTCTCCTTTGGCTGCCCTAAAAGGAAGGGTATCAATTTTGTGAGAGAGAAGTGAATTAATTTTGTTCAAGCTGATTATCTCAGTTCTGGGACATATTTGTACAGTCCTATTTCCAAACTGCACACATTTGAAACGTGAAGAACAATGATACAGGGTGGACTCTCCCCATCCCTGCCCCTGGCTTCCCCTAGGCCTTCCGCCTCTCTGTCCACCCTGATCATTCTGCCACCCCATACCCACCCCGGCCCCTTTCTCCGACTATTTGCTGGAGGGACTGCATTGCAAGGACATTAGTTTAGATTCAGTGGATTCTTTTGTGTGCTCTTGCACAGCAACACAATTATTTACAACTAATTCAGACAGACCTTTAGTTTTCATGCCAATGATTATTTTATGTAATTGTTTCGAACGAATTTGTTTGAGCGAATGAAGCACCAACAGCCTCTTGGTGGGTTTCGGTAGCATTAACAATACCCAAATAACAATCAAATAGATCTTTCAAACTATCAAGGTAGTATGCAGGAGTTTTCGCTTTTTTTTTGGTTGCAATTATAAATCTTTATCTAGTCAGTTTTTAACAGAACTTACTTCAAGAATAGCCTTCAAAGGTGCATTCCTAGCAGCAAAAAGAGCAGTTTTGTCAATAGGGGCTTGTTGCAGCTGTAAGAAATTGGAATATTAATTTGGGTGGGTAACTACCCACCTCAAGGTAAAATCATAACCCTTGTCATGGTGAGGCCACTAAGTCACTAAATTGACCTGAGTGCAACACTCTGGTAGTTGTGGTACAGAGCATACAGGTTCAATTTAGGGCAAAGTATTTATGCAGGATCGAAAAGTCTCAAAATGAATTAGAAAAATCGAATACAATTTACTAAACAAAATGACAATAATCTTATAAGGGGAACCAGAAATATAAATTTTTGAAGTTTTAAGTGGGAATAGGTCCAAGAAGCACAAAGTGCCAATGATAGTCAATGGTGGATGTAGACAGTGCTCTAGGTGCACTTTGACGCTGACTGTGATTGAGCCTCGGTCAGATATTCCAACCAAATTCATCCTGGTCAAAGATTGTACCTTCTTACTTTAGTCCTCTGAGTCACAATCCACCATAGGACTGCACTTTTAAAGCCCTCCAGGACCTTAGATGAGGCACTTAGAGACTTCCAGGGTGTCCGGCAGAGGCCAAACAGAAGGGCCCAGTCCAAGTTCCGCAGCCACTGGTCAGCTGGCAGTTGCGGGAAAAAGGAGTCTTGTACTTAGTTGTGTCCCTGTAGTTTTAACATGAGGTCAGCCTTATAGCCCTTGGAGTCTACTTCTTTGTCCTTTGTACATGAGAGAGCAGGCCCATTCTTTCAGGGCTCTTCTCAGGTCACAGACAGCAGGTGTAGTCCTTGTCTGATTTTCCACAGCTCCTGTAGTGTTCTGAAATGCTTGCCTGAATTTACCACATTTACACCGGTCACAAGCTAGTGGGTGGGAGTGGCTCCTGGGAGTACACTAACCAATAGTGTAAAAGTTCCAATGAACAACCCTTCCCAATTTGTACATTTTCAAGATAGTAAATGTCTTCGGGCACACTAAACATGGGCGCTAAGGGCTGGGGATGGGTGTGGGGATGGGACTATGGTAATCCCAGTGTTCTCTCACATCTAACACCAAAGTCCAATTTGCAGCAGCCACATTCCCCCCAATAAATCCAGAGATAAAGTCTGTTAAAACAAAGCAGCGTTTTCCAGCAACCGAACAATAGATACACAAGAATTGTTTGGCATCTTGTTTGCCTTCCTTTCAAGTGTGTCCCTAGTGTTGAATGTAAAAACCCTGAGACACAAGTCTGATGGGACAAAGCAGGTCCTTCTGCAGCCGGAAAGTGAATACACTAGAATTGTTGTGTATTCTGTTTCCTTTCCTATCAATTGTGCCCTCACATATGTACAACCCCAGCAGACCTGTCAAGCAGGATTTGGCATTCAAGTAGGCTTTGACACTGCAATGTTAAAAAAGGATGCCCACAACCCTCAGCACGCATATTCTGAGAGTCATCTCTGCCCATTCAGGTCAGCCTATTATTTGCTCCTGGGAGGCACTTTGCACCTTTTTCACACCAATTCAGGTGCTAATTATTGGCTAGCAGAAATGGGAGAGAAAATACAATTTTACCTTCAGGAACTTCAGGGAGGGAAAAGGTAACTTCCTAAGAGTTACTTTTCCTTAATATTTATTAAAATCTAATTTCACCATTGAATTGGATTTTTAATGACTGGTAAAAAATAGTTGTTTACCTGTTTTCTAGCTAGTCACATCCCTTAGACACAGTATTGAGATTCTGTTTTTCTAAATACGACGGCTAGGCCTGCCACAGTGAAAAATATATATCTTTTGGTGCTAGTTACTGTAAGGACATGTTAACATTAAATTTCTACATGTCCTACTTTTAAATACCATGTACACTGTCTTGTGAATGACAAGACCTACATAGGGTGACTTATTAATATTTAAAAGACAGGTTTTAACCTGGCAAGGGGGTTTATTTTGACAGGTCGAATTGCAGTTTTTACACTGCTACAGCCAGGCTACACAGAGTAGGCCTAAAACCATGTTTTCACTGCTACTGTAGCGGATGGCACTATATGTGCTGAAGTCCACTGGTGGCTTTTGAATTTCAGGCCTGAGTACACTTTTTACCATATTCTAAAGACTTATATGTAAGTTAAACATACCAACTAGGAATATGTCAATTTGATCGATTTAAAGAGGAAGTACATGCACTTTACTACTAGTTAAATGGAGTTCATAAAATTACAAATAGTTCTAGATTTTAAAACTTTTGTGAGTTATTACATATTTTAAGATTTTTTTTTGTAATTGTTGGATGATGTTAAGAAAACTAGATGAAGACCAGGAAACATGGATTATGACTCAAGCTCCTAAACTGGAAAGTGTGTACTCTTGTAGGGATAGGAGATAATCTGGTTAGTAATATTAGAAATCCTTTGGGTCACTACTGTCTTCCTCACTTGCCGAGAAAGTACGTTATTCATGTTGGGGTGCTTGCTTAAGCTCTTTTGCTCTTCATCCTATAGCCATCCTTACTTATCCCGAGTGATAGAATGCGACCAAAATCACTCTGATGTGTCTTTGGGAACGGTGGGGTACTAAGTAAAATCGTATCAGATTGGATGTCATTGTGTCTGCTTTTTGTCATGCAGCAGTCACGTCACCACTCGCGTGCACTGTGTTTGCTGGTATCCATTCCAATTGTTCATTGACCAGTGATGCTCTTTTCTCAGGTGCTCCTTGCTGTGTACCCCTGACACAACGTGCCAAAATGGTGAAGCTCAGGACATCTAGTATGCCATCCTCCTTTTCAGATCTCGCTTACGCAGCGCGCATGCCCTGCATAAGAGGGGACCTTTTGGAATCAATCAGCTTTTTGGGCAAAAATGTGCACGTTTTGCATTGCTTTGTATTGCAACGTGTGCACGTTTGGCGTTTCCCTTGCAGGAGCGAGCTTTGGCGACATCTGTTTGTAATTATATTGCAAACAGATGGTGCCCCTGCTCGCTTCCGCAAGGAAAGTGCTGTGTATATCTACAGTCTGAGAGAAATTCGTGCTTGCTGGTGTCCATTCCTTATGTGTTTGCTGTGCTTTGTGTAAACTTGCGCCTCTGTTGCCAGTGCAGTGAGAGTGTATGTGTGCGGCCAATGCATTGACTTTCTGCCTTTGGTTTTCCGTGTCGGTATTCAAGCTTGCTACACTGCTGGCACTGTAGTGCATGTGTGTCTGTTGCTGCGTCTTTTTGGGCGTGTGTCTGCCCGTACAATGGGACCAGGTCAGTCATCGTATCGATAGTAAAACGTGACTGGGCCAGACTGACACTGTCTGTGTCAGAACCGGGGTATTGCGGTTTGGTCGTGTTTTACGCACTCCTCAGTGTGTTATTAAACTCTTCTGACGTAGACTAGAAATATGTATTTTAGTCTTCTGCTGAACACCTGCAACGTACCTCAACATCCAAGTCGATATCGAGTTAAAATAGCGTATACACACTTCATGAGTGGCTGGCCAGTCGCAGTAAAGATTGATGTATGGACAGACTGTTTTTGCTGTCGCAGCTTTATCTATTGATTTGTGCGACGGACGGTTGCACTGAAATTCTATGCAGTACCTCTTCTGTGTATGTGAGACGCTTGCACGTCTGCTTCTGATACTCTGTCTGTTCTATAAGTTAGTGAAGTTTGTGTGTCAGCTCGCTGTGCTTTACCTGAAGGAAGCATACACTGCGGTTTCTCTGCTACTACCCGACCTGCAATTGCTATATTGCTATATATATAGTACGAATGGACTGTTCAGGGCAATAACTTTTCTGTACAGCTGTACATGTTTGTACTGCACATGCTGTACCGTATTTTTTTATGCGTGAAGCTTGCGTCACCCAGCGCTGTGTACATTGGAGGGTGGCCACAGCTCTCCGAGACGGGTGCCTTTTGAGTTTTAGCATATGAAGTCATCTCGCCCTGAGTGACAGGGGCTCTTAGGGCCTGGCTGCGGGCAGGGCGGGCAGACATTTGCCATGAGGTGTCTGTGGGGTGCTGGCGGCGAGCCTTCATGACGAAGTGTATGTACCCTAAGGAGAAGAGTACGGGGAGAGGGGAATGATGTCAGCTTGACCACGAGGGCCACATAATTACATGCCACATAATTATACTCTACTCAATACAACATACATACAATCCACATAATATCACTCAGTGCCACATAATTACACCACATAATTACACTCTACTAAATGCAACATACACTCCACATAATACCACTCAGTGCCACATAATTACACTCCACATAATTACACTCTCCTCAATACAACACAAAAACACTCCGCATAATACAACTCAGTGCCACATAATTATATGCTACATAATTATACTGCACTCAATGCAACCTACACTCCAAATAATACCACTCACTGTCACATAATTACATGCCACATAATTACACTCTACTAAATGCAACATATACCCCTTATAATACCACTCAGTGTCACATAATTATATACCACATAATTACACTATACTCAATACAACATAAATACAAAACACATAATACTCAATGCACAATAAATACAGTCCACATGATACCACTAAGTACCACATAATCACACATCACAATTACACTCTATTAAATGCAACATAAATACACTCCACATAATACCACTCAGTGCCACATAATTACACACCACATAATCATACTCTACTCAATAAAACATAAATACACTCCACATAATACCACTCACTGACACACAATTAAATACAACATAATTACACTATACTCAATGCAACATAAATACAATCCACAAAATACCACTCAATACTACATAATTACCCGTCACATAATTACACTCTTTTCAATGCAACATAAATACACTACACATAACACTCAGTACCACAAAATTACACACCACATAATTACACTACACTCAATGCAAAATAAATACATCCACATACCACTCAGGGCCACATAATTGCACGCCACATAATTACAGTCTACTCAATGCAACATAAATACACCCAATATAATAACACATAGTGCCACATAAGTACATGTCACATAATTACATTCTATTCAATGCACCAAATACACTCCACATAATACCACTGTACCACATAAGTACAAAAAAAACAACAACATTTTTTTATGTTAAAATCTGTTTTTAATCAGATTGTTCAGTTGTATATAATGTTGTCTTGGTTTTTATAAAAGTAACAAAAATGCTTAACACTTCTCAGTATATCTTTTCACCATAATGCACATTAGCCACAATGCTCTACAACAGTGGTTCCCAAACTTTTGACTCCTGAGGACCCCCATTGAGTCACCCCTGGAAGCCGGGGACCCCCAAACAATTTGTAGGATTTAAATTTCAAACATTAAAATAGTAATTCGAAAAAATGAACACATGTGTGCACACAAAACAAATACTCGAATTACCAATGATTTTAGGGAAATATTTACATGCCCCTTTCACCATGGAAAATCACTTTTTGCGGCCTTCCCGTGGCGATAGGGGCTTCGCCTTATTTACCAGGCAGGGTTAAGACATTTAACGTGGCTTAATGCTGCCTTGTATATATGACCCCCGTTCACCCAATGCTTAGCGTTAAAGGGGTGGGCAGTGGGTGTTGCGGTGGGCGTTTCCCCTGCAACACCCATTGATTTTGATGTTGCCCCCTATTTACAAGGGCAGCGTAAATGGGAGGCAGCGCCAACATTGAGACCAGGGTCAACCGGGTCTTAACTTGGGGAAACAAGGAGAAATGCTTAATTTCTACTCGTTTTTGCAAAACGCCTTGGATTGTTTATCTTCAGGAAGGTGACCCTTCCTGCACCTCAACAATCTTTAAAAAGAAAATGCCATTTTATAACTTCCATTTGTGCTGCATTAAGCAGCACACATAGAAGTGACAAAACGACACTTCAAGATTGTTTATGTGCAGGAAGGGGGACCTTCCTGTACATAAACAAGCTTTCCCTGTTAAGTGTAGGGCCAGCGCAGGGGAAACTCAGGGCTGCACCATATTCCTGTAAATATGGAGCAGCTCCTGTAAATATGGTGCAGCCCTGTGTTTCTGAAGTGGCGCAGTGTGTTGTTAAGCCAAGGAGGCTAACGACACTCTTCGTCACTTCTGTTGTATTTTATATTGAAAGAATTTGCAAGAAAACAAAAAAAGTTAATGGGAAGGTTGGTGCTGCGTCTCCGTGACTAACTGTTCAATGGTTGGCTTTATTTCGCAGTACGAGGCACATGCTCCTACCAGGGCCAAACTGGAAACCCAAAGCAGCCCTTGGCAAATGATTTCAGACCAGTCCCCTTACGGTGCACACTGAGTGCAGTGAGTGAGCCTGACCACTACAAAGGGGACTTTGGGTGGCTCTCCCCCCAAGCAATTTAGGAAACAATGGTGCAGTCTACAACACATATCATTATATATTGAATTGTAGTAGCTTTTCAAGAATAGTAAATGAAGACCTGACTATGCACCAGAATACGACAATCTTTCTGGGGGTTCTTCAATGATTCCCCCACTATCACCCTCCAACAGTGCTTCTCATCTCTTCAAAGCCCTGCTCTGTCATGTGTATTTCATTTCTGATAGCATCTCTCATACCATTGTAGGATGTCAGAGCACTTTACATCACACACACATATAGAGACAATGAATCATACATGTAAATCAGTGTATAAAAAATGTTACATAAGGCAAAGGGGACTACAAGGTGTAGTATTCACGTCATTCATACTGATAGGCATTTTTAAATAGTGCTTGTTCTGGAGAAGCACAAACCCAGGATTCAGAAAATAACACAGTGGTTGGCATTGACTTTAACAATAAAAATGTAGTTCCACCCACATAAACCTTTTTAGCAGCATCAGGATAATGAAAGACTGGGAAAAAACATAAATTACTAACTTGTACCTTACAGTTTGCAAGCAGCTCTTTGATGATAGTTTATAGGTCTATTTGCTAGATTACAACTGTCACTTATAAACTTCAGAGTAACAAAAGAATCCCTGTGGCAAAAGCCGTAACCCACTGACCTATGCACATAAAATACTGTTTCTTAAAATGCATTGTACACTTCCTTGCAGTAAGCATATTAACCCTCTGTGCTACATTGGACAGTCAAAGCTGCCACCAGACAAAACTCTCATCTCTCTCCAGCAGGGACATTAATCACTGGCATTATCTCAACACTTTTATTGTTCTTTGAAAACTGCTAATTAAACAAGCTACTTTGTAGTGCTTTTAAAACTGCTGCCTGCGGACCCCCTGGGAATGTGTCAGGGACCCCTGGGGGTCCGCGGACCACAGTTTGGGAAACACTGCTCTACAACATAGCCAAAACCTCAGGATAAACACATAAGGTCCCAAAAGCGAGACCTATTGGCTATGCCAATGCTTGTTTAAATATTTTCTGGGGTATCGTTAGCAATTTGGGAAATATATGAGGAGGTTGTACAATAGAAATACAAGCCTTAACTTTGACTCTCAAACGGCTTATTTGGTGTCTCAGTTTCTCGTAGATGTCCTTCAATCCCTGCACATGAGATTCTTGCTTTTGCTTCATTGCTTCTTCATACCAATTTTCGCAGTCTGCCTATTGTTCTGAACTAGATTTGTACTTAATGTTTTCAGTCATTTCAAAAGCTTATTGAAATGCAGTATAACAAAGTGTTAGACTTGGCATCGTTTGGCGTGTTTCCCCTGAGTTTTTGCTTTCTGATCTCCCGGTTTTGACTCTGTTTTTGCTGGCATAGTGTTTCTGCGCACTTTTGTCACTGCTGATCAGTAGTGAAGTGCAAGTGCTCCTGTGATAGCCCCGGCGGAGCTATCAACATCAAGGAACTGTTTTTTCAAGCATATTTTGATAACTGAAGATTTTTAAGTGCTGTGTTGTGGATTTTTATCGTTTTTGGTCTTGTCTGAAGTATATAAAAATATTGGATTTTCTAAACTGGTGTGGTGTCCTTTTTTAGTGCTTACAATGTATTACTGTTGGTCATGTGCAAATGCTTTACACACTGCCTCTAAGATAAGCCTGACTGCTTGTGCCAAGCTACCAAGGGGGTGAGCAGGGGTTATTTTAGGAGTGTAAATCCCTTATCCTGACTAGAGTGGTGGATTCTGCCTGGCTTTGGCACATGCCCTAGCCTACCCAAAATCCAATTTCTAACACAAAGGTACCTCCTTCTGGAAATGACAAGTACTTTTTATCTACACAGCACATTACCCCATCTTCAGTACACCGGCACATACTTTTACCATATTGGTGGTACATTGCATGGGCAGGAGTCCTTTTTGGAGGGTTTTCTGCAGTTTCATTTTATCTGCCCCGTGCTTTTTACTGCACCCTTAATTATAACAAGGTATGTTATGTGTCTCCCAGTCTTGATCTGCAGGTCACTCCTTTGAGGGCGTTGATTAGATGGGTAGGAAGATAAAGGATGGGTCTAAACGCTTTTCCAGTGTCTGTTTCCCGTAGGGAGATGGGAAAGTGTGTTTTCATACACTGACCCCTATGTGTCCCGAGATCCCTGGTCACAGCCTTTGTAGAGGTTCCAGGATGACTAGATTAGTGCACCTTTTTCAGTCACTCATTCATCCTCGCGGGTCTGTTCTTGGTGTCTCAAGCAAAACTTGCTTCCCCGTATTTCTATAGTGCCTCCTACCTTTGATTTCAGGCACCCTCTCTCTGTACCTACCCTAACTGTTTTATCCCGTCATCACCTCCCAGGCAAAAATATTTCAGTTTTCGAACAAAGTATATAATTAGACTTTTTATCTCCTAAATTTGAAACCGTGCTGACACTCTGTGACCAGATTGGTGAGTTGTGTTGGGCCATTCTCAGCCCAAGCTCGCCACAAAGAAGTCTTCATCTTAACTTTGGTGAAAAGGGTTGTTGTGTGGTGATAAGTCTGACCTCGATCCTTTTGTTTGTTCTCTTAGACAAGACCCCTCAATTTTGCCCTTTAGGATTGCAGATTTGGACTTTAAGGTTGCCCTTTATGCAGACGACCTTTTAATGTATACATCTGATCATGTAACAGCTATACCCGCATTATATAAGTTAGCGGGAGAATTTGGCAAGGTCTCCGGCTATAAAATTAATAAGGAGAAAACTGAAATAATGAGCTGGAACTGTACAGATGCAATACCGGGGGATGAAAGGTCAGATGAGATATTTAGGAATCCACCTAGCGCAGCAGCTGAATGATACATCTAGGATCAGCTGGGAGAAGGTTTCAAAGGAGGTGGGTTCCCTACTGGTACGTTGGGCGGACCTCCCATTAAATATATACGGGAGGGTGAACCTTATAAAAATGATAAATTTACCTAAGTTAACTTTTTTGTTTAATTCAATCCCCCTTTCCTTTAATGTTAGAGATCTTGCTACCCTTCAAGGCAAAATAGGGTCATTCATTTGGGCCACTAAGACCCCGAGGATAGCATGGAAAAAGCTAAGGAGAGGATTGAAGTTAGGAGGATTAACTTTACCCGACTTGCTTTCTTATTGCCACGCTTTTCATTTTAAGAATTTTAGATTGCTAGCTAACACCATTGATTCTTTGTCTGTGGGCCGCTTGTTCCGGGCATGACAGGAATTTTTCCTCTATAAATTTGGGGACCCCAAATTCTACAAGAAAGTCAGACTCAAGGTTCTATTGGCTGCACTAAGAAACTGGGGTATATTAGGAAGGCATTATAAATAACATATTATGCGCCTCAGGCCCCAATCTGGGATTCCTCAGGTACCCCGGATTGTTTTCAGGATCGATTATCACAACCGCTTAGGTCTGCAGGTATTAGATTGTGGGGAGATCTTCAGGTGGATTTAGATCTTATGAGCTGGGACCTAATGTCCCGATTAACTAGAGGGACACTCATGAATTTTAAGTTTTATCAGTTATCCACATGGTGGTCATCGCAATTATGGAGTAATGAAGATTCCAGTATAACCATTGACTCCATTGCTAGAACTGGAGTATAGAAACATGAGTTGTCCTTCTGGTACGGGGTGTTTATAGAAACAGGGGCCTGTTTGGACTCAGAGTTGCAGAAACGCTGGGGTCGCTGGGGTAATACTTTCATTGAAAATGGAGAAGGTCTGCGGAAACTTTGGTGTGACTCTTTTTCTATGTTACAGGCTGCGGTCAAACCTGCGAATCTTAGGAGAAACCATTTGTACACCATGTATAGGGTGTATTGGACCCCAGGTAAATTATCTAAGATGTCCGCAACAATTTACCACTGTGCTAGATGTAAGTTCCCTGCTGCAGATGACCTCCATATATTCATGAATTGCCCAAAGATCGGCCCCTTCTGGACGGAGGTATGTGGTTTTCTGGGGGATGTACTGGGTCTGCAGATTGAAGTAAGTGCAAGGCTAATATTTTTTGGTCTGCTAGATAATTATGGTTTGAACGTTCCAGCCTCAAAGTTTGTACAATACGTGGTGATTATTGCCAGGCGGGAAATCTGTAGAGTTTGGAAGCTTGAGACACCACCTACCTTTGCGGACTGTCTAAAAAACATCATTATGGTAAGCCAATTGGACATGGCCTGTGATAACTCTAGTGTTAATAAGATCTGGTCAGCATTGGAGACTTGGAGAGAGAAGTAAGATCAGTCCAATGATTATGCCAAGGCTTGTCGGTCAGGTCCTCCCTAATATCTGGTGGCCTCTCGAGAATCGATAACGGAAGTGGGACAAGGATACAGCCGTGTCTCTAGGAAGGCTCTGCCACCTCCTTGTGCCTTTTCCACCTAGGCGGCTTTCAATAATGGCCTATAGGAGGGAAGTAGAGGTATTCCAACTTGAGCGTTTTTGTTTGATGGCATGTATGAGGACATAAAAAAAAAAGTCAGACCTCGATCATCGCATCTGGCCAAGCAAAGGAAAGGAACTTTCTGGCAAGCCGCTATGCAACTGAAAACAAAATCTGCTTCCACACCAATCAAATTCTGAACATGTTTCTTAACAAAAAAGAAGTCTGAAATGGTTCATTAACAAAAGTATGTGAATCACAGGTTCAGCAGCCAGAGCGACACCCAACAAACTGAATATGGAGCATGTTTGGTGTGCAGTGGTAAAGCACAATTTTTTAGAGTTGCAAAAACAGCTCCGTAAAGGGAGAACACGTAACCTATTTAAACAACTTGAGCATGTGGGTATCTGAATATCATGAGAAAGAAAAAAGAAGACCTTCAGTTTGTAACAAGAATGTAAATATTTTGGCTAAGCAAGCTAATCAACACTTTCTCCTATTTGGAGCCAAGACTCGTTAAAGAGCCTCAAACAGTCAAGCTAGGCACTTCCTTCAGGCAGTTGTTAGCATGGGGAGAAAAACATGACTGAAACCAGTTACAGTTATGCTAATTAAAAAATACAATCAGAATAAGATGTGAGTTGATACCAGGAGTACAGACTAAGGACAAGAACTATAATCCAGACGAAATTGTTAGCAGTAAACCTCTTATCACTTACCACGAAAGAAAAAAGAAGAAATGAATACAAGAATACTTTCTGTCCAGCTGCTATTTGGGATCTAGTGGAAGTTACATTCCTTTTGGAAGGACAAGTCACAGCCTTTAGTCACGCAAACCAAACTATTTACAACTGATTTGATTACACAGTATCTAGAAGGCCTACACCTCTTAACCAGTTTCTCTGATATGGAACACGATCTAGGTATTGATACACACCACCCTTCAGAAACCAACATGACGTCAAAATTCATATTCACTTTGGTACTTCTAGTTAGGAATTCCATAGAGGTTTTAGTACTGCAGTGCTGGAAGATCTAGAAACTAATTTCTAACAGGTACAACAGGAAAAACGAGATTTCTGCTAAAGAACGTTACTGTCGTACAATACAAAGCCCTCCTAAATTTAAGAGAGCACCCCAAACATAATCCTTAAATAAGTGGATAGAGTGGGCAACATTGTAATACGGTTCCCTGATGATTATATCAAGAAAACCTACCTACAATTACATAATCAAACTTGCAATAGAAACTTATATCCCGACTACTCAAACCCGAATTTTTCTGAAACAGAAAATTTGAATCTCCTACTTAATCACTTTGGAACGGAAAAATATCTATTGTGAATTGTCCTGCAATGATTACTTTGTATCCTCTTCGAAAGATACATACCAGAGTTTTTCCACACCCGGCTGTCTCATCATTTCAGACATTGAGTCAATATGGTCAGCAAAATGCAAATACATAGGTCTACATCTTCAGCCTTGCACGAAGGGCCTGCTGTCCTGTGTCCACGATACTATAGATTTCTTGCTTGAACAAACTACAAAATGTTGCCTGGAAAAAATTATTTTTTCTTGGCTGCAATTAAAGTTGTTAGCATATGTATGTGTCAACCCTTAATAAAGATGGAGAAGTGGCAATCAAACAAGCGCCATCAAATAATTCTGCACACTGCACAGCAACTACCAATATGCTACTGGAAATGCTTGAATTCAATCTTCATAACAATTTTGTGCCTTGGAACTGGGATAGGATATCTTTTTACAACTTCAAAATATGCTCTATTGTGTACCTGTTGCTTTGGGTGTTGGCTCAGGAATGAAGACTTTTCTGAATTTACCTTCTTATTTATTTAATTTATTTATTTATAACGTTTTATATTGCGTTAGCTAGACCCCTGGGTATCCGATCGCTTTACATACACAAAGGAAAAGATTGCATAACATCGCAGGACATGAGGATGCATAAATATAAAAGCAAAGACATAATACTTATGTATCCAGTGAGGGGAGGAGGACACAGGTAGCTGACACAGTCAGAAAACCACCATCCATGAAGGTCAAAGTGAGTGGGGAGTCCATTAGGTTATTGATACCTAGGATGGTTGCCTTGGTCGGTAGAGTATTGGTTGAGGAGAAAGAGTTTCAGGTCCTTTTTGGAGCAAGAGAAGGAGGGATTGCACCTGAGGTCAATAGGGAGTGCATTCCACATCCTGGGTACGTTGCCAGAGAAGGACCGGCACTGGGTCGTTTTCTTTTTCCGTTTCGGAGGGAAGAGAAGAAGAGAGTTGGTGCTTCTCAGAGTTCTGGATTTTCCTGCTTTTACTAGTTTGCTGTTTAGGTAGTTTGGGGATTGGGTGTGAAGGGCCTTGTGAGTGATGCAGGCCAGTTTGTAAATACATCTACCTTCCATGGGAAGCCAGTTGAGTGCGTTGAGGGTTGGTGAGATGTGTTCAAATCTTTTTACACCAGTTATGAGTCGGGCTGCCATGTTAAGGACTGACCTTAGTGGGGCTAGGTGAGCTTTTGGTGACCCTGTTAGGATGGCATTTCCATAGTCCAGTTTAGAAAGAACTAGGGATTGTACAATTATCTTGAGATCATCTTGAGGAAAGAAAGGTTTAATTTCTTGAGGTGTTTTAGAGAGTAAAGCACACTTTGTGCAGAGTGTGGTCCTTCATTGACAAGTTCTTGTCCAGGGTAATGCCTAGTGACTTTACTGAGTCGGATAGGACAAGGGAGCAATTTAGAGCATCAAGCTCCTTGAGCCAGACTTGAATTGGTTGGTGGTTACTTTTCGGAGAGAACAGAAATAATTCCGTTTTGTCCGGGTTCAGTTTTAATTGGTTTCCGTTAAACCAGGTTTGGACTTGGTTAGCGTGACATTGAGTTGTCGGACGTCATTGGGCGGTTTGATTTTGTGGTGTATTTGTCGTCAGCATATAGGTGGTAATGAACCTCTGCTTGTTTCAAAATAATTGCAAGGAGTTCCATGAAGAGATTGAAGAGGGATGGTGAGAGGATCGATCCTTGCAGGACTCCAAGTTTCACTCATGTTGGCACAGAGAGGCAGGAGTTGATTTTAATCTCTTGCGAACGGTGCTGAAGGAAGGAAGTGAACCATTCTAGTACTGGTTAATGCCACATCGGCTCTTCAGAGTATCAAGTGAAGCTTGTGTTGTATACTCTACATTGATGACATTTAAGTCATTTGGCAAAGGCTTATTACATTACATTGACACAATAAATCACAATAACTTTTACATGGTTCTCATGCATAACATTTCCAAACCTTCAAGATTTTCCAGTCCATGGTACAGACACCATATACAACTATACAGAAAAAGCATGTCCACAAATTCTGTTCTCATTAGTATCAGCAGCATCCCAAAATACCTGCTTAATACCATACAAAAATGAACTACTGAGGATCAAGAGTGACTGGTAGTGAGGACAATGTCTTTAGGACAAAAGCAATAGAAGCTCCTAATAGATTTATAGAGTATGGATACACAAAATGATGCATTGATGATGCCCAGAAAGTGAAACAGTGCAGACTACAAAACTGAAAAACTGCTTGAGAAGAAAGAAAAGTACACTGGTGAAATAACCATACTGTTGGAACGTTGAGGTATGGTGCGTTGTTCGGTGAGGTCTGATTGGTATATGTCGGGGTTGGGCAGGTGGCATATTAGCAGGGGAAAGGAGATGGAGGCCTGGTAGTATATTTATGGTTAACAACGAGCACTTCTAGGGCAAGTAGGGCACGGCAGAATAAAACACTATGTGACATACACTGCAGTATGTGGCAGCTTTGCATGTTGTTGAAACTTTGTCACTGCTGCTGTAGTTCGAACGTATTTCTGTACCACTCACCATTTTTTGTTCCGCTTTGTTTTCTCTCTGGTTTACCATCTTTTTCCATGGTCACTCTGCTGAACTACTATTTCTAGGTTGGTTTATGTCTCGCCTAATTTGCTTAAATATCTTCAGTATATGGTGGATATTGTGTTGTCACTGGGATTCAGGGACCTAATAGCCCATGGTTCAGCACAGCTAGCAAGGAGGTGTTAGGCGGTGAACTGTTTGTTTGTTCAAGTTCTAATGTTTGTCTCTTGTTTTCCCAGCTATTTGTTTACTTAACTTACTTCCTGTTCCTCTCTCAGAAAGCAGGTCCTGAAGTTTTTGAGCCTGCTCGAGCTATTATGCAAAAGACACCACAAGAGAGATCCAGAGTAGGGTTTCTCTCCACCTTTGCTATTATCTCCCTAACTCCAGTGTCCTCTGCTTTATGCATCTCAAGCAGGGGAGTAGGGGTCCAGGACAGGTTAGGCTATATCTTGGAGTTCATCCTCTATCGCTTGTTACCTCAAACACGTATGCTTCATTACTACATTTCAAGAATAAGATAAGCATAGTCGCAGAATATTGATCAAATTTTTGTCAACCAATGCAATATCAAACACACCAAACCTGCCTTCAAAGAGGAGCCAATCTGAAGGACCTACTATATCTGTCAGAGTTCAGACATTGACAACCAGTTAATTCCAGCGCGTTTTAGAAACCAAGGGGATTCTCTAAATGCCAGAACTGCTCAACCTGCAAGGCAGGAGAACAAAAGAAACAGGACTTCATGTACCGAGGGTAAAGTACATTCAAAATACCATATTGGCTCAATTGTCACAGTACATATGTCAACTACATGAGTACATACCCATGTAAACTGGTATATGTAAAAAGCAGCATTTATCTAAATGTAGTATGCAGGTTCATGGTATAGGAATATTGATAATTTGGCTCTAGTTTTCCCTTAACTAAACACTCCAGTATTTACCATGAACATCAAGGAGTTTTCATTCTATGTCATTGATCACATGAAGAAAACATCCCATGCCGTTCATCGAGAAATAGCACCGAGTAAAAAGGAAAGCAAATGGATTTAAGTCTGGACTCAGTAAAATATTACTTCATCAAGGAAACATAAGTGCACTAATGGCTACTATGAACCTGCACTAATAGTTAACAGGATTTTCTTCACTTCTGAATACCCTGTTTCAACCAGAATCTGCTTACAGTAAAATCTATGACTTGGCAAATCAGTGTACCCTAAATAAACTCAATCAATCAAAAATGGCAAACGTTAAAGCTTTATATCCATGAATTTCCGTCTGGTCTTGTACAGAGTGCACTCTTCATATCAAGCTCTCACAGGTGACATATGATGACTACTTCCAATCAACTAATCACAGAATAACTTTGTATGAATGCTAGATGCTTATAAATGGAAATGTATACTGATGCTACATCTAAAATGTTGCTCCTTAACCTCTCTAGTAACACTGATCACTCATTGTAAATAACTGTGATGTTGCCTCAATTTATCGAGCAGACCTAAATGGCATGAACGAAAATGTCCCACTATACCAGGCGCGGACAAATATATTCGAAGTAATATGGTCGTCCTAGGTCGTACCTGCAATGCTTTCTGCTATACACTGATGTTTGCACTCACGCTTAGCCTGATTATTCAGCTGTTGTTAAATTAACTATAAATAACCTCCAGACTACTGGAATATCAATGCAACCGTACTATCACCAGAAGATTAAGAACACATACAGACCTACACTTTATTTGACTGGATGGCACTTTTTTAATATTATTTGGATTTAATCCTGCAGAGTGACCACTACTAACCCTCAATTAAATGTAATCACCCTTGACAATAAGTAGCTGCCCTTAATAATACTCTAAGATGAACTCCATGTTCTCCTTTGACAGTAGTAATACCTCAACAACATGTAATAATATAACTGTACATACAATGATGCAAACACACGGCTGAACTATCATTTATAAGCACCTTATGGCCTTTATCTCATAGTACAGACGGCACTGACCATGGCACACCAATACAGACCAACGTGAGATAAGAAAGCAACCTACATCAAGCCTACTCACCACCATTATTAACAATGTGGTGCTCTTTACATCTCCTTATGGGTGAGCTAGCAGCCAGGCTTTTACTTGATTTGCGCCTTGTCATGTCGACTGGTCTATTGACAGTCAGTCAGTGCCCGGCGGGCTGGTCTGACCGATTGGTGTGTGGGCCGTTTATTTGGCTATTCGTGGGCCCTTTGATGGTCTGATGGGCTCGTTTTTACTGTTGATTTTCCTGATACTAAAACAAACTTAGGGGGTCATTAGGATCGCGGATTTCCCGCATCCTCCGGGCCGGCGGAAGCCACCGCCGGCCCGGAGGATGCGGGAAAACCGCCGCAGATGCTTGAAAGACCCACCGCCAATTTAGGATGGCTGGTGGGTCTTGGAATCTGTCCGCCGCTTTTCCGCCGCGGTTGCCTTCCGACGGTGGCGGAAAAGCATTAACATGGCTGGCGGTGTCTATCAGACACCGCCAGCCATATTATGATGGAGTAGAAAGTATGCTTTTCCACGGCAGCTTTTCCGCCGTGGAAAAGCATACGGACCTTCACTTCGGGGGCCCGTTGCGGGCCCCCTTGGTGAAGGGGGGATGGGGGGTGCACATGTGGGGTACCTATGGTACTCCCCTGCATTTGCGTGAACAAAGCGGCAGGCACCGCGCGGTGCCTGCCGCTTTGTGCACGCAAATGCCGTGCATGTAGGAATGACAGAGCTAGAAAATGAAGGTATGTCAGTTAATAAACCCTTGTTGAAAACTGATAGTATTGTGGAGAAGTGTGGCTCAATGGTTAGAGCGGCAGACCCTGATGCAGAGGTCTAGCCCGGGACCAGGGTTCAATTCCCGCCTCGGCGGGTCTTGGGCTCAATTTCCTCGGACCTGATAATTCTCGCCTCGGTGCTTATTCTAATCATGGGTCCCACTCTGCAACTCTGGGCAATAGCTTGCTTAATCTCCACAACGGCCCCCACAGCGCTAGGATGCCTGGCTTCACCTTCGGGGTGCCCAGGAGTGGGCACTTCACAGGGAAAAACCAGGAAGGGTTCCACAGTGGTATTCGTACAAGCGCCGAGATACCCCAGCTGGGGTCGATTCGTGCGCTATACAAGTACACTACATTTACATTTACATGCATTTTTAACATTGTGGCGGGTGCAGCTTGAAGCTGCACCCGCCGCAATGTTAAAAATAGAGGATGTGACCGCCACCCTGGCGGTCACATCCTAATCTGCGTGGAGGGACCGCCGCTGCCCCTGCGGACGGTCCCTCCTACTCTATGGTGGCGGACGGACTCAATCAATCAATCAATCAATCAATCATAACACTTGTATAGCGCGCTACTCACCCGGGAGGGTTTTAAGGCGCTTGGGGGAAGGGGTCCGCTACTGCTCGAACAGCCAGGTCTTGAGTTGTCTCCTGAAGGCGGGATGGTCCTGGGTCCGCCGAAGGTGGGTGGGGAGGGAGTTCCATGTCTTGGCTGCCAGGTAGGAGAAGGATCTGCCTCCGGCGGTGGCTCTTCGGATGCGTGGTACGGCGGCGAGGGCGAGGCTAGTGGATCGTAGCTGTCGGGTGGGCGTGTAGAAGGTCAGGCGGTCGTTGAGGTACTTGGGGCCCAGGTCGTGGAGAGACTTGTGTGCGTGGGTGAGGAGCCTGAACGTGATCCTCTTGTTTACGGGGAGCCAGTGCAGGTCCCTCAGGTGGCCGGAGATGTGGCTGCGTCGGGGGATGTCCAGGATGAGTCGGGCAGAGGCGTTCTGGATGCGTTGTAGTCTTTTCTGTAACTTGGCTGTGGTTCCGGCGTAGAGGGTGTTTCCGTAGTCCAGACGGCTGGTGACGAGTGCCTGGGTGACCGTCTTCCTGGTTTCGGTCGGGATCCCTCGGAAGATCTTGCGGAGCATGCGTAGGGTGTGAAAACATGATGAGGAGACAGCGTTGATTTGTCTGGTCATCGAGAGGGAGGAGTCCAGGATGAAGCCCAGGTTGCGTGAGTGGTCTGTTGGCTTGGGAGTGGTGCCTAGGGCGGGGGGCCACCAGGAGTCGTCCCAGGCGGAGGGCGATGATCCCAGGATGAGGACTTCCGTCTTGTCTGAGTTCAGTTTCAGGCGGCTGTTCTTCATCCATTCGGCGACGTCTTTCATCCCTTCGTGTAGGCTCGTTCTGGCGGTGTCGGGGTCTCTGGTGAGGGAGAGGATCAGCTGCGTATCGTCGGCGTAAGAGATGATGTTGAGGTTGTGTTGGCGTGCGATGGCTGCAAGAGGTCTCATGTAGACGTTGAAGAGGGTGGGGCTGAGTGATGATCCTTGCGGTACGCCGCAGATGACTTCGGTGGCCTCGGATCAAAACGGGGGGAGGCCGACTCTCTGTGTTCTTCTGTCGAGGAACGAGATGATCCACTCCAGTGCCTTCTCTTGGATGCCGATGTTGCTGAGGCGCTGCACTAGGGTGCGGTGGCAGACAGTGTCGAACGCTGCAGAGAGGTCCAGGAGGATGAGTGCCGCTGTTTCCCCGTTGTCGAGCAGGGCTCGGATGTCGTCGGTGGCTGCGATGAGGGCGGTCTCGGTGCTGTGGTTGGCTCTGAAACCGGACTGCGAGGGGTCGAGGGATCCGTTCGTCTCGAGGAAGGCGGCCAGTTGTCTGTTGACGATCTTCTCGATGACTTTAGCAGGAAACGGGAGGAGCGAGATGGGGCGGAAGTTCTTGAGGTCGGTGGGGTCCGCTGTTGGTTTCTTCAGTAGGGCGCTGAGCTCGGCATGCTTCCAGCTCTCCGGGAAGGTGGCGGTTTTGAAGGAGGTGTTGATGATGTTCCGGAGTTGGGGTGCGATGGTGGAGTCGGCCTTGTTGAAGACGTGGTGGGGGCAGGGGTCGGTCGGAGATCCGGAGTGGATGGTGTTCATCGTGCGGGCTGTGTCTTCGGTGGTCACCATGGTCCAGGTGCGGAGGGTGGCGGTGGGGGGCGTTGGCTCGACGGTTGGGTGCGTGGGTGGTGCGCCGAAGCTGTTGTGGATGTCGGCGATCTTGCGGTGGAAGAACGAGGCGAGAGAGTCGCAGAGATCTTGTGAAGGAGTGATGTCGTTGTTGCCGGTGCTGGGGTTGGAGAACTCCTTGACGATGCTGAAAAGTTCCTTGCTGTCGTGGGCGTTGTTGTCCAGTCGTTCCTTCAGTGATTTCCTCTTGGTGGTGCGGATGAGCTGGTGGTGCTTGCGGGTGGCGTGTTTGACGGCGGTCATGTTGTCAGTGGTCTGGTCGAGGAGCCAGGTTTTCTCAAGGGTGCGGCAGGTCTTCTTGGAGTCCTTGAGTTCGTCGGTAAACCAGGAGGCCTTCTTGCTTCTGGGTCTGCTGGGGGGGTTCTTCAGTGGCGCGAGGTGGTCGGCGCAGGCGGTCAGCCACTGTGTGAAGTTGCGGGCTGCTTCGTTGGGGTCCGTTGTGCTGGCGGGTGGGTGCTGGCTGAGGGAGGTGGAGAGCTGGTCGGCGGTGATCTTGCTCCCACTCCTGTGAGGGACCTGTTGCGGGTGGTGGTGGGTCGTGGTTCTTCTGAAGCTGAAGTGGACGCAGCTGTGGTCGGTCCAGTGGAGTCCGGTGGAGTGGTTGAAGGTGATGTGCTTGCTGGATGAGAAGATGGGATCAAGCGTGTGGCCGGCGTAGTGGGTGGTGGGGGTGTTGACCAGTTGCTGGAGTCCAAGGATGGCGAGGTTGTCCAGCAGGGCGGCGGTGTTGCGGTCCTTGTTGTTCTTCAGGTGGAAGTTGAGGTCCCCTAGGAGGATGTAGTCGGCGGAGGGGAGGGCGTGTGGGCTGATGAAGTCCGTGATGTCTTCGCTGAATTGTGTGCGTGGTCCCGGGGGTCTGCAGACGAGGGTGCCTCTGAGGGTCGGCTTTGGGTCGGTGTGTATCTGGAAGTGGAGGTGCTCTGCGGCGGCGTAGGTGTCGTCGGAGTCGGCCGTGACGTGGATGGTGTTCTTGTGGACGATGGCGATGCCTCCTCCTGTCTGGTTGATGCGGTCCCTCCTGATGATCTTGTACCCGTCAGGTCCGTCCGCCATCATAATCTGCCCCATGGTGTGCAGCCATCTAAAATCCATGGGGGGTTCCATACCTTAGAAGACACTTACACAGTGTGTCTTTACAAGTTCAAAACTGCACCGGTTTGCAGTCATAGGCTTCTTTCTTATCTAACTAATTCCTTAATGGGGCCCCTTTTATTTTGGTGCCCCGACCAATTTTCTGTTCCAGTCCGATTCAATGTACTCTTTTCAGTTTTCAATCCATATAACTCCGCTTACATTTCCCCTCCTTTTACCCAGACTATACAGTGACATTTGACAATCTTTTGCAACTTCAATGTGTTTCACACCTTTCAATCTATTCAGCATGGAACTCATTGATACTATTTCATCTTTGAGGACACCGTCCCATATCAGAGTGCCCTATGCTGCTTTTACTAAAAGTACTGGCACACTGTGCATGTAGGAATGACAGAGCTAGAAAATGAAGGTATGTCAGTTAATAAACCCTTGTTGAAAACTGATAGTATCGTGGATAAAATCATATAAAAGCCAGATGGTATCAGACTGATGTCCTGGAACATCGCGGGATTATCAGGGAGAATTGGTAACCCTGGTTGTTTAACTTTTCTTCAAGAATTCGCTATTATATGCCTACAGGAATGTTGGGCTATGGAGGCCATCCATATTAATGGCTATCGTAACTTTCATACACCTGCAATTCATATGGTAAGGGGAAGAAATAAGGGGGGTCTTTGTACCTATATTTCAAATCTCTTAAGTGGTGTAACAGTAAAATTTGAACCAATGTTCGAATATTACCAGATACTGCAGATGACGGATGGGAGAAATCAAAAATTAACTTTGGTAAATGTCTATAATAATATCCCAAAAGCAGAGATCAGTAACATTTTAGAGGATCTTTCCCAAACCTTGAGGGGCATTGAAGAAAACCAGTCAGGCGATAGCTGCATTATATGGGTGGGAGACTTTAATTCCTTTCGTTGTCCACATAGCCACCTGAATATTTGTGGCTTGGGAACAAGTAGAGAGGAGGTTAGTGCACATTTTTCCCATACAATTCTGGGGAATTATTTTAATGATATAATATTTGAACTACATCTGGGCTTCATAAATGAACTGTGTTCCCCACCGGTACCTTTTAAGCCAACATTTATTGGGAGAGGATGCAAATCTATTATAGATTTTGCCTTAATATCTAAGCGCCATTCCAGCCGCATTCTCAATTATAATACATGTGAAATAGAAATGAGCAACCACTATCCATGTAGTCTATCCCTCCTCTTAGCAGGGACACAGGGTAAGGCAAATAATCTAACTGAGAACTTATATAATTACAAATTAAGCCTAGCAAAGAAAAACGGATACTCCATGAAGTGGAATAAAGTAGAACCTACAGCCTTCCTTGCAAAACTCATTAAAAATAAACAGAGGGAATTTGAAACATGCCTCGCTACAGATAGAGCAGATCTCAAAGTTAGTGAGGCTTTCCTCAAAATTATGGAGGAAATTAAAAAACTGCTAACGAAAACACAGAGACATGATAGGATTAATGAACATAGATAGTTCAGTGGTTAGAGGCGGCAGACCCGGAAGCTGAGATCGGCCGTGGACCAGGGTTCGATTCCCCGCCTCGGCGGGTCTCGGGCTCAAAAATTCCACGGACTCGACAATTCTCGCTCCGGTGCCTCCTCGATTCACGGGTTCACACTCTGCGACTCTGGGCAATAGCTTGCTTAATCTCCACTACGGCCCCTCGCGGCGGGATGCCTGGCTTTCACCTTGTGGATACCCTGCCGGGGTATCTCACAGGGGAATACCAGGACGGGTTCCCTAAGCAAGCGCCTTGATACCTTCGGGTGATACGTGCGCTATATAAGTTTGCAATACAATACAATACAATACAATACAATTCAGAGTGCAGCAAGACTCATGCACACTTAATGTTATCTTAAAAAATGGAGCCACGGAACCAGACAGAAGTCAGATCTGCGAGATCTGCCTATCAACTCGCGATAACAGTTCGCAAACGAGAGCTGAAGTAGGAAGCCTGGCAGGCGTTACATCAAGCCTGCATGATTAAAGACAATATTGGGTTCTGGAAGGCCGTAAATACCCCCTTCTTTGCAGAGAAGGAATCGAATAAAGTGGAAGAAGCTATTACTGAAAATACATGGGTAACCCATTTTAGCGAGCTTTACCAGGCAGACGCTTCAATTGAGGCGGGGAGCCCAGACCAAATGGAAGGAGCACCTGTTATGGCTCAGAATTGTTTCCCTCTAAATGTTGAATTTTCGCTAACAGAAGTTCAATTGGCTATTAACACTAGTATTGCTGGGAAAGCACCAGGACCGGATGGGGTGCCAGTAGACGTATATAAATCTAGCATAGAATTATGGGCCCCACTTTTAATGAACGTCTTAAACAGCTGTAATAAATATGTTTTTTTTCATACGTGGCAAGAGGCCATCGTAATCCCTATTTTTAAAAAAGGCGACCGTAGTGATCCAAAATGTTATAGACCAATTTCTTTGTTGGATTCACTCATGAAGGTCGCCGGGAGGGTGATACTCAACAGACTGCAATCCTGGGTAGAAGACCAAGGTATATTTTCACAGTTTCAATATTGGTTTAGGGCTGGTCTTGGTACAACGGAGCAAGGTCTGAACCTGGCACTTATAATATCAAAGTATGTAACGGTTAAAAAAGAAAACCTATTCCTGTGCTTCGTAGACTTAAGCTCGGCCTTTCACTGCCTGAATCATGAGAAATTATGGTCCATATTAGTGCAAATGGGAGTTGACCCAAAACTGCTAGATTTCATAAAGGAATTGTATAGGGGAGCTGGGGCTAAGGTGCGGTATGGAAGTAAGGGGGAATGCACTTCTAAATTCAATATAGAAAAGGGAGTGAGGCAGGGGTGCATACTTGCACCATTCCTATTTAATTTATATATAAATAGCATAGCCTCCTACCTTATGGAAGATCAGCATGATTACCCCAGAATTAAGAATACTTCTGTCCCCTTATTATTATATGCAGACGATGCAGTAATTATGGCCCGGACACAAATTGGCCTCCAAAAATCACTGATTAAATTCTCACAGTACATGGGTGATAGATGCCTAAAGATAAATATAAGCAAGACCTTCACCATGTGCTGTACTACAAAGAAGGCCATAAAGTGTAAGATCTCTCTCTTAGACTCAAAAATAGCTATGACAGAGACATTCTCCTATTTGGGCATCAACTTTAACAAAAAGGGGACCTGGTCTTCGGCCATACAAGCAAGAAAATTAGCATTCACAAGAGCTATTGGGGCTGTTAGAAATTTCGCTAATAAATTAGGGGGTCGCCCAGTCCCAGCACTAATGGACATTTTTAAAACCAAATGTGTGTCCACAGTAATGTATGGTGCAGGGATATGGGGGATAAGCGAAGCTCGTAATATCCAGCTTTGCGAAAATAAATTCCTCCGTTACTTATTAGCTGTCCCTCAGCCCACTTCTACGTTTGTATGCCATCAAGAACTGGGCATACATTACATCTCAGATCTTATTAAAGTTGACCCGATCTTACTGTGGCATAAAGTGTGGTCAACGGATGAGACAGGTCTGAACAGGGATGTAATTCGGGATTGTCAGAGTCTAGAGGGGGCATTAAGGTTTCCCTGGCTTAGGTATGTAAAGAAATTCTTAACTGATAGTGGGCACACAGAATATTTTGACTCACCAGAAAGCCTAGTAACAGTTTCTAGGAAAAATCTGAAAAACATTTGCTTGCACTTTTTAGAAAGTAAGCGCTGGACGGAGGAGAAAATTAAAATATCAGTAATGGAGAATCATTTGATTCTCCAGGGACAGGGTATCCAGCCATATCTGAAACAGGTGCAAAGCTGTTACTCTCGTATGCTATTGACCAGATTCAGGGGGGGGCACCTTTTTCAGAATGACTATGTTTCCGGACTTAAACTGTTGGTCTAAAAATCTGATTTCATGTCCGTGTGATGATGTCTCAGAACAGTCGAGTTTACATTGCATATTATTTTGCAAGTTCTACACTTTGCCAAGGAAAAGATTTTTAATACCGATCTTAAAATACTGGGGTTTGAGGCAATGTAGGACTGCTTTAATGAAACTGCGAATGTTGGAAGACAAACTGACCGTGTACCTTGTGTCATCTTTATTAAAATCCAGAATTAAATCCAGGATTACAATGAATTAACCCATCAAAAAAAATAATTAATCTTTCTGGTATCAATTGCGACGCTCCAATTGAAATGTATCATTTATCTTAATTGATTTTATACACATAATGAATAATGATGTCAATGTATATTTATTGTTTTATTGTGCTTTTATGATTTTTAATATAAAAATCGAATAAAGCTGTTTTTGACTTGACTTGACTTGACAAGCTTAACCTGTTTTAGCAAACCAATTATAACTAATTAATTATATTTGTGTGCATTGTCACTATATGGATTGTTTAACCTGGTAATGTGCTGCTTAGATATATGTGAGGAAACTTATATGATAATGATTTTCAGGCTTGAGAAAGCCCAATGTGTTCCAAAAGGGTGAAACACATGTTTGCTGAAGCCCCTGCTTTTTAGTGCCAGAACACAATGTTGTACTTAGAAGAATGTAAAAATCTGCACAACAAATAAAATGATAAAAATGCAGTTAACCCTTAGCTGCTTTTTCTACAGTGGCAAGAATATTATTGTATAGAAGATCTTAAATCTGTGTCATAAAGTGATGTGATCCTTGCTCCAATTTGATGTAGTTTACTAAATCTGGAGATACAAGCTAACCCAGTTGTGTGCTATCAGTTGCAACAAACACATTGTTAAAAAAATTTTCTCTAAGTCAGCAGCGTTTGGGACTGTATCAGACATATCCTCTGTAAATTGTGTCTCTCTGGCAACTTTCTCGGTTTGTTTTTTTAATTTTTATAATTTTTATCGAATCATTAAAACAGTACCTTACTTACAAATAACATAAGGAAGAGATGTAACATGGTGACAAGAGAGGTATAACAGGAGAAGGAACAACCTTATGCATAGGAATGAAAGGAACAATTATGTACCTATTAATTAATAATTATAAGTATATATTGTAATATTTAGAAAGGAGGGAAAAGGAAGGGATAGGTGAAAGGGAAAAGATGAAGAAAGGAGGGAGGGGAAGGGAAGAAGGAATATAAAAAAGAAATATAATTAAAAATTAGTGTAAGGATGAGTGTGTAGAGAGAAAGGTAGTAAAGGGTAACCAACATAAGTCAGATTAAATTTTTTGAGCTATTGTAAAGATGATACAGTAGAGAATCTATGTTCATCACATATAAAGTGCCACCAGGTTAGTATCAAAGTTTGAGTTGTCTTTCCAACAAGTAAGAATAACTTTAAATGCCATAGCAATACAAAGATCAAGTAAATTCAACCTCATTGAAGTAATATGAAAACCATTAGACAGGAAACCAAGAAATACATTGTGAATAGATAATGGAATACAAAAATAAAAAATCTTAGAACATTTTAACCATACGGATTCCCACAATTTAAAAACATTACGGCAATAGTACAATAAATGAAGTAAAGTATCATTTGAGGATAAACAAGACCAACAAAGCAGAGAATAAGAAGGGTTAATTTTATGCAGAAAAAAAGGTGTTAGATAAACTCTGTTATATAGACGATTGTGTGATATTACCAGCTTTAGAGGTAGTAGAAATGTTTTGCCATAGCTTATCCCAGTCTTTTTTTTAAAACTGTATTTTTTGGAAATACAACATGTATATTTAAAGAAAAGACCCCCCCCAAATTGGCATCGTTACAATACATGCAGACAGTCCGATAACCTCATTACGGCACTTGAGGACACAAGTATCCCCTGAATAGGTAAGACACATGAGGATTAACAGAATAACAGTGAATAAATAACAGCATGAGGAAGCAGCCGAGCACCGTCCAATTCCCTGTAATAGATAAGCCCTAGCAGTCCCCCCCTCCATCCCCGTCAGACCCGGACCCCACTGGCGAGAACAATTTGTCACTTGTCCCATCAGACTCACTTAGGGAAGACCTCCCCCTTTCTGCTAACCCCTCGGTACACATGATTCACCAGGCGAGTAAATCATCCTGTAGTTTCTCGTCCCTCCGCGTAAGCTGCATGTGCGTCTCCTCAGCCAGGGACCATTCTCTCACATCTTTGAGCCAGGTGGGCACCTCTGGGGCCCTTTGTCTCATCCAGGTAATCGCCACCCTGCGCCTAGCAAGCACCAACATTAATTGCAACAGTTTATAAGAAAGATTCCATCTCTTGGGAACCAATGCCAACAGACAATGTAAGGGATTCATGGCTATCCAGAGGCCTGTGGTGCTGACAATGCGCTCTACCACCCCGGCCCAGAAGCTCTTGACCAAAGGACAGTCCCAGGCTAAATGTAGGAAGCCCGCTCCCCCCACACCGCATCTGGGGCAACTGTCCCCCCTGTCCCCAGAGATACGTTTCAACGCTATCGGGGTCAGATAGGTACGGTGCATGAAATTAAAGTATATTAATTTGAACCGTGCATTGCACGAAACCTTGCGCGTGAGGGACCCTATAAGCATCCGCTGCCTCTGTTCCAGGGTAGCACCAAGATCTGTTTCCCAGGCCACCCAGGAAGGCGGCACCGGTGGAGCGGAATCCTGTTTCAAGCTGCATATAGTAGAGAAATTAGTCGGCGCCCCTTGCCGCAGGAAAGAAGGATGTTTAGAGTGTGGGACATCGGGGGTGCGTCCGGGAATTGAGGCCAGGCAACTTTTACCACATCTTGGAGTCCCAAGTAGTGCAGATACTGCCCCCCTCCAAGACCGAAAGTCTCCTCCGCCTGCTCATAGATCAGGAAGGACTCGTTGGGGTATCAGCCAGAGTCTCGCATCCTCCCGCCCGCCAGCTGCGAAAGGACATGTTCTCCTCCATGGCAACTAAAGGGGCCAGTATCCAGATCGGTAGCTCCCTATGGAAGGGAGCCCACCGCAGAACCTTCTCCACAAACCGCTGCCAGATGCCTGTGGTGTGACGCACAACATATGGCAGAGTGTCATCCGCTCCCCTTCCCTGCATCAGTGTGACCTGTAGTGTCTGTACGCTTGCTCTGCCCACCAAGAGGCGCGTCTCCCAGCTGTCCGTGTCCGCAAACCACCGGGCTGCAGGTTGCAGTTGTGCAGCATAGTAGTATAAGTAGAATCACGGGGCCTCCAGGCCTCCCTCCTCATAGCTGCGGACAACAGTATGGATGGCTACCCTGCTACGCCGTCCCGCCCAAAGCTGCGACATAAGCAACATGTTAAGAGTGCGAAAAACTCGCGGGGGAGAGGACACAATGAATTCTGGAGGACGTATAGCGTCCTAGGAAGCATTACCATCTTAGCGACGGCTAGCCGACCCATTAAAGAAAGCGGTAAGGAATTCCAAAAAGACACCGATTGCTGTAGGGACTTAAGAATCCGATCAATATTCCAGACTAGGAGCTGTGAGTCCGTCAGGGCCAACTGGATCCCGAGATAACGGAATGCCTCCCGTTCCCAGCGCAGCCCGAGGTCCGGCAAGTCTTCCAATGGCACCAAATGATACCCCGAAAGTGGGAAAATCAGAGACTTGCTACGGTTAAGTTTCAGTCCCGATGCCTCGCCGAACCGATCCAGGTGGCGTAACAATATCTGCAGTGCCTCCTGGGGAGCCGTCAAATAGCATAAAGAGTCATCTGCATACAAGGAGATGACACTGCACGTGTCCCCCACCGTGATGCCCCACCGCGCCATTTCCGCACGGATTCGGACAGCAAAGGGCTCTATGGCCTGGGCGAACAGGAGTGGTGAGAGGGGACACCCCTGGCGTGTGCCCCGTCCCAGTTGCCACTTCCCTGATCGTGCCGCTCCCAGGCGCACTCTGGCGCGAGGGGCCGTGTATGGGATGCAAATCCAGCGACAAAAGTTGGGGCCCAGCCCTACTGCCCGGAGGACCTCTAGCAGATACCCCCAATTGACTGTGTCAAATGCTTTAGCTAGGTCGATCGACACCAGTACCATCTGTTCCTCCCTGTCGCGGACCTCGCGCATGATGTGATTCAACTGCCGCAAGTTCATGGCCGTGTTGCGTCCTGGGATAAACCCACACTGGTCCGCATGAACCAGGTGGGCCATATATGGCGCCAGACGCATGGCTAGTAACTTGGTCAAGATCTTCACGTCCGTGTTGATCATTGTGATTGGACGATATGACGAAGGGTCATGTTTATCTCCCCCCGGTTTCAGGATCGATCATACAGATTTTGCCCTGGTTCATAGTTACTGGGAGAGCCTCGCGCCCGAATGCCTCAAGAAATACTTGCAAGAGGAGACGGGAAAGTGTACCCTCAAATGCCTGATAAAATTCAGGAGGGAAGCCATCACTCCCCGGGGACTTAGCCCGCGGCAAGCGGGTCATTGCCGCTCGCACCTCACCCAGTGTCAGGGTTTCATCTAGCTCGTCTTGCGCCGCCTTGGGGAGGGACTGCAGGGTCAACCCCTGAAGGTAAGGAAGATAAGAGGTCTCGGTGATAGCTGGGTCAGCGGCATACACCAGCTGTAAGTGGGACTTAAGAACTCGGAGGATGCCCACTTCTGAGTGAACCATACCACCTGTAGGCTCGCGCAGGGCCACTATCCGCTCCTGGGCCTGCTCCCGCCGAAGGATCCAGGACAACAGGCGACCGGACTTATCGCCCTCTCTGTGAAGACACTGCCTATATTGGCCAAGGGTGTATCTGTCAAATCGATCTAGGATATCATGAACGCGAGACCGTGCAGTCTGCTCCACCTCTCGCTGCAAAGCACCCGGGTTTGCCAATATTTGTGAGTTTAAGAGACTATCCTCCGCCTCCCGCAAGTCCTGATGGAGCTGTCTCCGGACTCCGGAAATGAGGCCCATACACGCTCCTCTCAGCACCGCCTTCAGGGCATCCCACCTAGCGGCTAAAGTAAGCCCCCCCTCCCAATTAAGATCTATATAATCGACAAGGGCAGTCTCTATGTGCTCCCTCCCCACTTGGTCCTGAAGTATATCTACCGGCAGCCTCCAAGTCCGGGGGCAAGACAAGACGCACACCATGGGGGAATGTTCGGATAAGAAGCGGGCCTGATGTGTGACCTCAAGGAACATGTTTGACTCTGCATTTGCCACTAGTATCCTGTCTAAACGACTATGTGTGTTGTGAGTGGGGGAAAAGCAGATGTACACCATCTGAGTCGGGTTTCTCAGGCGCCAAACATCTATAGCCCCTATATTCCCCAAGACCTCCCGCAGCGTCGCTGTCATACGTGGCTTTGTACCAGCTCGGGGCGGAAACCTATATAGGACGGGATCCAAGACACAGTTAAAGTCTCCGAACCAAAGCACCAGTGCCTCCAGATTGGGGATCAGGACCTCCTGCAGGGTCAGGAAGAAACCAGGGTCATCCATGTTGGGTGCATATGAATTTAGTGAGGTAAGATCCCTGCCATCCAGCTTCACCCGGAGGAGCAGGTATCTGCCGTGTATGTCCGCCTCCACATATTGAATAGCAAACGGGACCCCGGGTGCCACCCATATCAGGACTTCCCTGGCATATGTAGAAAAGGAAGAGTGGAACACTTGCCCCCACCACTTTTCCCCCAATGTTTGGGCCCCATTGTCATTGAGCTGGGTTTCCTGGAGGCACACAATGGAAACTCCATGCCTGCGAAGGAAGGACAGGACCCTATATCACTTAGTGCATGTGCCTAGCCCCCTCACATTCCAACTTAAAAACTTGTACCCCATGTCTGATGACTTAGCCAATCCAGCCATATACCCCTACCCCTGGTGCCACCCAGACCCCGTGCCCGAACTGCGATACATACGATGCCTTCAACCTTTCCCCTCAACAATCCCTCCCAAAGCCCCAACCACCCCCTCCCACGAGCAATATACCTGCAACAACAAAACATGCTGATATGCCCTTCCTCTGCTGGTGCCAGGACGTACACAGCCTCCCCATATGCCCAACAGGGCTGAATCACCCAACAAATGAAAAGGAAAAAACTCTCCCCCTCCCACCCAGTTCCCAGCACGACCAGCCAACTTAATTTTGACATGGGACTCGGACCCTCAGAGGTGAACATGCATAACTCCCATAATTTCCACCCCTCCAGGAGGAGCACCTTCCTCCCAATCCAAATGTTTCGAGAACACCCTCCCCCTTATGAGGAAGCCGAGGCGAGCCAGCCAATGTTGACAATACAGGACCAACCAGAGCACGACTTGACATGTCTTTCAGGACTGGGCCACAGATATAGCCAGTAACTCCCCCGCCGTTTGAGGGATCGTGTCGACGGCAGGCGGGAGAGTGTCCACGGTAGGCTGCAGAGTGTCTGGGACCAGTATCTCGTTCTGAGGTGAATCTACCAGATGCGCCGGAATGCCCCCGGACTCCGCCAATTCCAGGCAGAGGGCCCCGTCGTCGCCCACCATGACTCGCCGCCCCTCCACGCGTTCAGCACTGTCCGTGGAACGCCTGCACCTGTTATTGCGTCTCCTCGTAGGCCGTGTCCCCCACATACTTCTGGCTCCCCTCCGCTCCCCCGGTGGGAGGGCGTCCCCCCTGATCTCCAGCCACTCCCAAACTTCCTCGGGGGACTCAAAGAAATGTGCCTTTCCCTGGGATATGACCTTGAGCTTAGCAGGGTAAAGCAACATGTACTGCAGGTGTAGCTCCCGAAGTTTCTGCTTGACTGCCTGGAAGGACTTCCGTTGATCCTGAACATGATGAGTATAATCCGGGTATACTGACACTTTGGTGTTTTCAAAAGTGAGGTTCGCCGTTTCCCTAGCCGCTCTCAGGATGCAGTCCCTGTCCCGGTAATTCAGGATCTTAGCAATGAAGGCCCGCGGCGAGGCACCCGGCCTTGGCAGTGGGACCAACGCTCTATGGGCGCGCTCAATTACAAATACATCAGACAATCCCGTGGGGCAAAGTGCTGTACGGATCCAGTGTTCCAGGAAGCACTCCGCATTGCCCCTCTCCGCGCGCTCCAGAATTCCAAGGACCCTAATGTTGCTTCGGCGTGCCCTCCCCTCGGCATCCTCTGCCCTATGCTCCAGCTCCCCCGTCGAAGCAGCGAGCCGGGAGACCGTTTGCTTGAGGGACGCCACCTCTCCCTGCAGCTGGACGATATTCCCCTCCGCAGTTGAGACTTTATCCGCTACTTTCCGCAAGTCTGTCCTCAGTAGGTTCACATCTAAGGACACAGTTTCGATTTGTCTTTCTAAGGCGGTGTGGGACCCCTGTATTGCCTTCAGCAGCTCCGCCTGGGAGGGCTCGACGGGGACCTCACTCTCTCCATCCTGTCCCGATTGACGCGTAATGCGCTGTGAAGGCAGCCTCTGGGTGGTGTACTGCGTTATGGTATTTAGCAGAGAGGCGCGGGCCATCCTGTCCTTACGCATCGCAGGAGCCTAAAGGGATCCCCTCCCGGGTGTCCGAGCAGCAAAGATGCCTCCAAGCCGTCCCCCCCTGAGCCAGCGAAGATGTGCAGAGTCCACGACAGTCTCTCTGGTTGTGCGCTTCTGCGGCTACCCTCAACACCAGCCCCGACTCACCACAGCTTCATCCACGAAATGTCCATCTCGCATAAAAGTTTCTCGGAACCCGATCTCCGCACCTCGAGACTCCGCAGAGGCCGGTCGGCGCAGCTGCGGCGGGCCCCCAAGGAAGACGGGCGTCACGTCACCCAGTCAGGGCAGCAGTGTGGCAAAGGGGTATCAACGTCCTTTCCCCCCACTGAGTTGTCCGCGCCGCTCCTCAAGCCCCACGGCTTCCATCGCTTCCCCACGAGTGCTGAGAGTACAATCCAGGAGGCAAGTCCAACCCGCTCAGGGCTGCCACAGCCTTCTTCCGGGACTGCCCACACTATAGCCTGGCACCAACTCTCCAGTACACCAGGATGTCGCCGGGCCGCTGCAATCACCTACCGCTAGGAGGGCACCCCAATGAAAGAGGGTGCCTTCCCCATTGAACCGCCGTTTCTGTCAGGGCCGGCCTTGAGGAGCACCCAGAGCACGGGCCGCCCCCTCCCCACTGTTGTAGGCCGCAGTCCAGGCCAGGCCCGCACCCTCAGTCGCCGTCTCTCGGGCCCTCAGGAAATGCTGGGAGGCTCTCTGATGATGGCTGGAGTCTCGCCCGATCGCTGGAGTCAGGGCCAGTCTCCGGGGGAACAAGGATCACGGGCCGCCCCTGCCAGTCCGTATGAGCCCCAGTGCTCCGCACCGCACAGAAGCCCCGTGAATGGCAGTGGGCGCCTCCCTTGCTTCAATCGGCTCACCTCAGGGCCGAATTCGAGGGACTCCGGGAGGTAGGTCCCCCCGTCGCTCCAGAACAGGCCGCCGCCACGGCCGCGCCACCGCAGGGCCGGACGGGCTTCCCCGCTGCACGGGAGGCCCCCGATGGCAATGGGCGCCACCCTCGCCGCTACCCCCACTGATGCCTCAGCTCCGATGGGTCCCGGGTGCGCGGCCGCCTTCGCCGCCTCGATGCAGGCTGCCGCCCCAGGCTCGTGCTCCATCCGCAGGAGAGGTCACAGGAGCTCCACACCCCGCGGGGGCCCCGATGGCAGTGGGCACCTCCCCCGCCGCCTCGCTACCCTCAACTCCGGCCGCGAGGGGCTCTCAAATTGCAGGCCTCACTTGCCACGCTCTAGGCCGCAGCACCGGCCTCGCTTGATTCCGGGCCCCATCGTCCTGCAGCACGGCTGCCACCACCGCCTACTGACCACCGGGAGGGGCAAACTCCGGATCCGGGTGCGTCCCCAGGTCACTGGGACTCTTGGACCCCCTCTACGCGGTCCGAGCCCCACAGGATCAGATGCTGTGCAGGATTTTGAAACTGGCCGGCCGGGAGCTGAGGGAGCTCACGTCCTGTCGGCCATGCTGCTTGGCCACGCCCCCCGCTTATCCCAGTCTTTAATAGAAAGAGTTAGCAAGAGATCAAGTTCCGAAGTTAATTCAATCGATGTTTTTGGTCTTTCTGAGTTAGAAGAGGAAAGGAGTTTATATATAAGGGAGGCTTTCACATTTGAGTCAGGAGAAATGGTATACAAAGAGGTTAGGGGGGAGAGTGAAGTGACATTAGGTGGAAAATTGTTTTTAGAAATAAAAGCCTGGAGTACCTGTGATATTTGAGAATATTGGGATAGACAAGAGGAGGGTAAATCATAACGTGCTTGTAAAATATTGAAAGGGATAACAGAATTATGAGAAAAAAGTTGATGAACATAAATAATATTTGTCTCCTTCCAATATTTGAACTAGAAAGACTTATGTCTAAATGTAATACATTTGTTACACCAAATAGAGGAGGCAAGAAAAGCTTAATGAAAGTTGGAACCATTAGTAAACAGTGAATGTAACAGGTGCTGAGAATATTTTAAAATAGGGTGCTTATCTATAAATGTACAATTGGTCATAAAACAGCTGTTGTAAAAAGAGAAATCATGTAGTACAGAGCGTTCAAAAGTGATCCAGATGGGTATCGGTTCATCGTGATATTTTTTGTTTAATGTATAAGCTTGTCTAAGTAAAAAAGCGGTGTAGTAAGATTTAAAGTTGAGAAATCGTACACCCCTTTCATTTTTGGATTTGATTCATTTGGATAATGCAATACGAGCAGGTTTGTTATTCCAAAGAAATTTGTAACAAAGGGAGTTGAGTTGAGTGAAGTAATAATTAGCAATCTTAAAAGGCAGAGAGATTTACAAATAAGATGAGTGGTATAATCATCATTTTGATTGGGTCTAGTCTACCTCACCAATATAAGTGAAGAGGAGACCAGGTGGAAAAAGAGTTTTGAATTTTAGTTTTTAATGTGCTAAAATTATGGGGTAAAGTTTGAAGAATGCTAGGAGAAAACCAAATACCAATAATCGGACAGCAGAGGGCTCTATGGCCTGGGCGAACAGGAGTGGTGAGAGGGGACACCCCTGGCGTGTGCCCCGTCCCAGTTGCCACTTCCCTGATCGTGCCGCTCCCAGGCGCACTCTGGCGCGAGGGGCCGTGTATGGGATGCAAATCCAGCGACAAAAGTTGGGGCCCAGCCCTACTGCCCGGAGGACCTCTAGCAGATACCCCCAATTGACTGTGTCAAATGCTTTAGCTAGGTCGATTGACACCAGTACCATCTGTTCCTCCCTGTCGCGGACCTCGCGCATGATGTGATTCAACTGCCGCAAGTTCATGGCCGTGTTGCGTCCTGGGATAAACCCACACTGGTCCGCATGAACCAGGTGGGCCATATATGGCGCCAGACGCATGGCTAGTAACTTGGTCAAGATCTTCACGTCCGTGTTGATCATTGTGATTGGACGATATGACGAAGGGTCATGTTTATCTCCCCCCGGTTTCAGGATCGATCATACAGATTTTGCCCTGGTTCATAGTTACTGGGAGAGCCTCGCGCCCGAATGCCTCAAGAAATACTTGCAAGAGGAGACGGGAAAGTGTACCCTCAAATGCCTGATAAAATTCAGGAGGGAAGCCATCACTCCCCGGGGACTTAGCCCGCGGCAAGCGGGTCATTGCCGCTCGCACCTCACCCAGTGTCAGGGTTTCATCTAGCTCGTCTTGCGCCGCCTTGGGGAGGGACTGCAGGGTCAACCCCTGAAGGTAAGGAAGATAAGAGGTCTCGGTGATAGCTGGGTCAGCGGCATACACCAGCTGTAAGTGGGACTTAAGAACTCGGAGGATGCCCACTTCTGAAGGAACCATACCACCTGTAGGCTCGCGCAGGGCCGCTATCCGCTCCTGGGCCTGCTCCCGCCGAAGGATCCAGGACAACAGGCGACCGGACTTATCGCCCTCTCTGTGAAGACACTGCCTATATTGGCCAAGGGTGTATCTGTCAAATCGATCTAGGATATCATGAACGGGAGACCGTGCAGTCTGCTCCACCTCTCGCTGCAAAGCACCCGGGTTTGCCAATATTTGTGAGTTTAAGAGACTATCCTCCGCCTCCCGCAAGTCCTGATGGAGCTGTCTCCGGACTCCGGAAATGAGGCCCATACACGCTCCTCTCAGCACCGCCTTCAGGGCATCCCACCTAGCGGCTAAAGTAAGCCCCCCCCTCCCAATTAAGATCTATATAATCGACAAGGGCAGTCTCTATGTGCTCCCTCCCCACTTGGTCCTGAAGTATATCTACCGGCAGCCTCCAAGTACGGGGGCAAGACAAGACGCACACCATGGGGGAATGTTCGGATAAGAAGCGGGCCTGATGTGTGACCTCAAGGAACATGTTTGACTCTGCATTTGCCACTAGTATCCTGTCTAAACCACTATGGGCCAGATGTAGGTAAATCCATTTTACCGATTTTTAAATACCGAATTTTACCGATTTTTACAGATTCGGTATTTAAAAATCGGAAAATGATATGTAGGTAAAAAATCGGTAAAATATACCGATTCGGTAAAAATCGGTAACGGATGATCTGTAATTACCGATCGGTATTACCGATCGGTATGTACCGATCGGCATTTACCGATCGGCATATCCAATGCATTCCTATGGGACTTTTGGCCCATAGGAATGCATTGGAAATACCTATCTGTAATACCGATCGGCAAATACCGATCGGTAATACCGATCGGTAATACCGATCGGTATTACAAACAAACGTGCAGCAAACAAAAGTGAAACTGAACACAACAGCCAATCAGGTGCAACCACCCTCCCCCTTCCTCCCAGGAAGTGCCTGCCCAGCCAGGTGCAACTCATTAGAAAGTTCTGGAGACAGGCAGAGCAGAGCACACAGAGAGAGGAGCAGGGGGAGAGTTGTTTGTGTTGAAAACCCAGGAATAATGTCAAGCAGCAGTGAGAGAAAGAGAAAAATTAAGTTCAGCAACACTGAGCTTGAACTCCTAGTTGAGGAGGTGGTCAAGGTGCACACCCAACTATTTGGGAAGCTCTCCCTCACCATGGCTGAGTCAGCTAAGCGAAAGCTGTGGCTGCACATAGTGGAAAGGGTAAATGCAGTGGGAGTCACCAGCAGGAGCATGGAGGATTTAAAGAAAAGATTCTATGACCTCAGGAGCCAAACCAAGAGGAAGCTTGCAGAGCTGCATAAACAGGCTGGTGTCACTGGAGGAGGCAGGAATCCAGCACCCCCCCTGACTGAGCTGGAGGAGTTGGTGGCGTCTACCATCGAGCCAGACAGTGTGGTGGGACTGGGAGCAGTGGACAGCTCAGCCCGAGCCAAATCAAAAGGTAAGATGCATGCGCAGCACAACACCCCATACCAAGCAGCATCCCTTAAACCTCTGAGCACAGGCCAAGCCCAGTCCAGTACTGCTAGCACTATACAGGAGCAATGCATAATGGGAAATGTAGTCTGCTAATATTAGACCATGTATAACTGAACAGACATCAGCAAGGCAGTGAAAGTATTGCAGAATCATGAAAGTTAAATGTGTAAAGATTTATTTATAGTCACTGTGACACAGTAACAATCAATGTACATACGCTTATTTACACCTAGGGGCACCATCAGCCAAGCAAGGCACATCGACACCAGGGACTGCAGCAGCGAGGGAGGAGAGTGAGGAGGCAGGGCCAAGCCATGTGCAACCATCGCAAGATGAGGAGGACACAAGTGGCATTGCACAGGAGGAGGAGACAGGCCTCACCCCCGACCTTCCACACTCCCCACACCTGTCACAATCACCTGCATTGGTATTCTCACCGGAGACTTCCCCAGTAATGCAACAGGCTGCACCTGCAACACCACCAGCCAGGAGGCGACTCGTGGCCACACTGCCCTTGATGGAGGCAGCATTAGATCAGGCTGAGCAAACTCCACCTATGCCTCATGCTGCACTGCAGGCAAACACTGATGAAGACACCATGCCAAGACGTCGCCGCATGCACAGCACTGCAGGAGGCACTGGAGAAGGCACTGTCTTCCGGGGGCTGGAGGGAAGCATGGTGCGCATCCAGCGCATGCAGGGCAGATCCATCCAGGCCTGCCACCGGCAATTCCGTGCTCTCAATCAAACTGTAGGAGAGATGGGGAAGGGCATTACTGATATAGCCAATTGCAGCAGGGACATGGTAAAATCAAATGACAACCTAGTTGCTGGTATTACGTCTGCTATCACGCAGCTGTGCGATAAGATGGACCACATCGAGAATACAAGGCGCAGGGACACCCGCGCTACCAACAGGGCGCTGAATCGCCTTGCCACTGCCACTGCACAGCTATGCAGGAGAGGAAACAATATGCAGGAAAGCCTAACACAATATACGGCAGAGGTCACAAGGGGCATAGCCAAAATAACCAGTGCCCTAGAGGCAATGATGATCAGTAATGCTGCTCACAATCCTGCCCTGGATGTGGCTGAAGGAGAGGACAGTAGTAGCCGCAGCAGCTTGGGTAGTGCTGTGGTGCCTGCTCGTAGGGGCCGGAGGCGCACAGCTGAGCCTTCAAGCCTGGAGGAAGGCAGTGGGGATATTCCCAGTGTGTCTGGGAAGCGGCAGAGAAAGTGACTATCAAAGTTTGGGTGAGGTAACCCTGGACATGTTGTCCCCACCTTTGTACATGTTAATTTGTTGCACCTAAGTGCTGTAAGTTCGTGCCAACAGATAAATACTTTACTTCCATTCACAACCTGTCTGTGTGTCATTACTTACTCAGAAATAGTTGGCTGTTATTTCCTCACGCCTGTATCTCCCATCACTTGGTGTTGTGACTCCAGCAGGTTGTATGTCAGGCACGGCATTGTCGTCGTCATGGTCCTCGTACTCCTCCAACTCCACCTCTGTACCCTTTTTGACAGCCAAGTTGTGCAACATGGCACAGGCAGCTATGATTTTGCAGCATGTTTTGGGGGTATACTGCCTTGCGCCTCCACTCTTGTGAAGGCATCTGAATCGGCTCTTCCAGATGCCAAATGTCCGTTCAACCACATTCCTTGTACTTTTATGTGCCCGGTTATACCTCCTTTGGCTGGGTGTGGAGGGGTTGAGGTAGGGAGTGAGAATAAAAGAACGTAGGGCATATGCACTGTCTCCTAAAAGGGAAATGGGAGTACATTACTCACATGTATACTTGTAAGTCTCACTGCAATATGTGTGAATGCTGTCGCAGACTCTGTCTTACCTAGGAGGTATCCTTCGCCAAATTCCCCTGCTGACAGCCGTTCATAGATGCCGCTGTTCTGAAATATATAGGAGTCATGTGTACTTCCAGGGAATTTAGCTACAAGGTCTGTGATGACGTACTTTGCATTGCAAATCACCTGGACGTTGATGGTGTGGCTTGACTTCCTATTGCGGTAAATGTATTCGGTGGCAGCAGGGGGACAAATGGGGATGTGTGTCCCATCAATGCATCCGATGATATGGGGAAATCTTGCCATCTGGTAAAAGTCTGATTTTGTTTGTACCAGTTCAGCATGGGTGGATGGAAATGAAATATAATGCTCCATCCTGTGCAACATGGCGTCAAGGAATCTGTGGAAAAACCTTGAGAGGCTGCTCTGGGTCACCCCTCCCGCCACAGCAACCACGCTCTGGTAGCTCCCTGACGCCAGCAGGTGGAGGCTGCACAGCACCTGCACATGTGCTGGTATTGCATGTGCCCTTGGGGTGGGGTGCTCCAACAGTGGTTTAAGGTCCCTGATGAGCTCCATGATGGTTACTGGAGCCAACCTGTACCTTTGTACTATCTCCTCCTCTGTCAGCATGAACAGGGTGACCCTCTGCCTGTAGACCTGCTCCTGTCTCAGCCATTCCCTCTCTCCTTCCTCCCGTAGCCGTAGACGTCTTGCTATTACATAGAATGCCGCCATTGTGCAAACTGAATTGCATTTTGGGTCCTTTTTTATAGGCTGCACCTGGTTACCACCTGATTTGAATCCATGGTAAATTCCGACTCTCAAATACCGATTTTGAGGCAAAATCGGTATTTCTGGGCCTCCCTACATCTCGATTTTCAATTTTACCTACTTTAATTTACCGATCTGTAACATTTCCGATCGGTAACAATACCGATCTGTGACATTACCGATCGGTAACATTTCCGATCGGTAACTTTACCGATCAGTGACATTACCGATAGGTAACATTACCGATAGGTAACATTACCGATCGGTGACATTACCGATAGGTAACATTACCGATAGGTAACATTACCGATAGGTAACATTCAATTATCGGTATTTTACTGCTCGGTAATTATACCGATCGGTATAATTACCGAATCAGCCTATTTTTGGTCACCTACATATCGAACGCTCACTACCGATCGGAAACGGACGGAAATCGGTATTTTCGGCCGATTCCGATCGGTAATAGCCTACCTACATCTGGCCCTATGTGTGTTGTGAGTGGGGGAAAAGCAGATGTACACCATCTGAGTCGGGTTTCTCAGGCGCCAAACATCTATAGCCCCTATATTCCCCAAGACCTCCTGCAGCGTCGCTGTCATACGTGGCTTTGTACCAGCTCGGGCGGAAACCTATATAGGACGGGATCCAGGACACAGTTAAAGTCTCCGAACCAAAGCACCAGTGCCTCCAGATTGGGGATCAGGACCTCCTGCAGGGTCAGGAAGAAACCAGGGTCATCCATGTTGGGTGCGTATGAATTTAGTGAGGTAAGATCCCTGCCATCCAGCTTCACCCGGAGGAGCAGGTATCTGCCGTGTATGTCCGCTTCCACATATTGAATAGCAAACGGGACCCCGGGTGCCACCCATATCAGGACTTCCCTGGCATATGTAGAAAAGGAAGAGTGGAACACTTGCCCCCACCACTTTTCCCCCAATGTTTGGGCCCCATTGTCGACGGCAGGCGGGAGAGTGTCCACGGTAGGCTGCAGAGTGTCTGGGACCAGTATCTCGTTCTGAGGTGAATCTACCAGATGCGCCGGAATGCCCCCGGACTCCGCCAATTCCAGGCAGAGGGCCCCGTCGTCGCCCACCATGACTCGCCGCCCCTCCACGCGTTCAGCACTGTCCGTGGAACGCCTGCACCTGTTATTGCGTCTCCTCGTAGGCCGTGTCCCCCACATACTTCTGGCTCCCCTCCGCTCCCCCGGTGGGAGGGCGTCCCCCCTGATCTCCAGCCACTCCCAAACTTCCTCGGGGGACTCAAAGAAATGTGCCTTTCCCTGGGATATGACCTTGAGCTTAGCAGGGTAAAGCAACATGTACTGCAGGTGTAGCTCCCGAAGTTTCTGCTTGACTGCCTGGAAGGACTTCCGTTGATCCTGAACATGATGAGTATAATCCGGGTATACTGACACTTTGGTGTTTTCAAAAGTGAGGTTCGCCGTTTCCCTAGCCGCTCTCAGGATGCAGTCCCTGTCCCGGTAATTCAGGATCTTAGCAATGAAGGCCCGCGGCGAGGCGCCCGGCCTTGGCAGTGGGACCAACGCTCTATGGGCGCGCTCAATTACAAATACATCAGACAATCCCGTGGGGCAAAGTGCTGTACGGATCCAGTGTTCCAGGAAGCACTCCGCATTGCCCCTCTCCGCGCGCTCCAGAATTCCAAGGACCCTAATGTTGCTTCGGCGTGCCCTCCCCTCGGCATCCTCTGCCCTATGCTCCAGCTCCCCCGTCGAAGCAGCGAGCCGGGAGACCGTTTGCTTGAGGGACGCCACCTCTCCCTGCAGCTGGACGATATTCCCCTCCGCAGTTAAGACTTTATCCGCTACTTTCCGCAAGTCTGTCCTCAGTAGGTTCACATCTAAGGACACATTTTCGATTTGTCTTTCTAAGGCGGTGTGGGACCCCTGTATTGCCTCCAGCAGCTCCGCCTGGGAGGGCTCGACGGGGACCTCACTCTCTCCATCCTGTCCCGATTGACGCATAATGCGCTGTGAAGGCAGCCTCTGGGTGGTGTACTGCGTTATGGTATTTGGCAGAGAGGCGCGGGCCATCCTGTCCTTACGCATCGCAGGAGCCTAAAGGGATCCCCTCCCGGGTGTCCGAGCAGCAAAGATGCCTCCAAGCCGTCCCCCCTGAGCCAGCGAAGATGTGCAGAGTCCACGACAGTCTCTCTGGTTGTGCGCTTCTGCGGCTACCCTCAACACCAGCCCCGACTCACCACAGCTTCATCCACGAAATGTCCATCTCGCATAAAAGTTTCTCGGAACCCGATCTCCGCACCTTGAGACTCCGCAGAGGCCGGTCGGCGCAGCTGCGGCGGGCCCCCAAGGAAGACAGGCGTCACGTCACCCAGTCAGGGCAGCAGTGTGGCAAAGGGGTATCAACGTCCTTTCCCCCCACTGAGTTGTCCGCGCCGCTCCTCAAGCCCCACGGCTTCCATCGCTTCCCCACGAGTGCTGAGAGTACAATCCAGGAGGCAAGTCCAACCCGCTCAGGGCTGCCACAGCCTTCTTCCGGGACTGCCCACACTATAGCCTGGCACCAACTCTCCAGTACACCAGGATGTCGCCGGGCCGCTGCAATCACCTACCGCTAGGAGGGCACCCCAATGAAAGAGGGTGCCTTCCCCATTGAACCGCCGTTTCTGTCAGGGCCGGCCTTGAGGAGCACCCAGAGCACGGGCCGCCCCCTCCCCACTGTTGTAGGCCGCAGTCCAGGCCAGGCCCGCACCCTCAGTCGCCGTCTCTCGGGCCCTCAGGAAATGCTGGGAGGCTCTCTGATGATGGCAGGAGTCTCGCCCGATCGCTGGAGTCAGGGCCAGTCTCCGGGGGAACAAGGATCACGGGCCGCCCCTGCCAGTCCGTATGTGCCCCAGTGCTCCGCACCGCACAGAAGCCCCCTGAATGGCAGTGGGCGACTCCCTTGCTTCAATCGGCTCACCTCAGGGCCGAATTCGAGGGACTCCGGGAGGTAGGCCCCCCCGTCGCTCCTGAACAGGCCGCCGCCACGGCCGCGCCACCGCAGGGCCGGACGGGCTTCCCCGCTGCACGGGAGGCCCCCGATGGCAATGGGCGCCACCCTCGCCGCTACCCCCACTGATGCCTCAGCTCCGATGGGTCCCGGATGCGCGGCCGCCTCCGCCGCCTCGATGCAGGCTGCTGCCCCAGGCTCGTGCTCCATCCGCAGGAGAGGTCACAGGAGCTCCACACCCCACGGGGGCCCCGATGGCAGTGGGCACCTCCCCCGCCGCCTCGCTACCCTCAACTCCGGCCGCGAGGGGCTCTCAAATTGCAGGCCTCACTTGCCACGCTCTAGGCCGCAGCACCGGCCTCGCTTGATTCCGGGCCCCATCGTCCTGCAGCACGGCTGCCACCACCGCCTACTGACCACCGGGAGGGGCAAACTCCGGATCCGGGTGCGTCCCCAGGTCACTGGGACTCTTGGACCCCATCTACGCGGTCCGAGCCCCACAGGATCAGATGCTGTGCAGGATTTTGAAACTGGCCGGCCGGGAGCTGAGGGAGCTCACGTCCTGTCGGCCATGCTGCTTGGCCACGCCCCCCGCTTATCCCAGTCTTTAATAGAAAGAGTTAGCAAGAGATCAAGTTCCGAAGTTAATTCAATCGATGTTTTTGGTCTTTCTGAGTTAGAAGAGGAAAGGAGTTTATATATAAGGGAGGCTTTCACATTTGAGTCAGGAGAAATGGTATACAAAGAGGTTAGGGGGGAGAGTGAAGTGACATTAGGTGGAAAATTGTTTTTAGAAATAAAAGCCTGGAGTACCTGTGATATTTGAGAATATTGGGATAGACAAGAGGAGGGTAAATCATAACGTGCTTGTAAAATATTGAAAGGGATAACAGAATTATGAGAAAAAAGTTGATGAACATAAATAATATTTGTCTCCTTCCAATATTTGAACTAGAAAGACTTATGTCTAAATGTAATACATTTGTTACACCAAATAGAGGAGGCACGAAAAGCTTAATGAAAGTTGGAACCATTAGTAAACAGTGAATGTAACAGGTGCTGAGAATATTTTAAAATAGGGTGCTTATCTATAAATGTACAATTGGTCATAAAACAGCTGTTGTAAAAAGAGAAATCATGTAGTACAGAGCGTTCAAAAGTGATCCAGATGGGTATCGGTTCATCGTGATATTTTTTGTTTAATGTATAAGCTTGTCTAAGTAAAAAAGCGGTGTAGTAAGATTTAAAGTTGAGAAATCGTACACCCCTTTCATTTTTGGATTTGATTCATTTGGATAATGCAATACGAGCAGGTTTGTTATTCCAAAGAAATTTGTAACAAAGGGAGTTGAGTTGAGTGAAGTAATAATTAGCAATCTTAAAAGGCAGAGAGATTTACAAATAAGATGAGTGGTATAATCATCATTTTGATTGGGTCTAGTCTACCTCACCAATATAAGTGAAGAGGAGACCAGGTGGAAAAAGAGTTTTGAATTTTAGTTTTTAATGTGCTAAAATTATGGGGTAAAGTTTGAAGAATGCTAGGAGAAAACCAAATACCTAGGTATTTAATTTTAGAAGGACACCATTTGAAATTAGTGTTAGAAAACATGAATTGATAACACGAGGAATTTAAAGGTAAAATCTCAGTTTTAGAAATATTTAGTTTATAACCAGATATCTTTGAGTACAGATCAATTTCTTGTAAGAAAGGCGGGAAAGAGGATATAGGTTTTCAAAGATAAATTAGAATGTCATCTGCGTATGCAGACAATTTAATTTCATAGGATTTATGTTGGAAACCAGATATCAAGGGGTTATGGCGAATGCGTTCGAGGAAGGGTTCGAGACATAAAAGAAATAGAAGAGGGGAGAGGGGACAACCTTGTCTGGTGCCCCTGTTTAGGTCAAAATAGGGAGAAAGTAGACAATTAACAGAGACACGTGCTCAAGGATCTGAATCTAATAATTTAATAAAGGAAATAAATGTAGGACCAAAGCCGAACCAATGTAAAGTTTAGAACATAAATTGCCAATTTATACGATCAAATGCTTTCTCAGAATCTAATGATAAAGCAGCAAGAGGGTTAGGGTAACGCTTTGCCATAGCAAGGATATTCGAGAATATCCTAGCAATATCAGAGGTAGGTCTTCCCTTAATGAATCCAGATTGGTCAGATTTTATGAGAGAGGGTGTGACATTTTCTACTCTAGTAGCAAGGATTTTTGCAAACATTTTGCAGTCATAATTAATTATGGTATTGGGCAATAGTTTTGGCAAAGGTAATGATCTTTATCAGGTTTAGGGATGATGACAATGAGGGCATCAAGAAATGAGCCCTCATGTCTGGAATGTGACAGAAAAGAAGAGAAAAGGTCATGTAAATGTGGCACAAAAATATGTGAAAAAGAGGAGATAAGTTCAATGGAAAAGCCGTCAGGGCCAGGGGCTTTAGCTCTTTTCATGGATTTTATTGCATCTAAAATTTCCTGGTGTGAAATATCCTTTTCCAAGCGAGCCAAAGTGTCCAATGTGGAAGAGGGGGAAAGGAGACCTTTAAAGAATGTTCGGATGATATTAATGGAAGGATTAGTATCATCCACATATCATGAATTGTAATAAGTTTGAAGTGCGTTGACAACATCTAAATCAGAATGTAGTAAAGTGTAGTTGATGATGGTGCGAATTGGACCAACAGTTTTCCTCTCAGATTTAACTTTTAAATAATTAGCAAACAAATTGCCTGCTTTATGCTGGCCTCCATGGTATTTGGATTTTATTTTGAGCAGGGTATTACAGGCATTGCTTGTGGAAAGTTTATTTAGATCAGATGTTGCTTTGATGAGGTCTTGCAGGTGAACAGGAGACTTGGAGGTATAATAAGAGTGTTCTGGGCATTTGATCAAATTAAGGGTGGAGGGATATTGTAAGTTTAATGATTTTTTTTGGTAGTGTATGAAATAGTGAATGCTCTGATTATGGGCAGAGGTGTCACTTGATTTGTTAAATTGAAGAAATTCAGTTATAAAACAAATAGCATCAGAAATAAAGGCTTGATCAGATAACAAGAAATTGTTGAATCTCCATCTAGCATGCTTATGTGAAATGAATGATAAATCCAAATTAAGAGAATCGGGTATGGTCAGAAATAACCAATCTCAGAAGATTGGATTGAAGGGAGTAACGATTTTGAGGTAAGAATATAATCAATACGAGACATGGTATGATGTACATTAGAAAAGAAAGTAAACTCTTGTTTGTCAAGGTTACAAATGTTCCAAGCATCGAAGAGTGGATGAGAGGCAATAGCAGTTTGAAATGCTTTATGAGATTTGTCAGGTTTGAACTTACCATCTGATTTCATCAGAAAAGGGGTCCAGACAATCATTGAAGTAACCAGCAATAATGATATTAGGGTTAGTAATTGAAGACAATTTTATTTTGATGGATTGCCAAAAGTCAGGGTCAGATTTAACTGGTCCATAAATATTAAAGAATGTGATTTATTTAACATGAAACATGGCAGTAAGTATTACTCCTCATCCACTCGTATCATTTTCAGTAGATACAATTTGCAATTTCAAAGATTTGTGGCAAAGAATGGCAATACCACCCTTATGATTTATAGCTGGAGAGAAAACCACCTGATCCACCCATTGGTGTTTTAGTTTAAGCAATTCAACATCATTACAGTGGGTTTCCTGCAAAAAGGCAATTTGATAATTCAATTTGGATAAATGAGAAAGTACCTTTTGACGCTTGATGGGATGACCAGGACCACAAACGTTCCATGAAACAACATTAAACATGTTGATGACTACAAAGCAGGGGGATGGCTACAATAATCACAAACTGCATGGGAAACAATGGAAACAAAAGACAACTCATATCAGAAATCAAATAATATGACAAATATAATGAGTATATAAGGAAATAAGACAAATATACACTCATGAGAGCAGTAAGGTTAAGGTTAAGGTTAGTAGATTTTAGAGAAATAAGGAAAAGAAGAGGAAAGTAAAGGGATAGGGAGAATAGAAAAAGAATAAAGAGGATAGAAAGAAGAAGGGACAGATCAAGGATGCAGTACCCGATCTGAAAAAAGAGAGAAATATATAGCATGAGTTGGGCATGTCCGCACTCAAAAGCACGAGTAGCAACGAAAACACGGAGATCCGGAAAGAATGACAGTGAAGATAAACAGGCCAAGAGATGCATAGTTAGAAATTAAACAGAGGATCCTGTAAAAGAGGAGGAGAAAGTGTAATTACACCACCGTTTAATTAACATTATATATTTGTGTCCATGGGCGATTTAGTAATGGATTGCAGGAAAAGCCGCAGATTGGATGGATCTTCAAACAAGCGAGAGATACCTTCGTGAGTAATTTTACAGAGACAAGGATGTAAAATACCTTATCTGATGTTCAAGTATCTCATCTGTGGGCGAAGAGCCAAGAACTGTTTACATCTAGCATTGGTGGCATTGGAGAGGTCTTTAGAGATGTAAATATTGTGTCCGGACCAAACAAGATGGCGTTTTTCTCTGGCAACTTTTAATACGTGCATTAAGTCCGTAAATTCTAAAAAGAGCACTATAATTCTATGAGGCTTGTTAGAATGAGGTTGAAGACGTCCAAGACGATGAGCACGTTGGATATTGAGAGGAGTGGAAGATTGAAGATTGAGAAGGTCAGATAAAAATGTCTTTAAGAAAGAAAGAAGATCAGGACCTTCAACATTTTCAGGTAATCCATATAAGCAAAGATTGTTCCTTTGGCTGAGGTTTTCAAGATCCTCAGTATGTAATTTCAGTTTATGAATTTCTTGCTCCAACAAAGGTACTTTAGTAGCCACGCCCTGTACATTGCTAATACGTTGCTCCATCTCAGACAGTTTGCCTTCCATGCTAAGCCAACAATCTTCAATCAACTGTAGTTTTTCATTATTGGCGTTCATAAATGGTTTTAATGCAAGTAATTCATCCAAAATTGAGTCTAAGACTGGATTCAAGGATGAATGGACTGGAGAAGGAGGATCATTTTTGACTCTCTTTGGTTTTGTGTCAGAAACAGATGACTTGATGGAATTAAGAGGTTTGCTGGTCATTTTAACAAAATTAATCTTTAGATGAGAAAGTGTTTTATAAGAAGAAGAGGAGAGTCTGCCCATACACTGGATAATAAGTGATGAAAAGTGTAACACTATAATTGATAGGAGTCAGAGACGAATCTCGTGTAATACAGTAATAGATAAACGTGTTATATAAACAAGGAAAAAGTATTGCCCAAAAATATCAAATATGTAAAAGTTTTGAGATATGAGATATTTAGAAGAGCATCACATAAGCTATATATAATGTAGCATATCTCTTCTTACATGATTCATTTCCTGACCTGAAAGGATTGAAGTTATACATTCCTTAATGGAAGAGACAGGGTCAATAATTAAACATGAAAGTGCTGGGATATAAGAAGACCATAACACATGTGAAGAAAACATGCAACAACCATATTCTTTGTTATTCCTCAAAAGTTGCTATTCTTTCCAAATAAAGAAGGATATTGTATTCAAAAAGTTAAAAGAGATATGTTGTAACCGCCACACAAATAAAGATAACAGGCTTTTATTCCTGTGAGAATAAGGCAGCTCACTAACCTCCTGTAATGTTACACCAATTCATTAGTAATTCAGCATAGAGTTCAGTAATGGCTCAACATTATGACACCAGGATGACAGAGCCAATGATGGTTTAGCCCAACCTAAAGCCCGCCAGCAAAGCTCACAGAAAGGTAAACAGACAATAAACAAATTACCTGAAAAAATGGAGCTTAACAGGATGCCGTCGAGCAATTTAGCACATTAAGTTGTACTCAACATATTGTGCAGCTTACAAGGAGTATTTACTGAAGTCTGGTCATAAAATACCAGGATACATGAGTAGAGAAGCTCACCCAAGCCAGAAAATAAACCATCACAGTTAGCAGAAAGTGCGCTTCAAAGACGCCGAAAAACGCCGTGTTGACAAAATGGTGGTTGTTTGTTCCTGTCAGGAAACGGCGTCTCGGCGATAATCTGGTGAAAACGGCTCAGCAAAGCTCACTGTCATTTTACATAACTCCTCAGGTTGTCGGAAGGTGAGCGCAGCCTGGTAAGCCTCTAATGAACATCCGGAAATGCCGTAAATAACACGATGATCTCTTTGAAGGAACGGAGCTCAGCGGGTCGCCTCCATCTTGCTTAAGGCGTATGCCACGCCCCCAACCTTCTCTGTTTGTGACCTGGTCTTCCTCGCTGCCACCCCTGATATCTAGACTGCGTGTATTAAGGCATTTGAAGGTAGTTGTGCATCTGGGCACGTGATGAGTGAGAGGTATAAGGGTACTGGGGTGAGGAAATCTCACGGATGAAACCACTGGTAATGACATTTGGTAAAAGCAGGCCTTTGGCTGTGAGGCTGCCCGCAGCACACGCAATGTGCCCACGCAAAAGGATAGCCACCTTAGTGTCACATGAGGCTCATCAACACGTCTAGTTGTGGGAACCCCCGGGAAGTTGCCAAATTCCGGTGCAGATTATGCGTCACTCCCGGAGCATCAGAGGGTTGCGGCGAGGTACTTATGCATACCCTGCCCATGTCCTTCCTTTTGGTTACTCCTGGTCACACCATCACTATAGTTACTCAACATCTAAAGATCGCAGTCGGACGGTGACAGGCTTGCAGGCTATGATTATATAAAATGAAGCAGAATACTGTAATAGAAGAGTGTAGGTGACAAGTTCCTGCACTTTAGATAGCAGCCCGTCTGCCGAGTGGGTTGCGTCAGTTTGTCATTCCAAAAAAGTATGCTGTTACTCCAACAGTGTTGTAAAACAGGGGTTTGGAGCACCAATGAGGACAATTACCAGACACATTGCATTCATATTGAAGATGTGGCAGGTAAATTTGCTCATATGTTTACTCCATCTCCTCAAATCCAAAAGCATTGGCAAACCTTTTGCCACTCTGGTATACCCTTAGCAAAAGCTGTCTATGGATTACACCAGCAGGGCGACACAGCACCAGAAGATTGCAGTCAGACTGATGGGTTTAGCAGGCAATAAGGTCTTGAATGTAGCAGAAGATTAGGAGTACCCTTAGGGGCCCTCGGGCCACTGATGCCTGCCCTTGGATCTCCCATAAATTAACCCACCACGTTGGCATACATTTCTTGTATGAAATAAACCTGCAGCAAATTGCTTTCCAACAAACATGTCTTGTGTGTTTATTGTATTGCTGTGCATGCTATGTTCTTCGTGGGGGGGTTGCCTTTATTGGCACTATCATGCAGGGTACAAGTCCTATAAAAAGAAGTGGGGGGACTGAGCAAGTAGGACAAAATGACCCCATGACGTCAGGACTTAGCGCTATAAAAGAAATAATATAGTGCTAAATGTAAATCTTAAACCTCTGCGTGCTATTCGTGGTGGTGCTGCTGAACGTGCCCCGGTGTCTGAAAATTACACCGGGACAAATTCAGCATATTTCTGTGGGTCCAACTTCTTGGCAGGGGGGGCGGCGTCCACCCTGTAAAAAGAGTGGGGGACGCTGTGTACCCCCAACTCGAGCCCTTGCCAGTAGAGGTCGGCAGTAGGTGTTTCTGTAGGGCGGTTACGTGGGCAGGGGGAGGGGCAGGGTGGGGGGTAGTAATGTATGGATTACGGAGTTTTACAGGTAAGTAAACATTTAAAAAATAAAACGTATTTTGTTGCGCGCACTGCATCACATTTGGTGATGCAGTGCGCGCCACGAAATTCGTTTTATTTATGTAAATGTTTACTTACCTGTAAAACTCCGTAATCCATACATTACTACCCTCCCCCTGCCCACGTCACCGCCCTACAGAAAAACCTACTGTCGACCGCTACTGGCCATTGTACGATGACTCTTGGTGTGTGAGAAGACTTTTTCCAGGCAGGAGCTCAGGGTGAGCAGACGTCTGCGTGTCAGAGACACTAGGCCTTCCGGCTCAAAGTGAACAGGAACTCCACGAGTATCCGGCGCTGGGGGTTCGCAGTCCGCTCCCTGGCACGTGGGGCAGGATCAATATCTGGCTGCATGCTTGCAGGGGCCTGGCCCTCCCCTGGCGGTAGGCAGTCGCAGTGAGCGAGTTTCCCTCAGTCGCCAGCACGTGACGTGAGCCCTTCTGCCGCGGAGATACCGGGCCTTCTCCAGGCGCGATGCACTGCCCAAACAGGTTTACTCAGCAGACTTGGAAGAACCGCAGAAAAGTGTTGTCTTTTCAGTTAACCCTCTGCCAGCTGAAGCCACTCTCTGGTTACAGACTTAGTCAACAGTATCTGTTGTCATAACAGCGCTTCTCTTCCGAAAATGCTCCCAGCTAAATATATATAAATGAGAGGTTCCAAAGAAAGGCCCTATTGTGTGACCTGAGCGTGGAAACCTCCGAGTCGGGCAGGCCAGGGAGGGGGGAGCATCACAAGGCAGGTATTCCGGGCGGGGAGGTGGAAGAGGGCGGCGGAGATTTGGCGGGAGCGACCTTCAATGCAATTCTTTATATATCATTTCCTATAAGAGATTATTTTGCTAAGAGGGTAAATACCAGGTGCACAGTCGTATGCAGAGATGCCATGGGAACTGTCATATTCTGTAAGAATTTGATATTTGGGACAGTCAGACAAATATGGCTAGCGGGAAATTAACTTAAAAAAAGTAAAGAAACAGCGAAAGCTTCAAACGACATTTGGAAAACAAAGCAACATTGGCCTAGCTTTCGTGCTGAACAGCAAAGAAAGTGGAACATTCACGAACGGTCTCAAGTGCTTCGAAATGGAAACTGATTCTCTGCCTAAAATGGTCAGATGTTGTGGCGCTGGTTATTTAGGCCACCTGTTGTTTGTGGGCCTTTAACTCTTCCGTTTTCAGAAACTGTGCTGCTGATTATTGGTTTCCTTAAAGGTGGAAATGAAAGTGCGTGGCTTTGGAGGTCTCGACTTTGCATCCTGCGGCTTGATCATGATGTGATGTGTACATCGGGTGTCACTGTCAAACACAGCGAGACAGGGCCACAAGAACCCGGAGGCACCATGCGTCCTTCCTCTCACCTTGGAAGACAAAAGATGTAAGAAGCGCGTGACAAGAAGGTGTGATGGTCGGAGGCCAGGAGGGGCCTAGGGCTCGCTTATTTATTACTTTGCTCTCAGTTGGCCTCTTAACATTGCTCTTTTAATAAGCACGCCTAGGGCTCTTTTTTAACATTTACACTTTTGTTTTCTTTCTTGGCACTGCTCAGTTTGGCCTTTACTTAGAGCTTTCAGTTTTAGTTTGTTTCTAAGCGCTCCAATTTCTCTTATTACTCCGAATTTTCCTTTTTTCCCATCGCTTGCAATTTGTGTACTTTCTCTCAGTACTTGCAGTTCTTGCCTGTTTCAAGCTCCTGTCAGTACTGATTTGTTCTCAGCACTGCCCATGTTGGCTTGCTTCTTGACGGCCCTGATTTTGTTTGTTTTGTTGGTTCTCACATTTTTGGTCTGCTTCTCAGGACTCCAGATTCTGGTCTTTTTTTAGCACTTAGAGAAAAGGATTGTTTCTGGGCACCAACAACTATGGCCTGTTTCTCAAAACTCCCACCCCTGGCGTTTCTGTGCTTTTATTGTACTTCCAACATGTGTTTAGTTCGTAGCGCTCCCAATTTTTTTTATTTTTTTTATTTAATGTTATTAATGTTGTCGTCTTCGCTTGTTTCCAGGGCCTTCCTCATCACCAGGAGACCCCATCGGTAGCGAGTAAACAGTGCAGTCACGGGTCCGCCTTAATATGAACTTGGAAGAGGCCCAGCACCAGGCTGCGGGGCATTGAAAAACAGAAGTTGCGTGCCCTTTCTTTCAGTTTCATGTGATCAGTTACAAAATTAGATCTACTGCTAACCACCGGCATAGTAGGAAGGCGCGGGGGTGAAGCCAGATACACAGCGGCCTTGTTTTGGGGACTCTGATGGTTCAGGCCTGTATTACTCATTGCCCCCTGGCCCAGGAGATGGGGGGAGTTCTCAGAATATCCTATTTTCTTACCTCACTCCATTTGCACAACATGTGATTTCTACTGAGAAACTCCAACCCGAGGCAAATGCAAACAACAGCAGACTTTAAATTAAAAAGAAAGCGAGTGAAGTTACAAAAGGTTCGGGACAGTCACACAAGGACCCCAGTGGTGCTCTGGTGGAAGGAGAGATTGTGTTAAATACACACCCTGGGCCTGCGTTCTGCCTGCAGGAAGAGCCAGTGCTGTATAGACTCCGTGATCTTTGTGTAGGACCATCCTTTGCTATATACACCATGGTGGTCTGTGTACAGAAAAAGTCTTTGCTATATACACGCACAGGGACAGCTTACACCCTGGCGACCAGGGCTTCAGGGCCAGGGGATTTATATACACACTGGCAGTCTCAGTTCAGTGAGAGCCTGTATTGTATATACACACCCTGGCCATCACTGGAGAGGGAAGCCTTTGCTATTTACACATAGATGAAGTCAGTGAAGGGGACACTGTCTATACATCATAGTGACCTCATCTCATTGCAAGTGGAGACCATGCCATACAGAAGCTGTGAGCTCGACGCTAGTGGTGGCACTAGAGGGGGGCATGCGGGCTGTGCCCAGGGTTGGAATGGGATTAAAAATTGGCCCGGGCACGCATTTGCATAATGCCTTTCCGTAAAACACTACTTCGGAAAAATTTAATAAAAGAAAAGGTGGGGGGGGGGTTAAAAAATGAAGGGATTAGTTTACACTGGTGAAACACACCTGAAAACAAGTGAGGCCCCTTTTGCTCAGGCCCCCTGCCCTGCTCAATATGCATATATTAATGGGCCGGCCCAGCAAGAGAAAGGGAGTGACACCTCTGCTGTTGATGAAAGGGAGGTAATGGATGCCCATCTGCAGGGCCGGACTGGCTGTAGCGGTCACCGGGCAATCCCCCGGTGTGCCGCATGGGTGGGGGCCGGTTTTGGGCCCCGTGGGGCCGTTTTTGTTACAGGACCGTTTTTGCAGCATAGCTGCAAATTCAGCCCTGTAACAACATCGGCCGAAAACCGGCCCTGGCAAAGAGCTCCCCCAAACCCGGGGGCCATCTGCCTCCAGAAAGGCCACTCAGGCACCCACTGGGCCGCTGGAGGCATCCAGGCCTGGACTGGCCATAGCGGGCACCGGGCAATCCCCCGGTGCGCCGCGCTGGTGGGGGCCGGTTCGGGGCCCCTGGCGGCCGTTTTTGTTACAGGGCCCTTTTTGGCTGCAAAATCGGCACTGTAACAAAATGGGCCAAAAACCGACCCCGTCATAGAGCTCGGTGGCACCTCCAGCCCCCCCCCCAGTGGGGAGGGGGCGGCCGGGCACTTTGCCGGGGCCGGTTTTGCTTCCCAGTCCGGCCCTGGAGGCATCAGAACAACACAGACACAGACCAAATCGCCCCCCCATGCTACTCAAAAAAGCAGCCCTCAGCTGGAATTCGGATACCGGCCCCTCAGGCATTGCCAGAGTGCCCATGTTACCAATCTGATGCTGCCTGTGCCCCACCTCCATTTGTCCTTGTCTCATTCTGGGCTTCACCACAATAGCTGTTGATTTTCCTGAGAGATCCAGAAAGCTCCACACTGCACCTTGCTACACACAATTTATAATATACACTTATATCCACATACATAAAAAGTTACATTCAAACATTTAAGAGAACATAGATATAATACATATGCATATGCACTATATGCACAGTGTTTACGATTATACAATACCGCTTTGTAGGTGGCCCCACTAGTTTTACTGTGTCCCTAAAAATCACTTATAGAGATGCCACTGCTCAAACCAGGGACAGGATGTCTAATAAACAGGTGTTTGAAAGGTCTGTGCCATACACACCTTTCCTACTCACTGCGTGAGGCCATCTGTTTTGCAAACCATGGTGATCTTAGACAAGCCTGTATTTATTTATAATACATGGGAGCCTGCAATCCCTGTATAAAAGCCTGTCTCTAATTTCATTATTCCAGGCGACTTGTGATGCAGGTAGCAGTCACATGTAATAAAGAAATGGCGTAGGAGCTCAATTTTAATGACTTATTACATTTCAGTAGTGACGTCACAATACCTGCTGCCAGGGCTAGCAGCCGAGTGGAAAGGTAGGATAGGTAGCATAATAAAAACTGCAGTAAAAAAAAAACCCGAAAACTAAACCTGGCTTTTCCTTCTTCTGCTATTATTCTTCACAAGCTGTGACAAGCAGAGATATTTATAGCAACATGTTTATGTTTTGCTCACTTTAGGAAATTATTAGAAAGATAGAATCTCCCTGCATGTTTCTACACATTCTGAGCTTCAGCGTTTTTTAAAATCAAGACTAGTATTAGACTGATTTTATTATCTTTTTGCAATCAGATATCAAATGGCTCTTCAGTGTGTTTAATTTTGTGCTAGATATTGTACCCAAAATTCTTTATGCTCCCAACATCTTATTTCTTCATTTTATGAAGGAGCAACACACCAAGGATTTAAGCAGTTTGTGGGAAGGGTAATGATGTAACATCTATTATATGTCATTATGTAATGAAGTACCCCCACCATACATCATACGGCTATTACAAGTCACCTCGGAGCTCAATGACCTTATAAAGGAACCCAGCCTCCTGTCTCATTCCTCTATATGGCTATCGAAATCCTCAATTCCTCAATGATTTCCAAATTCCTTATAATGTACGTCAGGGGGTACGATATATATATATATATATATATTTATATATATATCCAAACACCCAGTTCCGGTGAGTGCGGGGCTGTCTCCTGGTGGTCTGAGTTGGGTCGCCGGATTTTCCTCAAAATGCACAAGGTTCTCCTCCCAAAGAGCAAGAAATACTCAGACTCTCCTGCAAGCTCAAAGTTCAGTTTAATGTCAAAGAGATCTCACGGTCCGTGAGCAAGGCGTAATGCCGAAACGCATCTTTTTGTCATTAAACTGAACATTGAGCATGCAGGAGAGTCTGAGTATTTCTTGCTCTTCAGGAGGAGAATCTTGTGCATATATATATATATATATATATATTATATATATATATGTATATCTATATATATACTTGTGGTGATCTGCGTGCAAAGAAGAGCCTTGTTATAGGCACCCTCGTGGCGTGGACGTGTGAGAGGCAATATATCCACCACGTTTAATACAGCCAGTCCTGCATGTAGGGAGATACTGAGTTACATGGACCGAGGTGATCTTGTTGCATTGAGGGCCTTTTTATATGCACCCTGTGTGTCTCCGTGCATGAGAGCCTATGTTGTGTGCTCCCTGGTGACCTGTGTAGGTGATTGTAGCGTTGGTGATATGGCTAGCGCTGTGCAAGCGTCCGCTTAACGCTAAGCAGGACAGGAGCCGGTATTGTGGTTTACGTGTGGCTCCGACTAACTGCCGTAGCCACGCCTCTTTATTTTTATACCCCTCGCGTCTGACGTCACGCGTCAGCGCAGGGACGCTCCGGCGGCGCGGGATGGCTATTATGCTGCCTCGCGTCCCCGAACATTACATTCCTTTCAACCTTTATCAAAACAGTGAAAATCAGAAATTACAAAGTACTATAACCGATGGATCTGTTACCAGTCTGTTAGTGTTCATTCGGGGCGTCACTCCACTAGGTAATCAGCCAGCTGGGAGGAGGGCGCAGGATTCCGCCTCAGTCCATATCTGGATTGGCCCCCTCTGTGCATCATCACCCTAGGTGTCCCCGGGATTGGGGTACTGTTTCCTCCGGCCGGAGAGAACGGGCTGGACTCTCTACTCATCGGGGTGGCTGGAGGCTGAGAAGTGTCTTGGTCTCTCAGGCCTTCTCCCTCCAAGATGTATGGGTCAGTCTCTGGGTCTTCTTCTCGTTGCTGACTCGGGCTGGACAGGGTTGGGCTAGGTGAGGCACTCTGGTGCGCTCTCTTGAAAAAAGAAATGTCTCTGGTAACTGTTTCGGCTCCTCTCTGGGCGGTCACCATGGTGCCAGTTCGGCGAGTGACAGTCCACGGTTGATGTTCGAACGGGAGTCGGAACTTGCTTCCTGGGTAGCGATCCTGGACGTAGACTTGGTCACTTGGTTGTATCGTGGATTCACGGGCTCCTCGTCGTTTGCTGGCTTGCTCGTTGGAGCGAGTTCGGTTTGCCAAGGCCTTCTCTTTGCTGGCCCGCTGAGGAACCCACGTGGAGTGGTTCGGGAGTGTGTCCTGCACTATCCGGCCCATGGTCGATGCACTGGGTGCCGCCTCTGTCGTGACGTGTGGGGTCATGCTATATTCTCTTAGGAAGCTGTAAATGGCCTTTTCTAGAGGTGACCCATCGGCGAGGGCTATGCGGATGGTCTTGTTGAGCGTGCGCATGAACCTCTCTACCTCCCCATTGGCTTGGGACCAGCGCGGGGTTATTTTCCAGTGATGTATGCCCCAGCTCCTTAGGTACTCAGCAAACTCTTGCCTTGGAAGGGTGGTCCATTATCAGTCTTTACCACTCCAAAGATGCCATGGGTGGCGATAGTCTTCTCAAATTTGGCGATGACTTTCGTGGCCGTTTGGCTCCCTACGATCTCGACCTCCGGATACTTGGTGAAGTCATCAATTATCACTAGCGCGTATCGCCCATCAGGGAGGTGTCCAAAGTCCGCACTCACACACTCCCACGGCCTCTGAGGGTTGTCTTCGGTCACTACTGGGTGGGGGCGGTCCGGCTGCCCGCGGCCTGGCACCAGTTGCAGGTTTTAACGGTTTGTTCGACCATTGGGTCCATGCCGGGGAACCATACCTTGGCTCTCAGTCTGCTTTTGGTTTTCACCATTCCTTGGTGTCCTCTATGTGCTAGTTCCACCGCCTGATGGGTTAGGCTGTCCGGCAGGACTAGACGGGGACCTCGTAGAAGGCATCCTTGGCTGTCAAGGGACAGTTCTTCTTTGATTCTCAGGATGGATTCCAGGGTTGCCTTGGCTTGTGGGGTTCTCTTACTTAGGGAGTCTTGGATGGGGCGCCAGTTGCCTGACCGGACAGCGTCGGCGACCAATTGAAGGCATTCATCCGCCTGTGAAGCTTCCACGATGGATTCAAGGCTCATGGGCAGTGGTCGGGATCTTTCTGTCACCAGTCGGACGTATTCCTCTGTGTCTTCCGCTTCCTCTTTCTCCGTCATGGTGGCTTCTCGGGGGTGCCTTGACAGGTAGTCCGCGGGGTTGGTTGACCCTGGCTTGTACGCCACTCGGTAGTCGTAACCCTGTAGCTGAAGTATCCACTTCTCTATTCTCGGAGGTGGTTTTGACACTGATACGTGGAACAGGGGTAAAAGAGGCTTGTGGTCCGTGGTCACTGTGAAGGAGTGGCCATACACATAGACATGAAAGTGTCGGCAGGCCCAATGGATGGCTATGGTTTCTGTCTCAATCTGCGAATACCTCTGCTCGGTGTCTGTCAATGATCAGCTGGCATAGGCGATGGGTGCCCACTCTCTGTTATTTTGAAGCTGCGTCAGCACTGCCCCTAGACCAAAGGGGCTAGCATCCACGGCCACGTTGGTGGACTTTGAGGGATCAAAGTATGAGAGGGTGGTGTCTGCAGATAGGGCTGCCTTAGTGTCACGGAATGCTTTCTCTTGTTCTGGGCCCCATTGCCACATAGTGGCTGATTTGGTCAGTTCTCAGAGTGGCTTGGTGAGGTTGGAGAGGTCGGGGATAAAAGGCCCACAGAAGTTCACCATACCCAAGAAGCTCCTCGCTTCCGAGATGTTGGTTGGGGCTGGGGCCGCTTGGACATCCTTTACTTTGTCGGGGTCTGGCGCTACTCCCTGGTCCGAGAAGGTGTACCCGAAGAAGCTGATCTTGTTCTGCAGGAATTGGCACTTTTTTCGGTGTAGGGTTAAACCTGACTCTTTGATCCTTTGGAGGACACCTCGTAGTCTTTGGTGATGCTCCTCGATGGACGTCGCGTAGATGAGCAGGTCGTCGCTCACGTTTAGAACTCCCGGGAGTCCACTCAGGACCTTGCGGATGGTGTTCTGGAATACTTCTGCTGCACTCGATATCCCGAAGTTGAGACGTCGGTACCGTCTTAGTCCTACATGAGTGGAGAAGGTGGTTATGTACCTTGAATCGGGGTGGAGCGGTAGCTGGTGATATCCCGATCGAAGAACTACTTTGGAGAACCATTTTGCGCCGTTGAGTTCTCCTAGGATGTCGTCTATCGTGGGGGTCAGGTGCCGTTCTCTCTTCACCGCTGCGTTTGGGAGACGCATGTCCACACAGATGCGGACTTGTCCGGGCTGCTTTGGTTTTCGGGCCACTACAATCGGGGATACCCATGGGGTGGGTCCACTGACCTTCTCTACGATCCCCTGTCTTTCTAGTGTTTCGAGTTCTTCTTCGACTTTCTTCCTTAGGTGGAATGCAATGCGCCGATGCCTCAGCGCGACTGGTTGGACAGATGGGTCGATGTGGAGAGACACCTCCTTCCCTTTTAGGCATCCGATGCCTTTGAACACCTCCTCATACTCCTCCATGATGGTGTCTTGCTCTTCCTCCAGTACCGCCATGGCGTAGGATATGAGTTTTAGATCTTCTGCCGACTGTCCGCTTAGCAGCATGCCACTACCTTCCTTTGTGACATAGATCGTTGTGGGCACTTTTTCCTCTTGGTGTTGTAGTTCTGTTTTGAAGCACCCAATCAGGGGGATGGGCGTCTTCTGGCCGTACGCGAACACCCAGATCTTTGCTTCCCGTTGTGGAGGACTTGCCTGCAGTTGATTGTACACGTTCGCCACCATTAGTTCGATGGACGCCCCCGTATCGATGGTGGCTCTCACCTCTTGCTGGTGAATCTTGATGCGGCACTTCGGGAGGCGGCGTTTCTTCCTTGTTGGCTGGTCGATGGCATATACATAGTGAATTGGATAGTCTTCTGTGTCGTCATCCATGTCTTCACTGTCCCTTTCTTCTCTCACCACGTGTGCAGCCTACTTCTTGGCTCTTGTAGACCTGCATACTGCTGCAAAATGGTTCATCCACCAGCATGCGCTGCATTTCTTCCCTCTCGCGGGACAGTATTGCATGCGGTGGGGCTGGCCTTCGCAATATCCACACTCCTTCTTCTTGTCTGGCTTCTTTCTTCCGCTCATTTGTCTCCCTTTGGGCCGTACCACGTTCACTTTTTCTGCCGTGTTAACTTGTTCAGTCTTGACAGGTCGGTGGAGGGCTGACTCCATGTGGGAGGCTCTCGCCTGAAACAGTTCTTTAGAGCGGCCGAGTTTAAGTATGTCGGCGAGGGGTGTGTCATCTTCCTGGAGGATTGCGACTCGGAGTTTGAACGAAAAACAGCCTTGGATGATCTGTCCCCGGATCTCCTCCTGTTCATCCCGAATCTGCACGAGCCGGCCAGTTCTTTTAGCCTGCCGTGGAATACGTCCAACGATTCGTCGGCCTCTTGTTTCACTTGGCGGAAGATGAACCGCTCATAATCTTTGCTCGCCATAGGTTCAAAGTAGGCGGTCAGCGCCGCGAGGAGTGTTTGATATGTCTTTGGTGTGGCTTCTGTCAACGTTTTGTAGATGCGATGTATGTCTTTCCCTCCCAAGTGTAGAAGTAGGGCTCTGCACCTCTCTCTGGAGATTCCCGCTACCTCAAAATAGATTTGGAGGCGGTCCGTCCAATCCCTCCAGCGTGGGGCAAGGGATGAAGAAGCGCCATCAACCGCAAAAGGTTCGAGGGCGGGAATAGACGCCATTTTGGCACGTGCGCAGTGCGCTGCGTTGGGTCCTCGATGTTTTATGTGAGGTGGTGCTGGCCCGGGGACTAACGATCGTCCTTCCTGTGGGCAAATTGTGTGGTCCCTCCCTGCGCTGGGCGCGCTCTCACGACCTGGCTCAGGGGCCTCGGTGGCAATGCGTGAATTACTCCAGGGGGTGACTCCAGGCACCGGGTGGCGGCGTGGTGTGTTGGCCTTACCCATACTGTCGTCGTGGGGCGCTGTTCCCACTCTGCGGGCGGTGAACTCGCCTCCTTACCACGTTTGCCGGGTGCTTTGCGAGTGAGGCCTCTGTACACGTGTTCTCGGGCCTAACATCTTTTGTCCCTTAAGTTGCCCAAGAATGGAATCTGCCACATGCAGGTGAGAGAGTGGGTTCTGTGGGACCCTCGTCGCCAGTGTAGCGTTGGTGATATGGCTAGCGCTGTGCAAGCGGCCGCTTAACGCTAAGCAGAACAGGAGCCGGTTTTGTGGTTTACGTGTGGCTCCGACTAACTGCCGTAGCCACGCCTCTTTATTTTTATACCCCTCGCGTCTGACGTCACGCGTCAGCGCAGGGACGCTCCGGCGGCGCGGGACGGCTATGACGCTGCCTCGCGCCCCCGAACATTACAGTGATCTCAATGCAGGGGGGGGAGGTGGGGGCAGGGGGATCTGTGTTTCATGTACCCAGAGTAGTGCAAATGCAGAAAGTGTGCCTTATACACCCTTGTGAACTCCGAGCACGGCAATAACGTGCTCAGTACTCCTGGATGGTCTCCTTGGAGGGAGTTTCTGGGTTAGATACACCCTAGTGATTGATCTCAGTTCAGCGAGAATCTGTGATAATCACCCAGGTGATCTTGGAGCAGGGAGCGACAGCAAGACAGCGGGGGATCTGCGTGCAGGGAAAGATCTTTACCCTAATAGTTTCAGTGCACGAAGAATATGAGTGACTTTGGTAGGCACTAAGATCGACCCTGTAGGCTGCACGCCCTCTTGATTCGCGTGCAGAGCCTGTGTTACAGGCGCACGGCGTCACCAGCTCAGTGAAAGGCTGTGTCAGCCTGTATTTTGTGCACCAGTAGAGCCTGTGTTCTCTCTTATACACGTCTCCAGTCCCAGGCCTCATTTTCCTTCAGGAAAGCCCTGAGCCAGCCAGGACCCAGTGACCCTGATTGTGGAATGTGTAACCCAAGCTTTTATCTTTCAGCAGTTTTCTGCGAGTCATTGCACAAACACACCCAGGAAGCACGGCTGCACTTTGATCTCGCTGGTCAATCTTTAACCTCTCACTCTCTCCTGCATCAGAAGAAAACAACTGTTACACTTTACCCAGAGCCTGAACAAACCTGTTATTCGGATCTATTATTCTGGGGTAAGATCTGGTGAAGGTAGTATTGGGGCCGGGGGAGGGGCGATTAGCAGCATCAGCTGTGAGAGTGCAAGCAAGTAAATGTTTGGTTTGGTTAGTGGGTCACAGGTAGCTCAACGTGTAACAGGAACCATTCCGAATGGGAAAGGGAATGGTGCCTGGATGGATGAAGCTGCCTTCTGCCAGCTTCCAAGAAGTCCAAGGCATGTGTGAACCTTTAGCAACAGCCCCGGGTCTTTAGGCAGCAGGTCTGTATGCTAGGACACAAAAGACCACATTTGTAACAAACACGTGGATCTACAAGCTCCAGCATGTAAGCTGCTGTTGGGTAAAGAAAAACTGCACTGGCTGATGGCGTCACAGATGACTCAGAACCATCAAGGCCCGCCTCCCTTCCCGAGAGGCATAATGATGTATATGGAAACGGGGCTCTTTCCAATAAATCAGGCAACCTGATTGGCTAGTAGGGCTGGAGAAGTGTCACTCAGCATGAATAGCAAACCTAACCGAATTTGGAGGCTTCACCCCTCTGTCAGGCAAACTCAAGAGAACTTACAGCAAAATAACTGTTTATTTTTTACTTACAACACAATGTTGTATTTTTTTTAAAAACGTACGTTTTATAGGCATTTTTGTGCAATCAAAAAAGAAACATGGCAAAAGCATTGTCAAGGAAATATACATAACGCATATAGAAAAACAATAGTATGAAGGGCCGGCTGTAAGGCAGTGCGACAGGTGCAGCTGCACCGTCGCTGACTTCAGGGGGGCACTGTGTTTAGAAGTAACACGAGTTTTTAAAAGCACCTACTACAGAGTTTTTTTGTGTCCTGGGGTGCAGTTTTCGTGGCAACAATAAAAATGTCAAGATCACTTGGGACTAATGTTCCTGCTGTAGAGAGATCACATTTTTGTCTATTGGCAGATTTCACTCATGTTAAAGTAGCGCAGAGGGTTAATGTGTCTACTGCAACGAACATGTAATACACAACTTATCAACTGTATATTTTGTGGATAGCTCAGTGGGTTACTGCTGTAGTCACAAAGATCCTTCTGTTACTTGGAGTTTATAAGTTGGACTCTCACATGACACATTGAGCTATGAACTGTCATCAAAGGGTCCATGCAAAATGCACGTTATAGGTTAGAATGTTATGTTTTAGTCTTTCATAATCCTAATGTTGTTGAAAATGGTTCCTTGGGGTACATTCTTATTAGTAAAGCCAACCACTGTGGTACACTTTAAATCTTGAGTTTGTGCTTCTCCACAACAAACACTCTTAAAACATACTGCCTACTAGCATTGTTCACATGTGACTCCTTAACCTTGTAATCATCATTGTCTTATTTAACAATTCCTGTGGATTGATTACACACGCGATTCATTGGCTCTGTATAATGTGTGTGATTTAAAGTTCTCCGCCATCCTTGCCTCCCTTGTGTCCCCTTAGCATCTCAAAACAAAATACAATGTTTTCTAGCTAGTGTGGAGTGCAGACAGAGGCTATGGGGCACATGCATCGACCTATTTAGGAAGTGCAAACAGTGCGAATCGGTAAATTCGGCCGTTTGCACTTCCTAAATACGTTTTTGGGATGCATGAAACATTTTTTCAAAATTCGCTTTTTTTTGCATTTCCTAAAAATGCGAATGCATTTAAGGAATCGCATTTGTGCGATTCCTTAAATGCAATGCATCCATTTTTAAAAAAATGCGAATTTTGAAATAGGAAGTGCAAATTAACACGAGGTTGACCCTCGTGTTAATTTGCGAAATTCTTTTAAAAAGCACAAAAATGCATTTTGGAAAGTGTCATGTTACACACACACATGTCCTTAGGACATGTGTGTGTGAAACATGCACTTTAAAATACATTTCATGGGTGCAGGGGGGGTCCTTTGGACCCCCCTCTGCACCCTTGCAATGCATCAACAAATTGCGAATTCCAAAAAAAAGAAATGCAAAACGGCATTGATTCCTATGGGCCTCTAGGCCCATAGGAATCAATGTAATACCATTCCTTAATTGCGATTCGCAATTAAGGAATCGCAATTTCTGAAAATTAAGAAATCCTAAAAACTTTTAGGATTTCTTGATGCATAGGATTTTGCACTTCCTAAATTGCGATTCCTTAATTTTTGCAATTTAGGAAGTGCAAAATCCTACAATGATGCATGTGCCCCTAAGTCCCTGAACAGGAAACATCTCGGGTCAATATGGAGAGTGGGCAGTTATGGTAGGGAAGGATCATGGGTTTCCCTAGGCGTGGTAGCGTAAGTCGGCTCTCCCGAGCGGGGATCAGGGATGTGACAGTAGTGCCCATGTATTACTAAAGGGAAGGCCAGAAAAGAAAAAGTGAACTAATTAACAAAAAAATGTTTGTGCACAAACTATTGTCCCGGGAGGGGGTTGTTGTCTCATCATCTGTGGGAGAACAGTGTGGGGGTTTGGTTCAAGGGGGCGGGGGACAGGCCAGGCAGGGGTGGGTGGGAGTCCCAGTCTCAGCCACCACTATACGGGACATAGGATCCCAGGTAGCACAAACCGGTCACATGCCGGGAATTAGTCCAAAGGAAGGCCCAGTTCCCTCATCTCAAGTCAAGTAGTCCAGTTAATGTTGTGTTAGCGTGGTACATTTATTGCCATGGTTTAAACGTGCTGCATTTTTGGTAAATTGCAGAGTTTAGGCTTTGCTGCATTGTAATAATAAAAAAAGTATAAAAGTAGCTTAATAAGTTTCTTTCATCCTTTTTAAGCATGATCTGTCTCTTCTTGACATTTTGGTTTCTATCAGTGTGCTTATAGACCGCCATTGGTTGGCTTCATTGTCACTCTCATTTGCTTGCTTCTTATTCGTCAGCTGCCAAAGGCTTCCTTTCTCTCTGTGTGTTTGTCCCGCCCCTGGAGCATGGGCACATTACTTGTGCCCTGTCATTGCTCATTTTTGTGGGCAGTACTTTTTTCTTTGTGTTTAAGCAGTCCACCGGAGTGTGCCTTTTTCAACTTGTCCCTCATGTGCCTCTCCCCCTCTGCCGTCTGTCTCTTTGCCCCCCCATGTTGTCTGTGTTGCTTGCCCTTACCTGCCCTCCCTTCTTCTGTTGTTGTCTGTGTTGCTTGCCCCACCCACCTCCGTTGTTGACCGTATTCCTTGCCCTCAACTGCCCTCCCTCCCTCTGTTATTCTCTGTGTAGTATGCTCCCACCTGCCCTCCGTTCTTTCATTGATCTTCTTATTGCTTGCCACCACCCAGCCTTCTTCCCTCCGCTGTTGTCCATGTTGGTTGCCCCCTCCCGCCCATCCTCCTTCCATAGTAGTTTGTGTTGCATGCCCCACTGGACCTACCTCCTTACCTTGTTGCTTATGTTACTTATCCCCACCAGCTATCCTCCTTCCACTGTTGCCCATGTTGCCTGCCCGGCCCACCTCTTTCCTTGTTGCCTGTGTTGCTTATCTCTTCTTTCCGTTGTTGCCCATGTTGCTTGCCCCCACTCTTCTGCCATTGTTGCCCATCTTGTCCATGTCATTTGTCCATCCCACCTGTCTACCCTCTCTCTGTTGTCCGTGTTGCCTCTAACTCAACCACCATAATAAAAAAATCTGCTACGACGCAGACACCGCTGGTTGTATCATAGCGGTTCCCTCCCCCCCTCATGTTGCCTCCAGCCCCCTTTTGCTTTAGCTTAGGTGATGGCCGTGTGTCATCAATTCATGCCTCTTTTGTGTTCTCATTAGATTTTGCTGGTGTGGCTTCAAGTAGTCCTTTTGAGAGAGCTTTTGCTTAGGCAATGACCACATGTCATCAATATTTCAACAAAGTGTAATAAGAAGTACAGAGAAAGAGGTGGCTGTAGGAAGGTGGAATTTGACTATATGGTTACCCCAACTTTATTTCCTGGTGTTTTGCTGGTTTTCGACTTAGTTGGCCTGGGACCCTGCTATTCAGGGCCCCAGACTATCTGCTGTCTCTATAAAATGGACTCCAAGTACTTTAGGTCCATACCAGATTGGTTACTGGGTCACCCTTGTGAGCCCCTGTATAGTGTACCATAGGTACCCAGGTCATAGGTGCACCCTAGGCCTAGCAGGGGCTGCAGCATGTATTGTGCCACCCCTGGTTTGCCTCCCAAACTGACACCACAGGTCTGTTCATACAGCCTGGGTAAGGTGGTGTAATCACCGCTCACTTAGATATAGTATACCTATATCTACCTTTACATATAGACACATATACACCTATAAGCCACTCCTATGGTAGGCCTCGACAATCCTGGAGGCAGAGTGTGAGAAGTTGGCCTGGTATATGATGCTCACTAGTTCTAGTGATCAACGTGTACCATGCCAAGCAACCCTTATGGTGATGGTTGTAAGTCAACCTTATAGACAAGCTATCCTAGGGGTAGCATGGACTAAGAAGTCTTAGGCTAAACTCTGTAAAGGCATGTGAACAAGCTGTTTTACCATACACAATCCTGTTGAATACCAAATGAAAGGACACCACACAGATATATATTGAAAATATATATAGATTTATTTCTACAAATATCCCCCATACTCTTTATGAGCACAGAAGCAAATGCGTTAAAACAAAACACAGTTTAAATATACAAAAGTTGCACAATATGGATGAGCCCTAGGGGCCACCTAAACCATATACTAAAATAGTGGTATAAGAACCACTATGGGGAAAGGAAAGAGGCCTAGGGCCTGGGGAATCGCTGGAGCTGTTCGGGACTAGCAGTGATGAAGTCGGGAAAGGCCCGCGGGACTCGGGTGCAGTGCTCAAAGTGCACGCATGCACCAATGTTAAGTCAATGGTGCGTAAAAGTTACAAAGTTAGTGTTTAAGGAACCTTCCAATGGACCTACAAGGATAAAACTTTAGACACAGGCACTAGAGGTGTATAACAGTGTGGGAACACCGGCGTTGCTGAGTTACCTCACCCACAGTAAGCGGGTGCACAGGTGCGAAGTAGTGTCGGGTTTCGTCACGCAGGTCGATGGTGCTTGGAGCTGAAGATGCTGCAGGCAGGTCGTCGAGGAGAGTTCCGGTGGATCCAAGGGTGGATCTGAAGAGGTGAAGACCTGAAAGCAGAGGGGACAATGTTCCAAGTCACTAGCCAGTGACTACCGTGGAACCAGGATGGAACCAGGCAATGTCGGGTGCAACCAGGTGAAGAGGTGCAGCTTGGCTCCGCAGCCACGTGGACACGAAGAGGTCAAGGACGTCCAGGAGTCGATCACGAGCTGTCCCACGAAGGCTCTAGCTGATGGCGGTGTCGGCAACTTGATTGGAGCAAACAGGCCTTGGCTAATGCAAGCCACGCAGGAAGTGGAAAAAGCTTAACACTCGGACCAGCAAGGTCAGAGCGAGTGCTCCTTTTCAGGGGAGCAAGGGTCAGTCTGGAGCAACCAGACCAGCAGTGCAAGTCATAGTTTTCGTCGCCAAGATGGCCACTAGCCGCGTGGCAAGTGGCCGGGATGGCGCGTCGAGTGGCAAAGTGCAAAAGGGCCCCACGCAGATCGTGGAGATGCTGGGGGGCTGATCTTCGGTGCAAATGCTGCTCGGTGTCGGGGCTTCTCAAACCCCAAAGCACAGCATCGAGGGTGCCTCAGGTGCTGCGCAGTCAGCTTTTCGAGGGTCTTCCGAGATGTCCGGTCCCACGTCTCTCGGTGCCTCCACGGGTCCCTTCTTTGCAGGAACTGTGGATCGGGCTCTGAGATGTCTGGGAGTCTGGGTCTCGTCGGGCTCTGGGCTCGGGCTCCGGCAGGAGGCGGTGGCAAAGCAGACGTTGAGTTGCTGGTTGGTGCCTGTATTCACAGGGTGGTCACTCCTTGGCCACAAGGGAGATTCTCTTCAGTCTTCTGTGCAGCAGAATGTCGAAGTCCAGTCTTCTTCTTAGTTTCAAGTCGAGTTCAGGATGATCTGAAGTCTTGGGACACAGCTCCTACTCTTATTCCAAATCTAGGGGCCGGATTACCTGCTAGGTCCCTCCTCTGGGTGGGACCAGGAAGGGGGGTGGTTACACCCCCTTTCCTTTGTCCAGCTTCGCGCCAAGACTGGGGCTGGAGAGCCCCAGTACCGGTTTGAACTGGCATATGCACAGGGACACCTTGTGTGCCCCAGGCATGTCTGATTCTATTCAGCCCTGTCCTACCCAATACACAAAATCCTGTCTGGGGTGGTGCTAGCACCTCCCAAGGCAGGATACCCTTTGTCCAAGCTGCCCTCGCTGGAAGGACTCCCAGCAGCAGGAGGTCAGACTTGTGCCTGTGGTGGCAGCATCCATTTTGTGATGCTGAGGCTCTGTTTAACTTTAACCGGGGTTCAGGTTAGGTACATGTCGTATCCCTCTAGAAGGGTGGAATGCTACCCCCGTCGCCAGAACTGGCGAGGGGGTAGTATTCCAATTCGTATGACACCTTACTCGACATGTTTTGATAAAGCCAAACCAAAGATAGCATTAAACCGCGAGGTTCATAATGCACTTAAGAGTATATGGTATGGCAGTATCATGGAACAGCTAAAGGAATTGGTTCCGAAAGCTGCAGACAGGCTCAGCTCATGCCAGAGCACCATCTCACATATTTCCAAGCACTCTGCCTCCAGGGTTGATGAGGCCTTCCATAGGAGTGGCTGATAGGAACATATGTGTCCATTTTAGGTTAGGCATAGGCATACTACACCTAAGTAAGGGGTGGTTACACCGACTTACCCCAGCTGAGTGATCAGCCAGTTGTGTCAAATATGGAGGCCAGGCCAGGGGTGGCACAATACGTGCTGCAGCCGCTGGTAGGCCTTGGAAGCACCTATGCCCTGGGTACCTGGGTACACTGTTACAGGGGCCAATAAGGTGAACCAGTTCCAATTTCGTAATGCACCTAAAGTACATTGGCAATAATTTAGAGAGAGAACAGCAGGCTGTGGGTCTGATTAGCAGGCCCACAGCCACATTAAGTCATAAAACAGTGAAGCAAAAAGCAAAAATTTGGGGTGACCATAGGATAGCAGACACTACTCTCCTACACAGAGTGCTTGGTTTTATGTGAGAGGGTGCCCTAACATGAGCTGACCCCTATGCAGCTTTCGGAACCATCTCATTAAAGCTGTTCTATGATATAGCCATACCATATACTCTTAAGTGTATTATAATCCTAGCGGTTAATGCTAACTTTGGTTTGGCTTTATCAAAACATGTTGTGTAAGGTGTCAAACACTTTGGAATACTACCCTCACCAGTTCTGGAAGGGAAAAGACATGTATGTTACTGCTTTACCCGGTTAAAGTTAAACAGATAGCAGACCCTACTCTCCTACACAACCCCCCCCCCAAACGCAGGGACATTAGACTAACTTTGACCAGTTGTGTCTTCATGTTCTAAGTGGAAGTACCTGGAGAGACCATCTGCATTACCATGGTCAGTCCCTGGGCGGTGCTCCACTGTAAAGTCCATCCCCTGTATGGAAATGGACCACCTGAGCAGTTTGGGGTTTTCACCCTTCATCTGATTAAGCCATAAGAGGGGCTTATGGTCGGTCTGAATCTTGAAGTGAGTGCCAAACAAGTATGGTCTCAACTTCTTCAGGGCCCACACCACAGCAAAGGCCTCCCTCTCAATGGCTGACCAACGTTTCTCTCTGGGGGTCAGACTTCTGCTAATAAAAGCAATGGGCTGGTCTTGACCATCTACATTAAGTCGTGAAAGCACAGCTCCCAACTCAGAAGCATCTGTTTGGACAATGAACTCTCTTGAGTAGTCAGGACTCTTCAGGATAGGTGCAGAGCACATGGCCTTCTTCAGGTCATCAAATGCCTTTTGACAGATTACTGTCCACTGAACCTTTTTGGGCATCTTCTTGGATGTCAGATCATTAAGAGAAGTCACAATGGACCCATAGTTCTTAACAAACTTCCTGTAGTACCCAGTCAGGCCCAAGGAAGCTCTGACCTGAGTCTGGGTAGTTGGAGGGGACCAGTCCTTTATGGTCTGGATCTTACTCTCCAGTGGTTGAACTTGGCCTCCACCTACAAGGTGGCCCAAGTACACAACCTTACTCTGCCCTATCTGGCACTTGGTTGCCTTGATAGTGAGGCCTGCCTTTTGCAGAGCCTCTAGCACTTCCTTCAGGTGGACCAGGTGATCCTCCCAGGTGGAGCTAAAGACAGCAATGTCATCCAGATATGCTGCGCAAAAGTCATCCAACCCAGTAAGGACTTGATTCACCAACCTTTGGAAGGTGGCAGGTGCATTTTTCAAACCAAAGGGCATTACCACAAATTGATAATGCCCACCTGGGGTAGAAAATGCTATCTTGGCTTTAGACTCCTCAGCTAACCTGATTTGCCAGTAGCCAGCTGTCAAGTCAAATGTGCTCAAATACTTGGCAGAAGCCAATTTGTCTATGAGCTCATCTGCCCTTGGAATAGGGTGTGCATCTGTCCTGGTGACAGCATTGAGTCCTCTGTAATCCACACAGAACCTCATCTCTCTCTTTCCATCTTTGGTGTGAGGTTTGGGGACCAGAACCACTGGGCTAGCCCAGGGGCTCTCTGAAGGCTCAATGACACCTAATTCCAGCATCTTTTGCACCTCAGTCTTGATACAATCTCTGACATGGTCAGGTTGCCTGTAAATCTTGTTCTTTACAGGGAGACTATCACCAGTGTCCACCACATGGGTACACCAGTTAGTCTGACTGGGTGTCAGGGAGAACATATGTCGATATGCCTGCAAAACTTGTCTAGAGTCATTTTGCTGATGTTCAGTGAGGCTGCCATCTAAGGCCACACCATCAACTGAACCATCCTCAGGGTTCTGAGTCAGCAGGTCTGGGAGAGGGTCACTCTCTTCCTCCTGCCCCTCATCTGTAGCTATGAGCAAGCCCATGTCTGCCCTGTCAACATATGCTTTCAGCCTGTGAACATTGAGCACCCTGTGGGGGCTCCTGGGAGTTCCTAGGTCCACCAAGTAGGTAACCTCTCCCTTCTTTTCAATGATAGTATGGGGTCCAGACCATTTGTCTTGGAGTGCTGCTGGGGCCACTGGCTCCAACACCTATACTTTCTGTCCAGGCTGGTACTCAGTCAAGACAGCCTTTTGGTCATGCCAAGCTTTTTGTAATTCTTGGCTAGCCTCAAGGTTTTTGGATGCCTTCCCCATATACTCAGCCATCCTGGAGCGGGGACCAAGTACATAGTCCACTATGTCTTGTTTGGGCTTTTTGAGAGGTAACTCCCATCCTTCCCTCACCAAACACAGGGGTCCTCTTACAGGGTGCCCAAACAACAATTCAAAGGGGCTGAAGCCAACCCCCTTTTGTGGGACCTCTCTGTAAGCAAACAGAAAGCAGGGCAGAAGGATGTCCCATCTTCGCCTGAGCTTTTCAGGTAATCCTTTGATCATGCCCTTTAGGGTCTTGTTGAACCTTTCAACAAGCCCATTGCATTGTGGATGATAGGGAGTGGTGAACTTGTAGTTGACACCACATTCCTTCCACATAGCTGTTAAGTATACTGACATGAAGTTGGCACCTCTATCAGATACTACCTCCTTAGGAAACCCCACTCTGGAGAAAACTCCAAGTAAGGCCCTGGCCACAACAGGAGCTGTTGTGGTCCTAAGTGGAATTGCCTCTGGGTACCTGGTGGCAAGGTCCACCACCACCAGTATGAATCTGTGCCCAGATGCTGTAGGGGGATCCATTGGTCCTACAATGTCAATCCCCACTCTTTCAAAGGGCACCCCCACCACAGGTAGTGGTATCAGGGGGGCCTTTGTAGTACCACCTGTTTTGCCACTGGCTTGGCAGGTCACACAGGAGCGACAAAACTCCTTGGTATCTTCAGACATGTGAGGCCAGTGAAAATGACAGACAAGTCTGTCCCAAGTTTTATTCTGGCCTAGGTGTCCTGCTAGGGGAATATCATGGGCCAAGGTAAGAAGGAAGCCCCTAAATTGCAGAGGTATGACCAACCTCCTGGTTGTACCAGGCTTGGGGTCTCTACCCTCCGAATAAAGGAGCCCATCATCCCAATATACTTTATGGGTACCTTGAGCATTCCCAGCAGCCTCAGCAGCAACCTGCTGTCTGAGGGGTTCAAGAGAAGGACAGGTTAACTGAGCCTGCCCCAAGTCTGCCCTAGAAGGTCCCCCTGTCCCCAGAAACTCAACCTGATCAGGTTCAAGCTCTTCAGGGACAGTTCCTTCAGGGGTCTCAAGATCACCTTCCTGTGAAGGTTGATCCTCACTTGTAGGCAGTTGGGATGGCACAGCCTTTACCCTCCTGTTCTTCTTCTTGGAAGGTACTTGGTCCATTGTTCCAGGGTCCAAGACCTGAGGTTCAGAGGGGCACTTTTTGGCCTGTGACCTGGTCACAGCAAGCACATGTGATGATGAGCCCTAACATCTCTGCATGAGTCCTGTACTCAACCTCTGACCATAGAGAGTTCTCCAGGTCATTGCCCAACAAACATTCTACTGGGAGATCAGCACTAACCACAACTCTTTTTAGGCCAGTTACCCCTCCCCAGGAAAAGTTAACAAGTGCCACACTATGTGTAGTAGTGACATTGCTGGCATTGGTCACCAGGTAATTATCACCTGGTAGGTATTGTCCAGGGTCCACAAAGCTAGGTGTCACCATGGTGACACTGGCACATGTGTCCCTGTAAGCCTGAGCCACTTTTTCATTAATCAAAGGCGTCTGTCTGTACTTGCCCAGGTTACTGGGACTGACAGTAGTGGATAAATCAATCTCCACATCACAAATCAGAACAGCCTGTGTAGGGGTTCTGATTAGGCCAGAATCTCCCTCAGTTCCCAAGGTGATACCTACTACCCCCTTGGTTTGTAGACCAACACTGCTAACTGTACTATTGGGTGCAGGTGCCTTAGGGGCTGCAGTGTTGGGGGCTCCACCCTTTTTACACTCACTTGTCCAGTGAGAGGTGTTTTTACAAGTACTACACCAGGGTTTTCTTTGACCTTCTTTCTTCTTCGTCTTGGAAGTTTGGGACCCACTCTCAGTATTAGTTTGGGGCCCTGTTGAAGACTTCTGGTCTTTAGCTTTCTGCTCCCCACCCTTCTGGTCTGTTTTCTTTTGGTCACCACCCTTGTTCTGGTTCTGGTTCTTTTGCTTAACTCTGGTTCTAACCCATTTGTCTGCCCTCTTTCCCAATTCTTGGGGAGAGGTTAGATCTGAGTCAACCAAATGTTGATGCAACTGCTGGTTCTGACAGTTATTTAAAATCTGTTCTCTCATCAGTAAATTGTACAATCCTTCATAGTCTGTAACCTTACTTCCCAGCAACCAGCCCTCCAGAGCCTTAGTGGCACATTCAACAAATTCAGACCAGTCCTTAGTCTGTGTCTTCTGGGTGTCTCTGAACATTAACCTGTACTGTTCAGTGGTTAAGCCTAACCCATCAATCAGAGCACTCTTCAGGACCAGGTAGTTTCTAGAATCCCCATCACTAACTGTGAGGAGTCTGTCTCGGCCTCTACCTTCAAAGGAGAGCCACAAGATTGCTGCCCACTGCTCCTGAGGGATCTGCTGTACTCTGCAGGCTCTCTCAAGTGCAGCCATCCATTTGTGGATGTCATCCCCACTCTTGTAAGGGGGCACAATCTTACTCAGGTTTCTATTGTCATAGGACCTGTCTTTATCCTTTTGGATAGTGCTGCCACCAGTGGATCCTAATCCACTCTCTCTAGGCTGCCTTGCTCTAGCAAGTTTCTCTTTGGCCAGGGCAACTTCTAATTCTTGCTTCTGGATCCTAAGTTCAGCCTCTCTCATTTTGGCCTCATGTTCCCTTCTCTGAGGGCTAGACAACTCCCCTCTGGAGTGCCCATGAGAACCTCTAGAAGCTTGGGAGGCATTGGACTCACCTGAGTTATTCCTTCTCCTCCTTTGCTCCTGGTTAAGTCCACTTGGGGGTCTGAATGGGTTGGACCCACTTTCAGTCCCAAATGTGCTTAAGTTGGCCTGGTTAAGCCTGCTGACTAACACCTGACTATTTCTCTCATCATCAGACCCACTTTCCTCCTCCTCTTCCTCTTCTTCCTCATCCTCAGGCTGAGTATCTCCAGTGACCTGGTCTTCCTCATCTACCCGGATGACAGGGACAGGGGTGTCAGTGTTATCATCTTCTGTGGGAGAGCCTCCATCTCCATTCCCTGAGGGGCCTGGTTTGGAGGTCTTTAGAGCTTCTGACTGGTCTAAAAGCTCTCTGAGGTGACCTGCTGTAGGGGTAGGATTTGTTTTGATTCCTCTCAAGGAACACGGCTGCCTCAGTTCTTTAAAAGTAAAGATAGAAAATTTGGATGGTGCCCTTGGAGGGTCACTCTCAACAGAGATAGGTCCAGTGGATCCCTCTGCTCCAGACATTGCTCTAGTGTGGGTGGATATGTTGCAATCTACCTACACTGGTGTTTGCCTACCAAACCTATCTAGTAGTTGTAGTCAGGGTGTGCTACTCCCTATCCTCTACAACAACTAAGTTCAGTAGAACTTAAGTATACTAGTCTTGTTTTAGTGTACCTATCAGGTACCTGTATGATCTTTCAAATGATACTCTCAAAGATTGTAATGGTAAAACAACAGCAAGCTCAAATCCCAACCACTGCTCACCAATGTGAGAAGTTGGCCTGGTATATGATGCTCACTAGTTCTAGTGATCACCTTGTACCATGCCAAGCAACCCTTATGGTGATGGTTGTAAGTCAACCTTATAGACAAGCTATCCTAGGGGTAGCATGGACTAAGCAGTCTTAGGCTAAATTCTGTAAAGGCATGTGAAGCAAGCTGTTTTACCATACACAATCCCCTTGAATACCAAATGAAAGGACACCACACAGATATATATTGAAAATATATATAGATTTATTTCTACAAATATCCCCTATACTCTTTATGAGCACAGAAGCAAATGCGTTAAAACAAAACACAGTTTAAATATACAAACATTGCACAATATGGATGAGCACTAGGGGCCACCTAAACCATATACTAAAATAGTGGTATAAGAACCACTATGGGGAAAGGAAAGAGGGGTAGGGCCTGGGGAATCACTGGAGCTGTTCGGGACTAGCAGTGATGAAGTCGGGAAAGGCCCGCGGGACTCGGGTGCAGTGCTCAAAGTGCACGCATGCACTAATGTTAAGTCAATGGTGCGTAAAAGTTACAAAGTTAGTGTTTAAGGAACCTTCCGATGGACCTACAAGGATAAAACTTTAGACACAGGCACTAGAGGTGTATACCAGTGTGGGAACACCGGCGTTGCTGAGTTACCTCACCCACAGGAAGCGGGTGCACAGGTGCGAAGTAGTGTCGGGTTTCGTCACGCAGGTCGATGGTGCTTGGAGCTGAAGATGCTGAAGGCGGGTCGTCGAGGAGAGTTCCGGTGGATCCAAGGGTGGATCTGAAGAGGTGTAGACCTGAAAGCAGAGGGGACAATGTTCAAAGTCACTAGCCAGTGACTACCGTGGAACCAGGATGGAACCAGGCAATGTCGGGTGCAACCAGGTGAAGAGGTGCAGCTTGTCTCCGCAGCCACGTGGACACGAAGAGGTCAAGGACGTCCAGGAGTCGATCACAAGCTGTCCCACAAAGGTTCTAGCTGATGGCGGTGTCAGCAACTTGATTGGAGCAAACAGGCCTTGGCTAATGCAAGCCACGCAGGACGTGGAAAAAGCTTAACACTCGGACCAGCAAGGTCAGAGCGAGTGCTCCTTTTCAGGGGAGCAAGGGCCAGTCTGGAGCAACCAGACCAGCGGTGCAAGTTGTAGTTTTCGTCGCCAAGATGGCCACTAGCCGCGTGGCAAATGACCGGGATGGCGCGTCGAGTGGCAAAGTGCAAAAGGGCCCCACGCAGATCCTGGAGATGCTGGGGGGCTGATCTTCGGTGCAAATGCTGCTCGGTGTTGGGGCTTCTGAAACCCCAAAGCACAGCGTCAAGGGTGCCTCAGGTGCTGCGCAGTCAGCTTTTTGAGGGTCTTCCGAGATGTCCGGTCCCACGTCTCTCGGTGCCTCCACGGGTCCCTTCTTTGCAGGAACTGTGGATCGGGCTCTGAGATGTCTGCGAGTCTGGGTCTCGTTGGGCTTTGGGCTCGGGCTCCGGCAGGAGGCGGCGGCAAAGCAGACGTCGAGTTGCTGGTTGGTGCCTGTATTCACAGGGTGGTCACTCCTTGGCCACAAGGGAGATTCTCTTCAGTCTTCTGTGCAGCAGAATGTCGAAGTCCAGTCTTCTTCTTAGTTTCAAGTCGAGTTCAGGATGATCTGAAGTCTTGGGACACAGCTCCTACTCTTATTCCAAATCTAGGGGCCGGATTACCTGCTAGGTCCCTCCTCTGGGTGGGACCAGGAAGGGGGGTGGTTACACCCCCTTTCCTTTGTCCAGCTTCGCGCCAAGACTGGGGCTGGAGAGCCCCAGTACCGGTTTGAACTGGCATATGCACGGGGACACCTTGTGTGCCACAGGCATGTCTGATTCTATTCAGCCCTGTCCTACCCAATACACAAAATCCTGTCTGGGGTGGTGCTAGCACCTCTCAAGGTAGGAAACCCTTTGTCCAAGCTGCCCTCGCTGGAAGGACTCCCAGCAGCAGGAGGTCAGACTTGTGTCTGTGGTGGCAGCATCCATTTTGTTACAAATGGGGGTGGGGTCGCACACTACTCACACACCGGCGGTGTCGCCCCTAAGGACTCTGGTCAATGTAGTAAAGTGTTCGTGATGCATAATCTTTCGATCTTCTGCTATCTTCGCTGTCTTCGCCATCCCTGGACACGTGTTTCGGGGTATTACCCCTCATCAGCAGGGATAGGCCGTGTACTGGGGTTGCCGATGGCTGCCAATATCTGCCAGGTATAGTACCACTCAGGCGCGTTGGTGCGGGATCCCAGGCTCGTCAGCCCGCTGCTCAAGGGAGCTTTAAAGTTACAAATGGGGGTGGGGTCGCACACTACTCACACACCGGCGGTGTCGCCCCTAAGGACTCTGGTCAATGTAGTAAAGTGTTCGCGATGCATCATCTTTCGATCTTCTGCTATCTTCGCTGTCTTCGCCATCCCTGGACACGTGTTTCGGGGTATTACCCCTCATCTGCAGGGATAGGCCGTGTACTGGGGTTGCCGATGGCTGCCAATATCTGCCAGGTATAGTACCACTCAGGCGCGTAGGTGCGGGATCCCAGGCTCGTCAGCCCGCTGCTCAAGGGAGCTTTAAAGTTACAAATGGGGGTGGGGTCGCACACTACTCACACACCGGCGGTGTCGCCCCTAAGGACTCTGGTCAATGTAGTAAAGTGTTCGCGATGCATCATCTTTCGATCTTCTGCTATCTTCGCTGTCTTTGCCATCCCTGGACACGTGTTTCGGGGTATTACCCCTCATCAGCAGGGATAGGCCGTGTACTGGGGTTGCCGATGGCTGCCAATATCTGCCAGGTATAGTACCACTCAGGCGCGTAGGTGCGGGATCCCAGGCTCGTCAGCCCGCTGCTCAAGGGAGCTTTAAAGTTACAAATGGGGGTGGGGTCGCACACTACTCACACACCGGCGGTGTCACCCCTAAGGACTCTGGTCAATGTAGTAAAGTGTTTGCGATGCATCATCTTTCGATCTTCTGCTATCTTCGCTGTCTTCGCCATCCCTGGACACGTGTTTCGGGGTATTACCCCTCATCAGCAGGGATAGGCCGTGTACTGGGGTTGCCGATGGCAGCCAATATCTGCCATGTATAGTACCACTCAGGCGCGTAGGTGCGGGATCCCAGGCTCGTCAGCCCGCTGCTCAAGGGAGCTTTAAAGTTACAAATGGGGGTGGGGTCGCACACTACTCACACATCCGCGGTGTCGCCCCTAAGGACTCTGGTCAATGTAGTAAAGTGTTCGCGATGCATCATCTTTCGATCTTCTGCTATCTTCGCTGTCTTCGCCATCCCTGGACACGTGTTTCGGGGTATTACCCCTCATCAGCAGGGATAGGCCGTGTACTGGGGTTGCCGATGGCTGCCAATATCTGCCAGGTATAGTACCACTTAGGCGCGTAGGTGCGGGATCCCAGGCTCGTCAGCCCGCTACTCAAGGGAGCTTTAAAGTTACAAACGGGGGTGGGGTCGCACACTACTCACACACCGGCGGTGTCGCCCCTAAGGACTCTGGTCAATGTAGTAAAGTGTTCGCGATGCATCATCTTTCGATCTTCTGCTATCTTCGCCATCCCTGGACACGTGTTTCGGGGTATTACCCCTCATCAGCAGGGATAGGCCGTGTACTGGGGTTGCCGATGGCTGCCAATATCTGCCAGGTATAGTACCACTCAGGCGCGTAGGTGCGGGATCCCAGGCTCGTCAGCCCGCTGCTCAAGGGAGCTTTAAAGTTACAAATGGGGGTGGGGTCGCACACTACTCACACACCGGCGGTGTCGCCCCTAAGGACTCTGGTCAATGTAGTAAAGTGTTCGCGATGCATCATCTTTCGATCTTCTGCTATCTTCGCTGTCTTCGCCATCCCTGGACACGTGTTTCGGGGTATTACCCCTCATCAGCAGGGATAGGCCGTGTACTGGGGTTGCCGATGGCTGCCAATATCTGCCAGGTATAGTACCACTCAGGCGCGTAGGTGCGGGATCCCAGGCTCGTCAGCCCGCTGCTCAAGGGAGCTTTAAAGTTACAAATGGGGGTGGGGTCGCACACTACTCACACACCGGCGGTGTCGCCCCTAAGGACTCTGGTCAATGTAGTAAAGTGTTCGCGATGCATCATCTTTCGATCTTCTGCTATCTTCGCTGTCTTCGCCATCCCTGGACACGTGTTTCGGGGTATTTCCCCTCATCAGCAGGGATAGGCCGTGTACTGGGGTTGCCGATGGCTGCCAATATCTGCCAGGTATAGTACCACTCAGGCGCGTAGGTGCGGGATCCCAGGCTCGTCAGCCCGCTGCTCAAGGGAGCTTTAAAGTTACAAATGGGGGTGGGGTCGCACACTACTCACACACCGGCGGTGTCGCCCCTAAGGACTCTGGTCAATGTAGTAAAGTGTTCGCGATGCATCATCTTTCGATCTTCTGCTATCTTCGCTACCAGAGTCCTTAGGGGCGACACCGCCGGTGTGTGAGTAGTGTGCGACCCCACCCCCATTTGTAACTTTAAAGCTCCCTTGAGCAGCGGGCTGACGAGCCTGGGATCCCGCACCTACGCGCCTGAGTGGTACTATACCTGGCAGATATTGGCAGCCATCGGCAACCCCAGTACACGGCCTATCCCTGCTGATGAGGGGTAATACCCCGAAACACGTGTCCAGGGATGGCGAAGACAGCGAAGATAGCAGAAGATCGAAAGATGATGCATCGCAAACACTTTACTACATTGACCAGAGTCCTTAGGGGCGACACCGCCGGTGTGTGAGTAGTGTGCGACCCCACCCCCATTTGTAACTTTAAAGCTCCCTTGAGCAGCGGGCTGACGAGCCTGGGATCCCGCACCTACGCGCCTGAGTGGTACTATACCTGGCAGATATTGGCAGCCATCGGCAACCCCAGTACACGGCCTATCCCTGCGGATGAGTGGTAATACCCTGAAACACGTGTCCAGGGATGGCGAAGACAGCGAAGATAGCAGAAGATCGAAAGATGATGCATCGCGAACACTTTACTACATTGACCAGAGTCCTTAGGGGCGACACCGCCGGTGTGTGAGTAGTGTGCGACCCCACCCCCATTTGTAACTTTAAAGCTCCCTTGAGCAGCGGGCTGACGAGCCTGGGATCCCGCACCTACGCGCCTGAGTGGTACTATACCTGGCAGATATTGGCAGCCATCGGCAGCTATCGGCAACCCCAGTACACGGCCTATCCCTGCTGATGAGGGGTAATACCCTGAAACACGTGTCCAGGGATGGCGAAGACAGCGAAGATAGCAGAAGATCGAAAGATGATGCATCGCGAACACTTTACTACATTGACCAGAGTCCTTAGGGGCGACACCGCCGGTGTGTGAGTAGTGTGCGACCCCACCCCGATTTGTAACTTTAAAGCTCCCTTGAGCAGCGGGCTGACGAGCCTGGGATCCCGCACCTACGCGTGAGTAGTACTATACCTGGCAGATATTGGCAGCCATCGGCAACCCCAGTACACGGCCTATCCCTGCTGATGAGGGGTAATACCCCGAAACACGTGTCCAGGGATGACGAAGACAGCAGAAGATCGAAAGATGATGCATCCCGAACACTTTACTACATTGACCAGAGTCCATAGGGGCGACACCGCCGGTGTGTGAGTAGTGTGCGACCCCACCCCCATTTGTAACTTTAAAGCTCCCTTGAGCAGCGGGCTGACGAGCCTGGGATCCCACACCTACGCGCCTGAGTGGTACTATACCTGGCAGATATTGGCAGCCATCGGCAACCCCAGTACACGGCCTATCCCTGCTGATGAGGGGTAATACCCCGAAACACGTGTCCAGGGATGGCGAAGACAGCGAAGATAGCAGAAGATCGAAAGATGATGCATCGTGAACACTTTACTACATTGACCAGAGTCCTTAGGGGCGACACCGCCGGTGTGTGAGTAGTGTGCGACCCCACCCCCATTTGTAACTTTAAAGCTCCCTTGAGCAGCGGGCTGACGAGCCTGGGATCCCGCACCTACGCGCCTGAGTGGTACTATACCTGGCAGATATTGGCAGCCATCGGCAACCCCGGTACACGGCCTATCCCTGCTGATGAGGGGTAATACCCCGAAACACGTGTCCAGGGATGGCGAAGACAGCGAAGATAGCAGAAGATCGAAAGATGATGCATCGCGAACACTTTACTACATTGACCAGAGTCCTTAGGGGCGACACCGCCGGTGTGTGAGTAGTGTGCGACCCCACCCCCATTTGTAACTTTAAAGCTCCCTTGAGCAGCGGGCTGACGAGCCTGGGATCCCGCACCTACGCGCCTGAGTGGTACTATACCTGGCAGATATTGGCAGCCATCGGCAACCCCAGTACACGGCCTATCCCTGCTGATGAGGGGTAATACCCCGAAACACGTGTCCAGAGATGGCGAAGACAGCGAAGATAGCAGAAGATCGAAAGATGATGCATCGCGAACACTTTACTACATTGACCAGAGTCCTTAGGGGCGACACCGCTGGTGTGTGAGTAGTGTGCGACCCCACCCCCATTTGTAACTTTAAAGCTCCCTTGAGCAGCGGGCTGACGAGTCTGGGATCCCGCACCTACGCGCCTGAGTGGTACTATACCTGGCAGATATTGGCAGCCATCGGCAACCCCAGTACACGGCCTATCCCTGCTGATGAGGGGTAATACCCCGAAACACGTGTCCAGGGATGGCGAAGACAGCGAAGATAGCAGAAGATCGAAAGATGATGCATCGCGAACACTTTACTACATTGACCAGAGTCCTTAGGGGCGACACCGCCGGTTTGTGAGTAGTGTGCGACCCCATCCCCATTTGTAACTTTAAAGCTCCCTTAAGCAGCGGGCTGACGAGCCTGGGATCCCGCACCTACGCGCCTGAGTGGTACTATACCTGGCAGATATTGGCAGCCATCGGCAACCCCAGTACACGGCCTATCCCTGCTGATGAGGGGTAATACCCCGAAACCCTTGTCCAGGGATGGCGAAGACAGCGAAGATAACAGAAGATCGAAAGATGATGCATCGCGAACACTTTACTACATTGACCAGAGTCCTTAGGGGCGACACCGCCGGTGTGTGAGTAGTGTGCGACCCCACCCCCATTTGTAACTTTAAAGCTCCCTTGAGCAGCGGGCTGACGAGCCTGGGATCCCGCACCTACGCGCCTGAGTGGTACTATACCTGGCAGATATTGGCAGCCATCGGCAGCTATCGGCAACCCCAGTACACGGCCTATCCCTGCTGATGAGGGGTAATACCCTGAAACACGTGTCCAGGGATGGCGAAGACAGCGAAGATAGCAGAGGATCGAAAGATGATGCATCGCGAACACTTTACTACATTGACCAGAGTCCTTAGGGGCGACACCGCCGGTGTGTGAGTAGTGTGCGACCCCACCCCGATTTGTAACTTTAAAGCTCCCTTGAGCAGCGGGCTGACGAGCCTGGGATCCCACACCTACGCGCCTGAGTGGTACTATACCTGGCAGATATTGGCAGCCATCGGCAACCCCAGTACACGGCCTATCCCTGCTGATGAGGGGTAATACCCCGAAACACGTGTCCAGGGATGACGAAGACAGCAGAAGATCGAAAGATGATGCATCGCGAACACTTTACTACATTGACCAGAGTCCTTAGGGGCGACACCGCCGGTGTGTGAGTAGTGTGCGACCCCACCCCCATTTGTAACTTTAAAGCTCCCTTGAGCAGCGGGCTGACGAGCCTGGGATCCCACACCTACGCGCCTGAGTGGTACTATACCTGGCAGATATTGGCAGCCATCGGCAACCCCAGTACACGGCCTATCCCTGCTGATGAGGGGTAATACCCCGAAACACGTGTCCAGGGATGGCGAAGACAGCGAAGATAGCAGAAGATCGAAAGATGATGCATCGTGAACACTTTACTACATTGACCAGAGTCCTTAGGGGCGACACCGCCGGTGTGTGAGTAGTGTGCGACCCCACCCCCATTTGTAACTTTAAAGCTCCCTTGAGCAGCGGGCTGACGAGCCTGGGATCCCGCACCTACGCGCCTGAGTGGTACTATACCTGGCAGATATTGGCAGCCATCGGCAACCCCAGTACACGGCCTATCCCTGCTGATGAGGGGTAATACCCTGAAACACGTGTCCAGGGATGGCGAAGACAGCGAAGATAGCAGAAGATCGAAAGATGATGCATCGCGAACACTTTACTACATTGACCAGAGTCCTTAGGGGCGACACCGCCGGTGTGTGAGTAGTGTGCGACCCCACCCCCATTTGTAACTTTAAAGCTCCCTTGAGCAGCGGGCTGACGAGCCTGGGATCCCGCACCTACGCGCCTGAGTGGTACTATACCTGGCAGATATTGGCAGCCATCGGCAACCCCAGTACACGGCCTATCCCTGCTGATGAGGGGTAATACCCCGAAACACGTGTCCAGGGATGGCGAAGACAGCGAAGATAGCAGAAGATCGAAAGATGATGCATCGCGAACACTTTACTACATTGACCAGAGTCCTTAGGGGCGACACCGCTGGTGTGTGAGTAGTGTGCGACCCCACCCCCATTTGTAACTTTAAAGCACCCTTGAGCAGCGGGCTGACGAGTCTGGGATCCCGCACCTACGCGCCTGAGTGGTACTATACCTGGCAGATATTGGCAGCCATCGGCAACCCCAGTACACGGCCTATCCCTGCTGATGAGGGGTAATACCCCGAAACACGTGTCCAGGGATGGCGAAGACAGCGAAGATAGCAGAAGATCGAAAGATGATGCATCGCGAACACTTTACTACATTGACCAGAGTCCTTAGGGGCGACACCGCCGGTGTGTGAGTAGTGTGCGACCCCATCCCCATTTGTAACTTTAAAGCTCCCTTAAGCAGCGGGCTGACGAGCCTGGGATCCCGCACCTACGCGCCTGAGTGGTACTATACCTGGCAGATATTGGCAGCCATCGGCAACCCCAGTACACAGCCTATCCCTGCTGATGAGGGGTAATACCCCGAAACCCTTGTCCAGGGATGGCGAAGACAGCGAAGATAACAGAAGATCGAAAGATGATGCATCGCGAACACTTTACTACATTGACCAGAGTCCTTAGGGGCGACACCGCCGGTGTGTGAGTAGTGTGCGACCCCACCCCCATTTGTAACTTTAAAGCTCCCTTGAGCAGCGGGCTGACGAGCCTGGGATCCCGCACCTACGCGCCTGAGTGGTAATATACCTGGCAGATATTGGCAGCCATCGGCAACCCCAGTACACGGCCTATCCCTGCTGATGAGGGGTAATACCCCGAAACACGTGTCCAGGGATAGCGAAGATAGCAGAAGATCGAAAGATGATGCATCGCGAACACTTTACTACATTGACCAGAGTCCTTAGGGGCGACACCGCCGGTGTGTGAGTAGTGTGCGACCCCACCCCCATTTGTAACTTTAAAGCTCCCTTGAGCAGCGGGCTGACGAGCCTGGGATCCCGCACCTACGCGCCTGAGTGGTACTATACCTGGCAGATATTGGCAGCCATCGGCAACCCCAGTACACGGCCTATCCCTGCTGATGAGGGGTAATACCCCGAAACACGTGTCCAGGGATGGCGAAGACAGGGAAGATAGCAGAAGATCGAAAGATGATGCATCGCGAACACTTTACTACATTGACCAGAGTCCTTAGGGGCGACACCGCCGGTGTGTGAGTAGTGTGCGACCCCACCCCCATTTGTAACTTTAAAGCTCCCTTGAGCAGCGGGCTGACGAGTCTGGGATCCCGCACCTACGCGCCTGAGTGGTACTATACCTGGCAGATATTGGCAGCCATCGGCAACCCCAGTACACGGCCTATCCCTGCTGATGAGGGGTAATACCCCGAAACACGTGTCCAGGGATGGCGAAGACAGCGAAGATAGCAGAAGATCGAAAGATGATGCATCGCGAACACTTTACTACATTGACCAGAGTCCTTAGGGGCGACACCGCCGGTGTGTGAGTAGTGTGCGACCCCATCCCCATTTGTAACTTTAAAGCTCCCTTAAGCAGCGGGCTGACGAGCCTGGGATCCCGCACCTACGCGCCTGAGTGGTACTATACCTTGCAGATATTGGCGGCCATCGGCAACCCCAGTACACGGCCTATCCCTGCTGATGAGGGGTAATACCCCGAAACCCTTGTCCAGGGATGGCGAAGACAGCGAAGATAACAGAAGATCGAAAGATGATGCATCGCGAACACTTTACTACATTGACCAGAGTCCTTAGGGGCGACACCGCCGGTGTGTGAGTAGTGTGCGACCCCGCCCCCATTTGTAACTTTAAAGCTCCCTTGAGCAGCGGGCTGACGAGCCTGGGATCCCGCACCTACGCGCCTGAGTGGTAATATACCTGGCAGATATTGGCAGCCATCGGCAACCCCAGTACACGGCCTATCCCTGCTGATGAGGGGTAATACCCCAAAACACGTGTCCAGGGATGGCGAAGACAGCGAAGATAGCAGAAGATCGAAAGATGATGCATCGCGAACACTTTACTACATTGACCAGAGTCCTTAGGGGCGACACCGCCGGTGTGTGAGTAGTGTGCAACCCCACCCCCATTTGTAACTTTAAAGCTCCCTTGAGCAGCGGGCTGACGAGCCTGGGATCCCGCACCTACGCGCCTGAGTGGTACTATACCTGGAAGATTTTGGCAGCCATCGGCAACCCCAGTACACGGCCTATCCCTGCTGATGAGGGGTAATACCCCGAAACACGTGTCCAGGGATGGCGAAGACAGCGAAGATAGCAGAAGATCGAAAGATGATGCATCGCGAACACTTTACTACATTGACCAGAGTCCTTAGGGGCGACACCGCCGGTGTGTGAGTAGTGTGCGACCCCACCCCCATTTGTAACTTTAAAGCTCCCTTGAGCAGCGGGCTGACGAGCCTGGGATCCCGCACCTACGCGCCTGAGTGGTACTATACCTGGCAGATATTGGCAGCCATCGGCAACCCCAGTACACGGCCTATCCCTGCTGATGAGGGGTAATACCCCGAAACACGTGTCCAGGGATGGCGAAGACAGCGAAGATAGCAGAAGATCGAAAGATGATGCATCGCGAACACTTTACTACATTGACCAGAGTCCTTAGGGGTGACACCGCCGGTGTGTGAGTAGTGTGCGACCCCACCCCCATTTGTAACTTTAAAGCTCCCTTGAGCAGCGGGCTGACGAGCCTGGGATCCCGCACCTACGCGCCTGAGTGGTACTATGCCTGGCAGATATTGGCAGCCATCGGCAACCCCAGTACACGGCCTATCCCTGCTGATGAGGGGTAATACCCCGAAACACGTGTCCAGGGATGGCGAAGACAGCGAAGATAGCAGAAGATCGAAAGATGATGCATCGCAAACACTTTACTACATTGACCAGAGTCCTTAGGGGCGACACCGCCGGTGTGTGAGTAGTGTGCGACCCCACCCCCATTTGTAGCATCCATTTTGTGATGCTGAGGCTCTGTTTAACTTTAACTGGGGTTCAGGTTAGGTACATGTTGTATCCCTCTAGAAGGGTGGAATGCTACCCCCATCGCCAGAACTGGCGAGGGGGTAGTATTTCAATTCGTATGACACCTTACTCGACATGTTTTGATAAAGCCAAACCAAAGATAGCATTTAACCGCGAGGTTCATAATGCACTTAAGAGTATATGGTATGGCAGTATCATGGAACAGCTAAAGGAATTGGTTCCGAAAGCTGCAGACAGGCTCAGCTCATGCCAGAGCACCATCTCACATATTTCTAAGCACTCTGCCTCCAGGATTGATGAGGCCTTCCATAGGAGTGGCTGATAGGAACATATGTGTCCATTTTAGGTTAGGCATAGGCATACTACACCTAAGTAAGGGGTGGTTACACCGACTTACCCCAGCTGAGTGATCAGCCAGTTGTGTCAAATATGGAGGCCAGGCCAGGGGTGGCACAATACGTGCTGCAGCCCCTGGTAGGCCTTGGAAGCACCTATGCCCTGGGTACCTGGGTACACTGTTACAGGGGCCAATAAGGTGAACCAGTTCCAATTTCGTAATGCACCTAAAGTACATTGGCAATAATTTAGAGAGAGAACAGCAGGCTGTGGGTCTGATTAGCAGGCCCACAGCCACATTAAGTCATAAAACAGTGAAGCAAAAAGCAAAAATCTGGGGTGACCATAGGATAGCAGACCCTACTCTCCTACACAGAGTGCTTGGTTTTATGTGAGAGGGTGCCCTAACATGAGCTGACCCCTATGCAGCTTTCGGAACCATCTCATTAAAGCTGTTCTATGATATAGCCATACCATATACTCTTAAGTGTATTATAATCCTCGCGGTTAATGCTAACTTTGGTTTGGCTTTATCAAAACATGTTGTGTAAGGTGTCAAACACTTTGGAATACTACCCTCACCAGTTCTGGAAGGGAAAAGACATGTATGTTACTGCTTTACCCGGTTAAAGTTAAACAGAGCCTCAGCATCACAAAATGGATGCTTCTGCCACAGACACGAGTCTGACCTCCTGTACCTGGAAGAAACTCTGGCAGGGGAGGCCTGGACAATAGGTTTCCTGTCCAGGGAGGTGCTGGCACCTCCCCAGACAGGGGTTTGTGTATTGGGGCAGGGAGGCCTGCATTCAGTGAATGCATCTAGACACTGCCTGGGGCAGACAAGGTGCTCCATGCATAGCCCGGTTCAAACCAGTTGCTGGGGCACTCCAGCCCTGCTCTGGCGAGAATCTGGACAAAGGGAAAGGGGTGTAACCACCCCATTCTCAGGTCCACCCATAGGAGGGACCTAGTCAGGTAATCCAGCCGCCTTTCTTTCTATAAGTATAGGAGCTGTGTCCCTGGGACTTTAGATTATCCTGGACAAATCTTTGTAAGACATATCTTGGACCTTTGACATTCCATTCTGACTGGAAGATGGAAGACATCTCCCTTGTGGTCAAGGAGTGACCACCCTGTGCAAACAGGCACCAACAGCAACTTTGCCGGTCTGCAGTTTCAAGGCTCCCGTCGGATCCCAAAGACTCTGCGACTCAAGAACTGAAATTCCAGACTTCTCTCACCCCGACCCACATCCACAGCAAAGCTGAGACACGTGGCGGACACAAGAGACGTGGGACCGGACATCATGGACATCCTGCATTTTGCTACCTGCACTCCTTTCCTGAAGCCTCAGTAACTTGTGCATTGGGTACGAGAAGCCCCAGCCCCAAGCACCATTTGCACCGAAGCCCAGGCCCCTACACTCCTTGAATGTCTCATGGGCCCCGCATTTGCATTTGAGCTTGACTTGTCTTCCCGGTTCCTTGCCCATTGGCTAGGGAGCCCCCTAAAGACTCCATTTTAGAACTAACTCGCTTTCCTGGTTGCTCCAGGCTTGCTCCAGCTTCCCTAAAAAGGAGAAGTGACACAAACCTTGCTGGTTTGCCACAGAGCCAATCTTGACATCCTGCGTGGGTTGCAGTTGTCAAGACTTGTTGGGTCCAATCAAGATACCGACACTGCAGTCATCTAGATCCATCATGGGACAGCTTGAATCCAGTGCCTGGTCATCGTCGATGCCTTCTGGACCTCGTGGCTGAAGAGACAAACTCACCTTCTTCACCTTAAAAGCACCTGACATCGCCTGGTTCCTTCCTGGTTCCTTCCTGGTCACTGGCTAGTGACCAAGATTCTGTCCCCTCTGCTTTCAGGTTCTTCACATCTCTGATCCACCCTTGGATCCACCCGGACACTTTTCCTGTGGTCGCCTGCAGCACATCTTTGCATCTCTCCATAGAAAACGACGACGAAACCCGACACGAAAAGACTCCTATGCACCCGGCTTCCCTGGGTGAGGTAACACGAGTACTCCGATGCTCCCGTGGGTCTTGACTCTCGAAGTGTCCTAGTTTAAAAGGGTTCCATCCTAGTCCATCCGGAAGTGTCCTTAAATTGTATATTTGTAACTTCTTCGTTTCCCATAGAAAGTCAATGGTAACCCGCGTCTGTGTTTAGACACTGCACGCGTCTCCCGTGGGCCTCCTACTTCCTAACCTTTGGTTGTTTAGTGTAGCCCCAGCGATTCCACAGGCCCCAGGCCTTCTTTCTAACTCTCACGTGGAACTTATACCACTTTCTTAGTATATGGTTTGTGAGGCCCCTAGGGCATAACATATACTGTGCAACTTATCGTATATTAACTGTGTGACTTGTATTGTATTTTTACCTCTGACCTCATAAAGAGTGCAGAGGGTTGTGTTTAGATTAAATACATATATATTTGATATATACCTTGTGTGGTGTCCTTTCATTTGGTATTCAAGGGATTATATATGGCAAAACAACTTGCTTAACTCGCCTACTGAAGTCTTAGCCTGAAGACTGCTGGTTCATGCTACCACTAGGATAGCTTTCTATAAGGTTGACTTTACAACCACCATCAATAAGGGTCGATTAGACTGGTACAAGGTGCCCACTAGAACTAGAGGACATCATATGCCAGGCTAAATTCTCACAGTGGCGTAGCTCTGTCAGCCATTGGCTTTCTTGAGTTTTTCATAATTTGCTTTTGCTTGCCTGGGGTGTCCATCACAGCCATTGCAGTTTGTGTATGGATTCATGACCCTTTTGTGTTCCCATTACGTTTTGGTGGTATGGGTTCAAGTAGCCCTTTTGAGAGACTGTTGATGCATCATGTTGTGCAGCTTGCAACTGAAGCCAGTGTATGTTCTTTATTACATTTTCTTTGCTTAAAAATGTTTTATTGCTAATTCATGGGTTTTAGTTTAATCTTAAAGACACAGTGCTATTCACTAATGACACTTGCTTTTTTATTGTGCTGCTATGCAAGCCTTTTTTTAATACAAAGTAAGGACATGCACACACATAGACTTTATTGAATATGCAACGAAAATGCTGGTACTTTGTTAAAAGTATCTACTAAACGATATTTTTGCTGCGTGTGCCTTTTCCGTGCACCACTCAAAACACGAGCTTCATCGTTTGACTCCCTTTCATAACACTCTTCTTTGAGGGTACAACTTTAGATAAAGACAGCTTTATCTGTCTGGCAAGACCATCTTTCATTGCTAAACACAACAAACACCATGGAGCATAACACCTTCAGATCTTCCTTCTTTAGCATCTTTGCCATTCCTAAACCAGCACATCTGAATATCATACCTGACAATGGCTGTCTTACCTAACCGATCACACATTCATACCAACCAAAATTAACCTCTTATACTTACCTACCATAGCAAACCTATCATACCTACACTACCATACCCATCTCCATGCATATCATACCTAACCTACCATGACTACTATACATACAATGTATATCTTATTTTCCAAATGTATCAACCTGCCTACCCTAACCAACCATACCCAATTGACTCTACCTGCCAACCTACCATATGTATCTACCCACCCTTAACTAATCAACGACAGCTAACCTACCATACCATACCTACCACCCCTAGCATACCTATCATACCTATGCACCACACTTCTACTACTACTATGAATACAGTACCCATCATACATACCGTATCAAACCTACCATAGCTAACCAACTATACCTACAGTACCTGCCATATTTACAATATCTAACCTGCCATAGTTAACCTATCATACCTATATAGATACCTAATCTACCATACTTTACCTACCATGTAAATTACACCTGCTGTACATTTGTGCATAAAAACATTAACCCTTAACAAATGCAGCTATGGTTCTACCAACTTCAACACTTGTGAATAGCTTTCTATTAACACTCCTCCACTACTCTCTTTCTACTTTGGTGACTATATACTAATGTACACGTACAAGGTTAGCACTATTACATCAAACAAACGCATACCTAAGTAGTGCTTAATTGAACGAAAATACAATTTAATTTTATTTTCAGTTTATTTCCAAAGTCTTAGGATTCCATGGTAGTAAGTGCATATATATATGTATATATATATCTATTACAATTAACTATGTTGTAAAACCAAATATAAATAAACCATAAGACCGTTCTCTTCCAACAATGTTTTCAATAAAACTAATAATTACTACAAACAACTCAAAATAGCAAGCCAGTCCTTTTGGCATTACCAATGTTTATTGTAATGCTATGCTACATAAATTTGCGTCGCACAGCTTCGCCTCCCAGTGCTGTGAGAGTTTCTGTACCTTTGAGGCTAGCCTTAGTTAGGTTATGCTTTGGTGTACGTTTGGTTGTAATCCTGAGGTATCGGACAATTCACAGTAAATATACAATGGAAAGTCCATAGTTATCGAATGCCCCTTTGTCCTGTGTGGCACCTTCTGCCAGATTGGTTGGATGGTTGGATTTATGACCTCTTATTTTTTTTAAGTTAACATAATTATATATATATATTTTATTTTAGCACTTCATACCACACTTGTGCTGTTTATAAGCTCTGTGAACAAAGTAGCTATGCTTACCATAGTTCACAGTACTCACTTTACTGACCTCAGCTGGGCAGCAGGCTGAGACGGACCTTGCTGGGAATCCAATTTGTGAACTGCAGATCACATCAGCTGTTAGCAGAGTACCTTTACCTCAATGAGTCATCCTTCTGGCTAAAAGCAATCATAAGTCTCAGAACGCAGTGTGCTATTGGATAAAAAAAGAAAGGTCACATGAGGTTTGGCTGCAGGCAGGGTTTGATTGCCCCGGATTCCATGGCCACTGCATGGTTCTGGACAGCCAAACTCAGTATGTTTTTTCTGTCTTGCCTGTGCTCGTGGAACTTAACTGGTGCCACTGTCCCAGGCGGGCACTGTGGGCGAGTATCTGTTATGTCATGTTTTATATGCCACAAGCATGCCAACAAGAGTAATGTGCTCTAAGGTGAAACGCCAGGTATCCGTCAATTTCCTATGCCAAGTGTTTATTTTATCTTTTTATACACTCGCATACTTCTAATGGTGTCTTTTCAAAGTACTTAACAAATACATTGTCAGACGAGAGTTGAAAGTCTGTAGGCAATCTTGGTAGCTAGGGTGTTAGATAAGTGTCTTAACCTATACTCAGCAAGGAGCATGGTATATTGAAGTCAAGTGCTGTAAACTTCCCTGGGCATGGGAAAGGTAAAGATTGAAAATGAACCCTCTGTAAAATTCTGAAGTGTAAGATTTATCGTTGTAACTCATCATTAAGATACTACTAAGTGCAGTGAAGTTTATCAACGTCTTACAATCATTCTCGAGGAACCATAAAGGACTTGATTAAGGTACACAGTGGCAGTATGCGGAATGCTCAATGCACAACAGGATGCAAGGGTGTGCGTCCTTTGGGGCGGAAAAGCCACAACTTCATAAATTGATGTCAGAATTAGTCCACCAGGCCCTTCCATTCCATGTCCCTGCCTGTGGCAGAGGCTCTTTTTAGTCTCCAGTGTTTCCTCGCTCATTCTCAAACTGCGTCACTTGAAATAGCTCTGGTTGGTTTCCCGTTTGAAGAGTCCTTCTCCTTTGATACATGCATGCCCATGGGCTGTGTTGTATCCTGTGCTTATTTTGAGTATTTTACCTTTCTGGAATGGCCAACTTTGGCCACTATGTGGATGATTTTTTTGTTTCTCGGCGCAGGGGCTCTGGGCATTGTGCAGAGACAATGTCTGTTTTTATTTACGGCATGACAAAATTAGAGGTACCTTTAGCAAGAAACAAAAATGACTGGGTCTGCTACTACTTTAGTTGTCCTGAGCACTGAGATAGTTACGGTGAATGGAGTGTGCTGTTGCTAACAGACAAAGAGGTTGTATTTACTGTGTCAATCAAGCTCTGCTTAGGAGCTTGCAAGGTTACCCTACATCAGCTGCAGGTTTTGATAGGTCAGTTTCATTTCGCTCATCCCAATGGTTTTCCCCTTTTCTAAGCCAATTGTTCAAACCATATTCGGGCTGAAAGAGACATACTGCAGAGGTTAGACATGATCTGGATAGATTTTTTGTCACTGTAGCATGGCTTACACACAAAGTTTCTTGTCATTAGATTGCATCTTCACTGTTGCATCAGGAAGCATAGGTTTTTTGGCACCTTCCTAGGAGTGGCCGCATGTGCACAAAGGTAATGTCCTGAGTGGTTTGGCTTGATTAGAAACTTTACATTTTTGGAACTTTTCCTATTCTGGTTGCCCTTCAGGTGAGGATAGCTTGCTTTTATGACTGGTGTAGTGTCGCGCACTAGTTGTTGCACATCACGCCGTGACGTGCAACGTGCGGGCGGCCATCTTGGCGGCTGCGCTCGCATCTCTCATTAGAGGCACGAAAGCCGGCACGGACAGCAGATCGGCTCGGCGCTCTTTAGGGCCAATAGTTAAATAAAAGTACAGTTACTTCATAACGGCTGCAGAGTCTTTATTGTGCACCAAGAATCATTACAATGGCGACGAGGACGGGATGCTGAAATCCTGCACCCTGGGTACACTATCAACAGGAAAATACACCGAGGGAGACAGCAATACACCGGTGAACCCACGCACAAAGCAAGAAGCAGGACAGTGAAGCCAGGCAGCCAAGAGACAATCCACGAAGGACAAACAAGCTACCACACGAGGTACCATACCCTAAAGAGCGCGGCAGAGCCCAAACCTACCCCGCAGGGAAGACGACCACGACAGGGGGGTAGAAAGTCCCAGGCGTGATCAGGAGTGTGCGCACCAAGTCCACACGGCCAACCTAAGAATATATACAGGAATTTTATATAGCGCAAATCACCGAGCGGTTTCTAAGCGCTTGCTTAGGGAACCCGTCCTGGTATTCCCCTGTGAGATAACCCCGGCAGGGTATCCGCAAGGTGAAAGCCAGGCATCCCGCCGCGAGGGGCCGTTGTGGAGATTAAGCAAGCTATTGCCCAGAGTCGCAGAGTGTGAACCCATGAATCGAGTAGGCACCGGAGCGAGAATTGTCGAGTCCATGGATATTTTAGGACTCAAGACCCGGCCGAGCCGGGAATTGAACCCTGGTCCCTGGCTGACCTCTGCTTCCAGGTCTGCCTCCTCTAACCAGTGAGCCACACTTCTCCACATAAGAAGGGAAACCGCGCTGGCTACCTTAAAAGAGGGTTAGGGGGCTGACACAGATAAACCCCAGTTACGAGCTGGAAAACAGGAGCCAGACAACACCCCAGGTAGTCCCAGAAGCCAAGGGAACACATCACCCACCGTCAAAAGTGAAAGGATGAGTGCGCAAGCAGGTTACGCCATGGCGCCAGTTCAATTCCTGCCCAAACCAGGAGAACCACTCATGAAGTGGGAAGATTGGAGGGAGTATATAGACAACTTCATAGAAGTCCTAGAAGATGAAAATGAGGAAAAGTTCAACCCCAAAAGGAAAAAGCGCATCCTACTGCTCAATTTAGGCCCAGAAGGACTCAGGATTTACAAAAGCCTGGTACCCAAAGAAAGAGGAAGCACAGACGACGATGTGTATGCTCATGCCATTGATGACTTGAATGAACACTACCGACCGGCAGTGTGCGTATCAGTAGACAGATTCAATTTCCAGCAGAGGAAACAGCGTCCAGGAGAGTCGGTGGAGGAGTATGTGGCGGCCCTGAAGAAACTGGCAGCCACTTGTAAATATGACGCATGGGAAGATGAGTTTATCAAAGATCAAATAGTGATGCACACTACGAGCACGAATGTATAGGACAAGCTGTGGGCCAGCGGGGAGACCACGCTAAAGGAGGTGATGGTCATTGTAAAAAGGGCAGAATTGGCACGCAGGTGTGCAGACGCAGCGAAGAAGGAAACGACACCCAGTCTAATGGTGAACAAGGTGGACGATGAGGAGCCGCGCAGAGACTATAAATACAAAAGGCCTTCCTCAAAGGGACCAAACAGATGGCAAGGCAACCCGGGACCACCAGGAAAACAACCCGGGCACAACAAGAGAGCGTGCTACAGATGCGGTAGCTGGTCCCATGAAGCACATGACAGGAAATGCCCAGCGGTCCGGGCAAAATGTATGTACTGTGGCATAATAGGCCATTATGAGAAGGTGTGCCGGAGAAAATCTTCCAAGAGCATGGTGAAATACATCGACCAGGAGCATGAAGACCATGATGGAAGCACAGAGGAAGAAGTCGTCACCGTACTATGTATATACGACCAGGTGTTGAGTGTGGATGGAAAAAGGACAACCAAACCAGTATTAGAAATGTCGATCGGTGGAGTACCGATAAGCGTAGTGGCTGACACTGGCTCTCCCTACACCATCGTCCAGAGGGCAGTGTGGAACGAAATTTTCAGACCGCACATAGGCCCTGAACTGGAGGAACTGGACATCCAACCAGTCACATATAATGGAGACCGCATACCGATGGCTGGATTCCGACCTTTAAAGTTCGAGTTCAGAGGCCGATCCGCATTTTGCAAGCTGTACATATCTGAGAAAGGACCGTCAGTGTTGGGATGGCTGGATCAAGGTGACCTGGGGATCAAACTAGATCCCGGCGGGAAAGAACAGATACTTCTCACAGAACCAGAAACATGGCCAGACCTGGTCAGGTGGAAGGAAGAGTACCCCAAAGTATTCGGGGGCACAGTGGGCAGGTTGGAGAAATTCCTACACAAGATAGTACTGAAAGATGGAGCTGTACCAGCGGCCCACAAAGTGAGGAACGTGCCCCTAGCGGTGAGAGAGGCCGTTCAAGAAGAACTACAGGACTTGGAGAAAAAAGGAATTATCGAACCAATCACGTGCGCAGAATGGCTCGCGCCATTAGTGGTGGTCATGAAACCCAGTGGTAAAGTCAGGCTGTGTGTTGACCTGAGGGAGTTGAACAAGAATATCGTGGTGGAGAAGTTCCCTCTACCAAGAATCGAAGAAATGTTGGCGAAAACCCGAGGAGTCAAGTGGTACTCCACCATAGATCTGACCTCGGCCTACCATCAAATTGTCTTGCACCCCGACAGCAGGAAATTAACATCATTCATCACCCCGTTTGGATGTTACCAGTTCCGCCGCATGCCGTTTGGACTGGCCTCGGCAGCTGCGGTGTTTCAGAAGCTGATGCACCAGTTGTTTAGGAATATGGACGGTATCCAGTATTTCCAGGACGACATCCTGGTAATGGGGCGAGACAAAATGGACCACGACGCAAAGCTCAACAAGGTGCTGAAGACCCTGGAGGTCAAAGGCCTCACAGCTGAATGGACCAAGTGCCGGCTGGGCATGGAGTCAGTGACCTATCTAGGCCATGAGATAGGTGTGCACGGGATCACGCCAAAGACAGAAAACGTAAAAGCAATTTACGAGGCACCGCCACCCACCAATAAAGAGGAGGTCAGGTCATTTTTGGGCATGGCAGAATATTATGGTAAATTTGTGCAGCACTTCGCCTCAAAAACACACCACATGAGGATGCTAACAAGGGAGAGCACTGCGTTCCAGTGGACAGAAGAGGCTCAGAGTGAATTTGAAACCATCAAGAAGGACATTGCAGGCACTGTGCCACTCCAGGGATATGACCCCCAGGGTGTAACGGTGCTCACGACCGACGCCAGCGACAAGGGGCTGGGCGCGGTATCATGCAAGATCGGGGACAAGGAAAATTGGAGACAATCAGCTTCGCATCCTGCGCCTTGAGCGACACGGAGAAAAAATACAGTGTTATTGAGAAAGAGATGTTGGCCGTTGTATGGGCAATGACAAGGTTCAGGCAATTTCTATGGGGCACACGATTCCAGCTGAGGACTGATCACAAGCCCTTACTGAAGGTGTTAACATCCAGCGGACATGCCAGCGCCACGCCCAGGATCTCAAAGATGATCTTGAAATTGCTTGAATTCAGGTACGACGTGGAGCAAATTCCGGGAAATCGGAACAGAGTAGCGGACTACCTAAGCAGAGCGGCGGCCATGGAGAGAGGAGAAGAAGACCAAGGAGAAAAGGAGGAGATGGTAGCACTTACAGAGGACCAAGAGAGGGTCATCTACAATCAGGAGTGGAGAGAAGCATACGAAGAAGACTGCACCGTACAGGAAGTGAAGTCATAGATTGTCAAGGGTTGGCCGAACAAGAGACAGACGAACGAGAACTTAAAACCATACCATGAAGTCAGGGAAGAGTTGTCTATGGATGACCAAGGAGTGTTCGTGTACAGAGGAGATAAAGTCATCCCCCCGGAAGGCATCATTCCTAAGCTACTGAACATACTACATGAGGGCCATTTGGGAATCGGACAAATGAAACTAAGGACCAATCAAAATTACTGGTGGCCGGGTATGGACCTGAGGGCGGAGAGACATGTCAGAGATTGTCTACAGTGCCAGGGAGCAGACAAGATGCTCAAACCCTTGCATCCAGCATTAGGAAAGTTCGACCCTCCACAAAATCCGTGAGAAGAATTGTCGATAGACATTTTGGGCCCGATCCTCGATGGCCATGGTATCCAAAAATACGTATGTGTCCTCATAGACAGATACTCAAAATGGCCAGAGGTGAAAGTAGATGAGGCAATGGATACTGAGAACATTTTAAAGTTCCTGTCGGACACTTTCATGAGAGAGGGCATCCCAAAATCCATCCTGAGTGATAATGGCCCCAATTTACTTCCGACAAGTGGAACAACTTCATGCAGAGGAATGGAATCACTACCAAACGTACGTCGATCTACCATCCAGCCGGCAATGGGCTGGTGGAACGATTCAATAGAGTAGTAATGGGAGCAGTGCAGGCAGCGATCTCCAGCGACAAGGACTGGGAAAAGGAGATATGGCACATGGTGTGGGCGTACAGGATTACCCCCACCGGGACGGGGTACAGCCCCTTCCAGATACTGAGAGGTCGTGAACCATTTACTCGCGACAACCGCGTATGGAAGGAAAAAATCATAATGAGAGAATGGTCCCCTGTAGTGGTACAAGCCAACTTGGAAAGGGCACAGACCATATATGCCAACCACTACAACAAACGCAGGAATGTGAAGAGCACAGAACTGGAGGAAGGTGAGTGGGTGCGAGTAAAGTTGGCAACGTTGCAGAGGAAGGGGGACAGTAAATACAGCAAACCGATGCAGGTTAAGGAGGTATATGACAGAGCGGCTTTGCTGAGTGATGGGAATGTGTGGTCCCAAGACCGCATGGCCAGATGCAACAAAGTTTTACGATGGCATCAAGGTGGAACAGAACTGGAGAACATGGAGGAACCCCACGAGGAGCAGGAACAGCCCGGCGTAGAGTTGCATGAGGGAAGAGGCGAACAGCACGAGGAGAGAAACACTGACGGCAGCCAAGAAGCTGTGATGGGAATGGAAGTGAGGAGAACTGATGGAAGCGCGACGGCGCTGACAGAGGGGAGGATTGGAACAGAGAACCAGGAGAGGGGGAAGCCGTCCACCCCAGCAAAGGTAACCCGGAGAGGAAGAAATGTGGTGAGACCTGCAAGGTTTCGAGACTTTGAGATGGACAGCGGACTGTAGTTAAATTGTTCCTTGTTTGGGAAAAAAGGGAGATATGTAGTGTCGTGCACTAGTTGTTGCACGTCACGCCGTGACGTGACGTGCGGGCGGCCATCTTGGCAGCTGCGCGCGCATCTCTCATTAGAGGCGCGAAAGCCGGCACGGACAGCAGATCGGCTCGGCGCTCTTTAGGGCCAATAGTTAAATAAAAGTACAGTTACTTCATAACGGCTGCAGAGTCTTTATTGTGCACCAAGAATCATTACAACTGGTCTATGGTGTTTTGATTTTTGCTTTTCTGATTGGTCTTTAGTAAGTTAGTTGTCAAGTCAATTATTTTGCAGCATGCTAAGTACAGGATGGTGCAATATTATTGCTGTGCCGGAGTTTTCTATAGTGTGGTGGATACTATTATCTGAATCACAGCTGCCCTACTCTTGTTTAGATTTGGTGATTGTTCATAGGAGCTCGAGAACACTATAACATGAGCTGCACTGGTCTCCTGTCTCTCTGCCGTACAGTTTAAAGCACTTTTCCTTGTTCACAAGGCCCTTAATGGGCTCGATGCTCCTGCTAGGAGAGTCCACACAAGAAAATATGAACCTTCACTTGTTTTATTCTCCTCTTCTCCAATCCTTGCTGTGGTACCTCCCCTTAAATTAACCAGCCTGGGTGGCAGTTATTTTGCTGTATAAGCAGCCAAGGTGTGAAAACAGCTTCTTAAATCTCTTTTGGACATTGTTGACCATGCTAGCGTCCAGAGAAAGCTAAATAAATCACCGTTTAGTCTTATAGCTCCTAGTCACCCTACCTCAGGGCTGGCTTTTTAGCCCACTTCTTAATTCTTTCCGCCTCTCTCTATTTCTGTTGCACCTTGCTCTCAGTGCCAAGATGCCTTTCAGCAAACACTGCACTTAATAAGCACATTTATCACCTATTAATTCAGTCAAGATGGTGTTGAGACTGCTGAAGGAAAATATTCCCATTTCCCAAACAAATAATACTCTTTAAGGCTAAACATGTACCTGGTGTAATAAACAATGCTGCTGATGCGTTGTCTTATTTTAAGATGCAGGATTTCAGACACTATCACGTGGGTGCAGCAGTGGAAGCAACATCATTTCCCAGTCATCTCTGGGACCACTGAATTACCTCCTTACCACCTCATTTAGCCTCAAAGACCAAGACAGCCGATGAGGGGGCATCATAGTGCTGGCTGAGTTTCTTAGGCTGGGCCTCAGGTGTGCTGTCATTTTCACTCCTGTCTTAGGTCTCTTTCCTCTGGCACCTTCGGGGAGAGGCCAAGAAACATATGGCGGCATTGCGGGTTTATGTTCAATTGGTGACATGCAGGATTGCAATAGCTAGTTCCACACGTGGAGGGTAATATACAGCTGGAGAGGCTGGAAGGAAGTAGACAAGATACTAGGATGCCCATAGACATGGGCAACTTAGTTAGGATGGTAAATTGCCTTCCAAGTTTCTGCACCTCTTCATATCAGATTGCTCTTTTCAAAACTTCTTTCGGCTGTTTTTTATGGCACATTCAGGGTTAGTGAACTAGTTGCCAGTTACAAATCTGACTTGGTTGTTGTGCTACATGTTAACAATGTCAGCTGGTATGGGTAATCCATTTCTGTCTCCCTATCTTTCGGCAAGATTGACAAGGGGGAGTAGGCGAACATATAGCTCTGCAAAAATGGATAGGTTACCCCTGTCGCCCAGTTGCAGCATTTGCTGAATTTATCCAAATATAGACAGCTTATAAGACAACTACACTGTTTGTCCATGCCAACGGGGCACCCCCCTCAAAGTTTCAGTTTGACAAGTTCCTGTCAAAGGCTCAACACCACTAACTTTACCGTACATTCTTTTAGAATAGGGTCTGACACTTTATCAGTCGTGTTGGGGGTGGATCCATGTTAGGATTGGAAAATTAATTCTTGTTGCTATAAGCATTATGTGCAGCCAAATTTGATTTGAATGTGGCATGAAACCGTGTTGACATTATAATCATGCCAATTTTGTGCTTATCTTCCAATATCTGTGCATTAGCTTCTACAGCTTTGCCCAATATCTCGGTGTTTGGTCATTGTTATATTCGAAGGGCAGCGCTGACTTTCTGTACTGTTGAGGCTGGGCTCATGATGCAGTGGTTTGGCGTCAGTGGCCTCTTTGTGGGACATGTCAGAAAGATTGAGTAGAGGGCTCCTACCAGGGAGCTTGCACTGCATGTCCCTGTGATCATACATATTGGGGCAACGATCTGGCATAGGATGGCAGGAAAAATGTTCTTGAACTTTTGGATGGCAGATATTGCTTGGCTGGTCCTGAAAATTCCTGGGGTGATTATCACTTGGTTACATTTAATCCCCAGAAGTGTCTGGGGACATGGGTCTTCTGTGAAAGACCACAATAATTCTGTGAAACGGTTTAACAGCTGCTTGCTAAAGCCCTGTCATTTATAAAACTAGTTGTTTGGAGTCCATCCCTCATGGATGATTGAGAGGTGAACAGTTGTTTTGTGGCAATGAAGTCCACCTTCCCAGTTATCAATGAGTTAGTAATTTGTTAGTTCCCTTTTCAGTGCAGCAGTTAACCTCTTGTGGGGGAGGTGAGACGAATGTTAGGGGAACCATGGTTGGCTTGTGGCAGGGTAGGCTTCTGATTGGTGTGAATACAGGTAGCCACCGTGGAATGCTGCATCAAATTCCATTCAAAAATTGGTTTTATTTCCCCTGTATGTAGTCTTTTGAGCTCTTTCTGTTCCAGGGGCTGCAGGGATGCGAATTACATTGTTTCTATCCTTTTGCTTGGAGGTTCCATCTAATGCACACTAGAAAGGAGAAAATATGCTTGCGCCAATTTATGTCTGGGTTACCCAACCCCATTTCTCAGAAGAGTGCCAAGAGGGTCTTGACAAGAACACTAGCATGGTTATCACTCCCACATCAGAGCTGGTCTTGCTTTTAGGTTTATGACCCGAGTGATCATATCATTTTGAGAGGGCCCTTGTTTTGAATGATGTGCTGGACCATGCAGTGCAGGGGAGGACTGCTAAAGGGTCAACACTGAGTCCCAATTAAGTTAAATGGTGGTTATGAGAAACATGTTTAGATTAAATTTTAAATATGTTATACTTTTTTTTGTGCTTTTCATAGGACTTGCCCGTTATTATTCTTTTTTATTCCAACAAGACCTTTATTGACTGGTTGCAAAGTTGACACAGCAGGGTGCCTACATCCCAGCGGGCCAGCACTGCGTCTCAATTAAGTCCACAACGGAGGGGGTATGGGAAGAACCACAGCAAGCTGCCAACAACCCATTGGGCCGGCCGCGTAAGGGGAGCATGCATGTTATTTCAGTTAAATTGTCTTCTGTGTCATGAATTTACAAACTGTGCTATGTTATTTTTAATAAATATACCCTACGATAAACTACAAACTCTGCTCTGGGGTCAAGTTATTCTGTGTGCTTGCTCTGAGGCACTTCCCACTCCTAAGTGGTTTCAGTCTTGCATGGGCGACCCAACATCATTTCCTGACCTTGCCTCCAGTTACCTTATTGTGCACAGAGAGTGTTTAGGGAAGTAGGATTGCAGATCCTCTTCTGTAGCTGCTTCCTGTAACAAAAACAAAACATTAAGAATATCCCATACATTAGCATCAAATATACAAATCTTATTGTGAAAAATACCTATAAAGACATCAGCAGGATTGCAGGACATCACCTGAGCCGAGTACGCCTCGAACTGCGTTACGTTAGCCCACAGCAGGCATTTATGTTAGCCTCTGAGCTCACCCAAACGCTACAAAAGTATCTTTAGTTTCTCATTCTAAGTCTGATCAGAGCATGATGCCAAGTATAGATCTTCAGCAAGAGTCAGTTGTGACTTTACTCTGGGTATGACCTGTGTCACCATTCACAGATCCCTTCTGGGCCAGAACCCTCTTCCTCTTCTGACATTCTCTGTTTGAGCATCGACTGACATCTGTCATGTACCACCGCCTGTCATGTGCATATTGCTACCCAGGGTTGTCTTATCCTAGGATGAGGTGCAGTGGCATAAACAAACTTCAGGGGGCTCCCTTGCAAAGTACATGGAGGGGGGTCCCCGCACTCCAGATCCAGTCAGGAGCTCTCTGATCAGGGGCCTTCTGCCTGTGCACTGTGCCGGAGGGGGTGCCTTGGCCGCATCGGGTGGGGAGCCAATGTTACGCCGCTGATGAGGCGTGGAGAGCTTGTACATTTATATGTGACATCTGTACCAGTGGTACAATACTTTTTATATCCCAAATATTGGAAGTGATGGGAGGCCTGTTGTAGTGTAGACGTCTACTGAAGTGTGGTTTATTATAACAAGGGTTTGGGAGGTTTACAACATAAATGCTATTACTCTGAGATTGTATTTATCCTGCTCCTCGTGATTACTGATCAAGGTTATGCTCTGGTACAGTTCTCTGATAAACCCAGGGGCTCACTAAGAATCTGAACATAAAGAGATAGCTAGTATTCTCCTCAGAGATCAGGCAGACAGTTCAAGTCAAGTCAAGTCAAGTCAGATAATTTATATAGCGCACTACATACCCAGAGGGTCTCAAGGCGCTTGAGGAGGGTTGGGGGTTTATTTCTCGAAAATCCAAGTTTTAAGCTGTTTTCTGAAGGATAGGTGGTTTTGAGTGAGGCGGAGGTGAATGGGGAGGGAGTTCCAGGTTTTAGCCGCTAGGTAGGAGAAGGATCTACCCCCCATGGTGGATTTGTTGATGCGAGGAATAACAGCGAGGGCAGCGTGATCTATAGTGAAGGGATTGAGCTTTTTTTTAAACTCCTTCAGTTGGAAGATACATACTGGCCCCCTCTGTGTAAAAGTATCAGTCAGTCATCCGTAACTCTGTACTTTACTTCCACGCATGCGGATATGTATGGAATTTACTCTGTCCCATGGGCTGTTTAAGGACTGTGTGCATGTTGGTAAAAGTGCATAGTGCAGCAGTAGCAGCTGGTGCAGGTAAGAGCAGGGGAAGTTAACAGACTATGGAATAGGTTTTATTTATTTATTTAATTTGACCTATTCCGTCATCTGTCGACTCCCCTGCCCCAGCACGCTTACCTGTGCCAGCTGCCGCTGCATAGTGGATTCCACTTTGGGTTCTATGCATGTGTGTGACAACCTAAAGTGGTGGAATGCCTTGTGCAAAACTGCCCTGATCACTGGTGACATGCACCGCCCTTTGTGCATCCCTCACCCCCGAATTATGAAAAGCTTATAATGTGTGTCTGTTGATGGGGTTGTCAAATCCTTTAATCTGTAAAGTTTGCAGCAATGCCTGTGGGCTGGAGGCACAGTACTGTCGCCCCACCCTTCCTTCTCTACCTGTACCAAGGAAGAATGAGACCTGCTGTCTGCACCCAAAACACATATGTACCTTGGCCACCAGCCCAGCACAGGCTCCTGTTCTTCAGTGCCCTGGCCTGCGCCGATCATACCATGGCCAAGCAATGTCTGATTGGAGGAGCCACCAGAATTTGAACTATACAAGGCAGCTGATTGGTGAGCTCTGATGATAAATTCTGGCCAGCTTGAACAGCACTTTATTTCAGAATCTCTCACTGGCCAAGGAAGGAGCTGTACACTAGTATAGATGAGGAGAACTGAGTTCATGGGACAGAGTCTGCCTGGCTGCTGCCTCCCTCTACACAAGGACCAAGCCTAGGTCAAGGAATGTTGCAGGAATTGCTGCTGGATTGCCCTGCATGGAGGAGAGCCCTGCCTGCTGTCAAAGAGGAATGCATCCTACAGAGGAGGGTATGACTGGAAGAAAGGAAGTCAATAGTCCAATCAATCAATCAATCAGAGTACTTGTAAAGCACGCTACTTACCCGTGAGGGTCTAAAGGCGCTATAGGGGAGGTGGGGGGGTGCTGCTACTGCTCGAAGAGCCAGGTCTTGAGAAGTCTTCTGAAGGCAACTAGGTCTTGGGTCTGCGGTATGTGGGTAGGGAGGGTGTTCCAGGTCTTGGCGGCGAGGTAGGAGAAGGATCTGCCGCCGGAGGTCGTTCGTTGGATGCGGGGGACAGCGGCGAGGGCGAGGCTGGCGGAGCGGAGCTGGCGGGTGGGGGTGTAGAAGCTGAGTTTGCTGTTCAGGTAGGCTGGTCCGGCGTTGTGGTGTGCTTTGTGTGCGTGGGTGAGGAGCTTGAAGGTGATCCTCTTGTCGACGGGGAGCCAGTGTAGGTCTCTCAGGTGGCGGCGGGTGATGTTGCTGCGGCGGGGGGCATTGACGATCAGTCAGTTGGAGGCATTTTGGATGCGTTGTAGTCGTCGTAGGTGTTTGGCTGGGATTCCTGCATAGAGTGCGTTGCCGTAGTCCAGTCTTGTGCTGACGAGGGCCTGTGTCACCGTTCTGCTTGTTTCGGTCGGGATCCACTTGTAGATACTGCGGAGCATGCAGAGGGTGTTGTAGGAGGAGGAGACAGCGTTGACCTGCTTAGACATGGAGAGGGAGGAGTCGAGGATGAATCCTAGGTTGCGTGCATGGTCAGTGGGTGTTGGTGCTATTCCCAGTGTGGTCGGCCACCAGGATTCATCTCAGGCTGAGGGGGTGGGTCCGAGGATCAGGACCTCCGTCTTGTCCGAGTTCAGCTTCAGACGGCTGCTCCTCATCCAGTCGGCGATGGCCTTCATTCCCTCGTGGAGGTTGGTTTTGGCGGTGTGTGGGTCCTTGGTGAGAGAGAGGATGAGCAGGGTGTCGTCGGCGTAGGAGATGATGTTGAGGCTGTGATGGTGTTCCACTTGTGCGAGAGGGGCCATGTAGACGTTGAACAGCGTCGGGCTGAGAGATGAGCCCTGGGGGACACCGCAGAAGATGTCGGTGACTTCGAATCAGAAGGGTGGGAGGCGAACGCTCTGGGTTCTGCCGGAGAGAAAGGACGTGGTCCAGTCAAGGGCCTTCTCTTGGATTCCGGCTTCTAGGAGGCGTGTCTTTAGAGTGCGATGGCAGACCGTGTCGAAGGCGGCTGACAGGTCCAGGAGGATGAGGGCTGATGTTTCGCCGTTGTCTAGTTGGCGCCTGATGTCGTCTGTGGCGGCGATGAGGGCTGTCTCGGTGCTGTCTGCGAGGATCTAAAGCAAAATGCCTTCCTGTTGCAACTTATGGCACGGGTGTGTGGGGGATACCAAATTGTAATAAAATCCAAGTCATGGAAAATAAATTCATAAAGCGCCTTTTATCTGTCCCATCTGGTACTTCAAATAGCTTTTGTCATACTGAGGTGGGTCTTGAATTTGTGAGTGATACTATCCATGTCTCACCTTTTCTGCTATGGAGCAAGGTTTGGAGGTCTGATGAACTGAAACTCACAAAGGAAATCTTGCAACACTGCCTTAAGCTTGATTATCTAATGGAGATCCCATGGCTACCATATGTAAGGGAAACCTTTTACAAGATTGGATTAGGACATATATATCTAAATCCCGAAACTGTTGGTAAGGAGACCAAACTAACAATTAAGAACGAAGTTCAGCGAAGGGTTATGAGAGTGTTCAGAAAAACGATGGCGCTCTACAGGTAGTGGTTGTAAGGTGATTGTGAGGTTTAAAGTGGTTGGTGCTTCTTGATCAGAGATAACCCTAGTCTGTGAAGAAAGAGGGGAGAGAAGAGCTCTACCTTCTGTATATATGTGAGCAAAGTCAAGCGCACACAACCTAAGTTAGTTCAATGGTACGTTGTATATCTTTCGATGAAAGGATAAGATCAAACTCCACTTTTGTTGTTACGTTTCTTATTTATTTAGTCCAGTGAAAGTATTTGTTTTACACAAAAACCAGCCGACACGTGTTTTGTCAATAACGGGGTGGACCCGTGACTCTTCAGGGCTGGGGAGATAAGGTAAAGTATGAAACAATACTTTTGTGGGGCAGATGTGAATAAGAGTGGGTATCTGGAGGGGAGGTTGTGTAAGGGCCAGTGTGAGAGGATGTGATGGAAAGGAAAAATTGTCTAGAAAGCCAATCATAGAAACGTGGAAACCAATGGATAGTGCAAGGGGATGGACTGGGTGTGAGTCTATGGTTCAGAAGGCACCCGAGTGAAACATCAATACAAGGTGAGTGTGATCAGTGTGATCAGTGTGGTGGTGAGCTGCTATTCATACTGTTACCAAATCAAAGAAGCAGCGACGCAAGAGAAAACTACATGGTGTGTGTCATGTGGGAACAAAGTGACAAGCTGATTACCACAAATACTTTAACATACTCAATGTGATGTAATATATCCTGTGGAGAAAGAGGGGGCGAAAGGAATACACAAGGAAAACGAGTCATCTATTAGTCGCTTGACTTTAGTGTAGTGGTGCGTGGGGTGCAGTGACCTTACATTGTCATGCAAATTTCCTTAAGTATCATCCATATATTAATTGGCAATATCAAGTAAATAGGCAGAAAAAAACACACATGTTCAACATTTTTTAGCAGACGGCAATGGAAGATGTGCCTGAGATGACAAGGAAGTATTAGAAGGTATCTGTACGTACATTCTCAATGATCTACAAACTTATAGGTGCTAGATTATTTCATTATTTTAGTTTAGCATGATATCTGTATGGTATGTACTAAAACAAGATAATAGTGTATGTATTTGTGTCTAAGTTACAATGTCTAGTGTGGTATCCTAGTGCCTGCGAAGATAGAAGATATCCCCAAAAAAAAAAAATCAAAGAATAATGTTTCATCATTTGTCAGTTTGTAAAGAGCAAATCAATCGCATTCCATTTTGTATAATAATTGCACTCTCCGCAATTTTGTCAGGTAAAACCAAGTCTAATAAACTGACCCAGATTATTCTCAATAAAGGTATGCATCTAACCTTAAAAGAAACCCTAGCCATAGGGCGAAAGGATACTTGTGAGTACCAAACTCAGTTCTGATCTCTCTCAAAAGGAGCGGGAATTCAAATATAGTATTTACTTGGCAAACGGTAGGCTTGTATGTAAAGTGAGTTCGAGCAGCGATAAAAGATAAGGAGTTCCTTTTTAATAAGTGTTGGTTAAGGGGGGAGCTAGGTACTGAAATATTGTTTTGGTTAGTCTTCTTACACGAGCGTATGTTACACACAGTATTGGAGTGTACAGTCACGATCATAAAAGGTAAAAAAACGGCGTGCAGGCATACCTGTCGAAGTTAAGCTGAAGACAGTATCTATAGAGGGTCGAAAAACAAGGAAGGGGCACAGATGATGATTTACATAAAGAATACTTGGAAACAAGTGCGTGTAATAAACAGTTGTGAGCCTATAAAAAGATGCTCTTTGTGGAAGGCTGGACTCACCGTCAGTCCGGTGATAATTCCAACCCGGTCCTAATCAGGTATAAATAATGACGGACGCAAAAGGGGGTACTTCCAAAGCGTCCAAGAAATGTATCGGGGTAGAAAGGTCCGCTGTCGGGTATGCGGTCGGTCAAATACTGGCAAGCCGATCCGCTTGCCCCATTTCTTCGGCTGTGGTAAAAATGATATAAAAAAATTGAGTCCAGTTGGGAAATGCTATGAATTTTGGCTGAGAAAACGACCATCAGAGGAATTAGTCCATTGTATGTCTTAGGGACACTGTGGCTGTCTATCTTACCTTATTGCCGTTGCGAGAAAACGGGGAGTAGTCCGTCGGTTCTCCGGGTGTGTGAGAGCCGAGTACAGTGCAGACACGCTGCTTCTTTGATTTGGTAACAGTATGAATAGCAGCTCACCACCACACTGATCACACTGATCACACTCACCTTGTATTGATGTTTCACTCGGGTGCCTTCTGAACCATAGACTCACACCCAGTCCATACTCTTGCACTATCCATTGGTTTCCACGTCTCTATAATTGGCTTTCTAGCCAATTTTTCCTTTCCATCACATCCTCTCACACTGGCCCTTACACAACCTCCCCTCCAGATACCCACTCTTATTCACATCTACCCCACAAAAGTATTGTTTCATACTTTACTTTATCTCCCCAGCCCTGAAGAGTCACGGGTCCACCCCGTTATTGACGAAACACGTGTCGGGTGGTTTTCGTGTAAAACAAATACTTTCACTGGACTAAATAAATAAGAAACCTAACAACAAAAGTGGAGTTTGATCTTATCCTTTCATCGAAAGATATACAACGTACCATTGAACTAACTTAGGTTGTGTGCGCTTGACTTTGCTCACATAACAATTAAGGACGCCTACCGTACCAGCTTAAGTATGTTAAGAAATAGTGAGCATGCAGTATATGATGGGGGTAAGCTGCAGCAGCAGCCTTACCTATCATATATTATGCATACCCAATGGCGTTTTTATTTGACACGGTTTCGCCTTGGTAAGCTGCATTTTCTTTTTGCTTTTCCAAAGCTAGCGGGGTGGTGTGAGAGGCTACCCCCTTGCCCCTGTAATAACAACGTTTCACAAAACACTGTGCACCTCATTCTTTTTTGTACTCTGTATAAAGATCCAAGAAATCGGTTCATTAAGCCTGTTTTGTTAACTCTTGGATCCCGCTATTACAAAGAGGGCTATGAATATTTATTATCCTTATCAACCCCAGCCATATGTAGTGCCGTGCTTAGCTTTATTAGACTAGCGCTCACTATCAGAAATCGATATTGAACAGCATTATTGGATACCAACGATTATTATTTGATATACATTTAGTGGATTATTGTATACATTGGTATCCATATGGAATGCACATGCACTTTACAATATCATTTGTTCATATATGTGACCTTTTATTCTAAATGTATTGCAAATTTAAACTGGACATATAATATGTATTATGGTTGTTAATATAATTGTATGGTATTTTCTTCTTTTAATTATATGTGTAATGTCCTCTTTTAATCTGTTTATCCTTTTATGATTCTATGCTTGAATCGAAATAAAGTTCTTTGACTTGTCTGCGAGGATCTGTGAGGCCTGGGTAGAAAGGATATATATTTTAATTAGAGTTGTATTGCTAGGGGACCACAGAACCAGGCTCTACTTTGTTCATTAAATGAATGAATGATCAATGTTGTAAAGTGCGTGGCATCTCCTGGGAGTGTCCCGGTGCTACAAACTAACAGTACCAAGGAAACACCAACAAGCCAAAGCAAATAACCAGGTTTTTAAGATTCCTCCTGGAAAGTAAGTCAGATCTCACTGCGCAGAGCTCTATAGGAAGCTGGTTCCATGCTTCGGCAGTCAGGTAGGAGAAAGAGCGACCTCCCGTTCAAACCTGCCTAACCTTAGGTACCACTACAAGAGAAGACAAAGAACAACGCAAAACTCTTTGCAAAACTCTAGCAGAAAAGTAGGCCCAGATGTGCCCAAACTAAAGACTTAAAAGGAAATCTCTTCTTTACTGGCAACCAGTGCAGTAACTGCAGGTGAGGGGGACATAGACGTCCGGTGGAGAAGTTTGAGGATGAGACATGCAGCCTCGTTCTGGACGACTTGCAACCTACTAATCCGATAATCCAGCAGAAAAAGGTACAAAATGTTGGCATGATCTTGACTTGACTTGACTTGACTTGAGCGTATGGACAACAGTCTTTCTAGGATTCAAAGGAAGAAGGAAAATAAATCTTTTTACGGCTCAGAGCAACCCGGAACTTAATACCTTAACATTAACATTATTAAGTTCTGTTTATATATGTGTCCTGATCAGATAATATACCACTAAGACACAACATTGATCTGCGGTTACTTCAAGCATTTGAAACCTGAACTGCAAAAAATAGGTGTACGTTTTCATGGAATAGAATGGGCGATGACATGAACGTGTATAAGATAAAGATAATGTTCTAGGAAGTGGCTGAAAGAAAGTAGTAGTAAACCGTGATTAAATCAACAGTGTGCAAACAATAAGTACACACGTTAATTTACGGTCCACAGGGCCTTTTAGGTAATATGTATGTCTGATCTCTCCTCCGCATGTCCCTAATTGGATCAAACCCCATAATCGATGTCACACATTAAATGGCTAGCACGGAAACATTCAAAGACTGGCCAGAAGACAGATCTCAAGAGGATCACCTACAGCTAGATCCTCCTTCTCAAAAGAGAGGAGTAGCTGAGCATCATCAGCATAAGACACTACCTTAAATCAGTGTGATGTAACTAGCGAAGTCAGCGGGGCCTCGTAAACATTGAACAGCGTTGGACGGAGAGTAGAGCCATGAGGCAATCCAACAATAAGGGGCTTCGGCCCTGAGGAGCAGCGAGGCAACCACACTTTTTGTCCTCTATTTTTCAGGAAAGATTTAATCCAATCAAGGGCCAGTGAAGGTGTAAATAATATGTAATCTGTTCCTGCCTGCACCATCACACCAAAAAAGGAAATATTATATGGGAGTTTGGTGTCATGAGAAAGTGATGCTTTAACTTTATTTGTAACAATAGCGAACTTCAAGAACAATTACAAGAGAGGATTTAGAAGTTTTTCTTGCAAACAATTTTCACAAAGCTACAAAGCATGTGTTTACCTCGAGGGCTGCCTCAAAATGAGGTTGTCCTCACCTCTCTGTGCAGCTACAGCCACTGATACATGAAGCAGACATGGCCAACTAATTCATTTCAGTGAGCCACTCTGTTGTATTCTATGAAGGAAGAGGTGTGGCGCCGCGGCCAGGGTGACTGACTCTGGAATCTGGGGATCACGGTTCGATCACCGGCAGCAGATTAGTCCAGCACCATGTGACTCTGGGCAATAGCTTGCTTAATCTTCCCGACGGCCCTCAGCGCCTAGAGACCCTTACGGGTGATTGTGCGCTTTACAAATGTGGATTATTATTATTATTATATTATATTCACATGTTCCTTCAAATGCTCTGCTTGTATTAATGTTTGCATTTAAACCTACTTTTGTAATCTGTTGCTATGGGACATGGGGTTCCATGTTCCAAGCAACAAAAGCTGGGATGATTTCTACTTGGGCAGTCACGATCTGTGCTGTCTTAGAATAAACTTATATTTCTTTTATACTTTCATTGCTCGGACTGGATTACTACACACTCCAATGACGCTTCAGCCGCCTGAAACTATATAAGCAAGAAGTTTCCTCTTGTGAAAGCTGTGCATGCCCAATGTAGGCAATACCACTACAATTATGCATCAAATTATACAGCAGGATTGACTAAATTATGTTTCCAAAGAAAAAGCTAATTTTAGAGCAACGGGCAAATTATGGAGGACCAAATTATGAGTCAAGCTTGATGAAATTGTATAGCAAAAAGAAATACAGATTACGCAAAATGGAAAGACAAGTTTGGCTTGCAATATTATGAGGAAATTATGTGCCACATTCCAAGGCATTCAGACTTAAATAGTTTTAAAATTTGCACAGATTGAATCAATGCAAACCGAAAAACCATAGAAAATGCACAGGTTTTTAAGGAACAAGACTACAGACATCCAGCTGTTCCAATTCCAACTGTTGTCACTAATTAATTACTTCATCTTGCTTACATTTTTTATGAACACCGTTCTTTATGCTTCCAAGAGTAAAATGATTTTTTGAAACCTGTTGAATGTTGCCCCCAGAAACAAGAAGTCTGTTTGTTCACACTTTTTTAATATAAGTTGAACCGCTTTGATCTTGCACATCGAAAGTAAGGTTAAAGCTTGTTTTAAGTTTTGGGCTAACTTTGTGTACAGACTAAAAGATGTCACCCTAAAAAAATATTGTAAATGACGTAATTACTGTTTGTGTGTCTCACTTGAACGCACTTTAAGAATAAATACATTGTATCTTAAAAAGATGACAAAGAAAGAATAATAGTTCGAAGCCATTTTTTAATAACATACAAATATGTTCACTTATTTGTTTACTTAAAATAGGGAGGCCCTTTAAAAAGCCTCTTGAAGTTAATATCCTAAACTGAGGATATGTGATGGACTTTTCTCAGCAAAACACACAAGATGATGAACGGAATGTTGCACAATGGCAAAACATTCACCCCCAGTCACAGATCTGGGTTTATTCCATCGTTATTTTGCTCATCAAGCCACCCAAGTTCAGACATGGCCATATGCAAATCAGTCTTGGCCCAGTGCCTCATGGGAACAGTCCAGCCCGAACTGCCAAGCCATGTCTTCCCTGGACCGGAATAAAGCATCCTAAGACCGGTTTCTGGCTATCAGCTGTCTTCAGACAGGTTAGCTTGACTCCAGTGGCGTTGTGAGCACAGGACCCACATCTGGGCATACCCTTCCCACATAGGTTGAACAGCAAAACACACAAGATGATGGACGGAATGTTGCACAATGGCAAAACATTCACCCCCAGTCACAGATCTGGGTTTAATCCATCGTAATTTTGCTCACCAAGCCACCCCAGTTCAGACCTGGCCATATGCAAATCAGTCTTGGCCCTGTGCCTCATGGGAACAGTCCAGCCTGAACTGCCAAGCCATGTCTTCCCTGGACCGGAATCAAGCATCCTAGGACCGGTTTCTGGCTATCAGCCATCTTCAGCCAGGATAGCTTGACTCAGCAGCAGGAATCATACATGTTTAAATGTAATTCAAACAAGGAGGGAATACTAATTTCTCCTTTACCTTTTTTTTGATTCATTATTTATTCAACTTCATGTTTGCATTTCAGTGTTTTCAGAGCATCACTTGCTTATAGAGAGTGGTCTGACAACAACTAGTTTACCGACATTAGGACAGCAAAGGACTATGGATAGTCTGTGTGGCAACCACACAGTATCTAACGAATATAAAGACAAATGTCTTATTTGCCATCCACTCCCTATTCTCCATCAATGTCGTACAACGTGTTGGAGATAGGATAGGATAAAGTTTATAAAGCGCTCGATTGCCAAGGCATCTTGGTGCTGGGAAGTGAGAAAATAGAGGGACAGCATACAGCTATTCCAGTCCTTTTAGATCACGGGGAACAACCAGGTTTTTAGCAGTTTCCTAAACAGTTGCCTGTTGAAGTCTCATGGCAATAGGCAGTTGGTTCTATAGCCTGGCTGCACAGTCTGATAGACTCCTGCCTCCCCATCTGGCTCTACAAATTTTAGAACTACAGATGCAATCTAAGGTTTCTCGTGGGAGTATACCAGGAGCAAAATTTACGAAAGTCAGCTGCCCCTCCGCCATATAATGTCTTGTGAACCAGGCATAGGGCTTTAAATTCCATTAGTTGCTGTGTCAGGAGCCAATGCAGCGACCTGATGGCAACAGAGTTAGAGTGGCCTTTCGGAATGTTTATCAATAAACGAGCAGCAGCATTCTGGATTGATTGTAATTTATCCCTCTGCGCTTATCAATGCCTATAAATAGTGCATTGCAATAGTCTAACCGTGAAAGAATAAGGACCACTACCACTGTTTTTCTTAGCTCCTGCAGAATAAAGGGGAACACCTTCCGAAGAAGCTTCAGAACAAAGAAATTAGAAGAGGTTACACGGTTGATCTGGGCCGCAAAATGAAGTTGGTCATCAAAAATGGCCCACAGATTCTTGACCTTGGCTGATATAGCGGAACATTCACCGGCCTCTGTCTGCCACCAAGTTTGGTTCCACAGGGACAGACCGTTGCCAAACTCCATCACCTCCGCTTTGTCCGTATTGATCTTGAGATAGTTACAACTCATTCAGCTCATGATGTGAGTCAGGCGCACGGAAGCTGGCGGCAGTGGACTCAGACTGTTTAGATACAGAGATGACAATCTGTGAGTCATCCGCATACGAAACCAGCGAAAAACCATGCTCTCTGATGAGACAGGCGAGTGGGGTGACATATATTAAACAGAGTTGGCGACAGTGCAGATCCCTGCGGCACTCCACATGGGAGAAGGAAAGATTCAGATTGCAGATTTTCCCAATGTATGGTCTGTTCCCTATTGTCCAGAAACAAGGAGAGAAGGGACAGAGCCAGGTTCCCAATCCCCACTGCCTTCAGCCGCCACACTAACACGGTGTTATGGTAAACAGCCATTACTACGCGACTGTTTGTTCGCATACTATTACTACGCATTTGTTACAACGCATGCGCTTTAACAACGCGTAGACATTTCTACGCATGTTATTACTTTGCATGCGCTATTACAACGCATGTGTTGTATTCGACACAGCAAGATGACGGGGAGAGGCGCTGGTGAAGCCATGGCGCATGACAGTGGGGAGTGGAGAAAAAACAGCAAGATGGCGAGAGGCGCTGGTAAAGACCCAGGCACAAGATGGCGGGGAGATGGCTGCTCCCAGATTTTGAGGCAGGAATGGATGATTGCAGCGATGACGGGCGAGGACGCAGCGATGACGGCAGTGAGGAGTGGAGAACAGCAGCCGAGGACAAGGGACATGCACTGAGGAGAGAGAGGTAAGAGGGGCTATGATTTGTGTTTGGGGAGTAGTGTGGGTCGTGCAGTGTAGTGTTTGTGTGTAGGGACAGGAGTGGGGAATGGGGGAGGTTCATGCATAGGGTAGTGCTGTAGTGTATGTGTAGTGTAGGGTGGTGTTTTAGGCTTTAGGGTAGTGTTGTAGTGTATGTGTTGTGTAGGGTAGTGTTTTAGGGTTTAGGGTGGTGTTGTAGTGTAGGTGTAGTGTAGTGTAGGGTAGTGTTTTAGGGTTTAGGGTAGTGTTGTAGTGTATGTGTAGTGTAGGAAAGTGTTTTAGGGTTTAGGGCAGTGTTGTAGTGTATGTGTAGTGCAGGGTAGTGTTTTAGGGTTTAGGGTAGTGTTGTATTGTATGTGTTGTGTAGGGTAGTGTTTTAGGGTTTAGGGTAGTGTTGTAGTGTATGTGTAGGGTAGTGTTTTAGGGTTTAGGGTAGTGATGTGGTGTATGTGTAGTGTAGGGGGTAGTGTTTTAGGGTTTAGGGTAGTGGTGTAGTGTATGTGTAGTGTAGGGGGTAGTGTTTTAGGGTTTAGGGTAGTGTTGTAGTGTATGTGTAGTGTAGGGGGTAGTGTTTTAGGGTTTAGGGTAGTGTATGTGTAGTGTAGTGTTTTAGTTTATGTGTAGTGTAGGGGGTAGTATTTTAGGGTTTAGGGTAGTGTTGTAGTGTGTGTGTAGTGTAGGGGGTAGTGTTTTAGGATTTAAGGTAGTGTCGGGGGGTCGTACAAAGTAGTGTTAGAGTGAAGTGCACGGACTGGGGGAAGGGGGACGGTTGTGTAAGGGTAGAGTTTTAAGGTTTAGGGTAGTGTAGTGTTGTTAGAGTAGTGTAGGGTAGAGTAGTGTTTGAGGGTTACTGTATGATCAGAAATGTAATTCTTATCCTAAAGCTATTTAAAAAAAGGAAAATAGAATCTGTATGCGTAGTAAAATGCTGCGAAGTAATGTACTGCTAAGTAATGCCACTTCAATGGTTTTCAATGTTTATGCGAAGTAATGGCATGCGTTATAAAATGCTGCTAAATAAAGGCACTTGCGAAGTAAAAACTTCGTAAAAAAAGCATACTAAGTAATGGTATGCTAAGTAACATCATACATTCCCGTGTGATTTACGGTGTCAAATGCTGCTGATAGGTCTAGGAGGATGAGGATGGCTCTTCCCCTCCCATCTACCTGTCTGTGAATCTCCTCAGTTGCCATGACCAGCACGGTCTCTGTCGAATGACACGACCGGAAGCCATGCTGACTTGAGTCCAGCAGATTGTTAACATCTAAATATAGCGTTAGCTCCAGGTCTATCCACCTTTCGAGAATTTTGGCTGTAATCGGCAGACACGAAATAGGTCGATAGTTCTTGACCTCCAAGGGATCAAGGGCTGGGTTTTTCAGAATTGGTCTTATGCAAGCTTTTTTCCAGACCGACGGGTATATCCTCAACTCAACTACTCTATTTAAGAGTTAGATGTAGACTAATAGTCCCGGAAACCAGGTGCATAATGGTTGGGTGGACATGGATCCTTAGGGGACCCAGATTTAGTGGATAGTAAGATTTTGTTGATTTCGTTTGAAGTAAGCAAACTGAAACTATTGAGATGGCAGTGCAGTGTCTTCTCCTCCACTGCTGCATTCTGGCCATGCTCAGCAACACGCACATTGTTACGAAGGTCGTCTTAAATCAATTGAACCTTAGTCTGAAAAAAGTCCGCCATTTTGTTGCAGAATGCTTGATCTGGGCTGAATAAACTGCTCTGTTGCGGTTTGGATAGCAATTAAATGGATTTAAAAAGCTCCTTAGGGAATCCTCACATCTTCCTGCCCTATATAATCCAACATCAGCTGTCAGGGGGTGGCAAAGATTTCCAAATTTTGTGGACAAAGAGAAAGTGATTTTTTTCACATCTAGCATGTGTCCAAGTTATGTGTGCAAGTTTGAGGTTTCTTTTTTTTCTCTACATTTTCACAGTTACAGGCTTTGCTGCTCTTTTAAGATGCCAAGACAGGTTGAGATCATGGCGCGAAATGCTACTCTGTGTAGAAATCCACAGCCACTAGTGTATCTCTCTAGGACCTTCCATGATTGGATAGCCTCACATCCTAATACCACAGCATGAGACCTATTTTGGTTAGTTCCAGCACAACCAGGCATAACAGGGCTCCAGCTGTGGTGACTTGAGTTGTTTTAACCCCACTGCACTGCGCCATTGTATAGTTATAATTTCAAACTATCAGGCGTTTGTTTTAATTTTGACACTAGGAGAATACTTATTAAACACATTTTTTGCCCTAGTAGCCAATTTTATTCTTTATCTTGTTCACTTAATTTTCACTAGCACTGCACTCCATCAGCACCATTTGAAATACACTGTGGTTAGAAATGTATTTCAGTAATCCATCTCTGCATCCTCATTAGATGCGTTGGGCGAGACTTGGATCCACCATTCGTATCCCACGTGATGACATTCCGCCATAAGGGTGGGCTGATGGGAATTTTTCAACCCAGTGTCATTTCTTGTTGTGGCTATATGGTCCCTCTAGGTTTCTAGTCTCAATACGGCACACAACAGTTCTTTTGACCAGACATCTCTTGTTGTTTTTCTAGTATATGTTGGGTTTTGAGATGTCGGGGTGGGTTAACAATCCCTAGTGACCCTCCCACCTTTTTATTTCTAGACTTGAGTTGCATACTGTTGGACCCCAACGAAATCACCAAGTATTTCCCTTTAGCACTTGACTCTCAGGAGTAACAAGGCAGATAAATCCAACACTTAGCAAGTGATGAGGGTAAGACACCAATAACACTGATAATTACAATACCCCTTAATAACAGACTGTCCAGTCAGTGGTTTATGTTATGCAAATATAGGTACATTAATAGACATAAACTGAATACTACATATAAAAAAATAATAGACAAATAAATCGAGAATTCTCTAGCTACCTCCTGGCGAGAGATTAGATCACACATGCTATTAACGTTAATACAAGCCAAGGCTAGAATGCTTTTCTTAACCTAGGAGTTTATTGCCTGAAATCCAGGTTCATAGATCACTGGAAAGGTACTTAAATGGAGACAGTTCACACATTGTGCTCACACACATAGTCCCCAACAGTAAGTGGCACAATACACAATTAACCTCTTCCCTCACTACAGGCAGCCAGCAGTCAGGCGGCTACCTTTTGAACAAAAGTGTATCTCACTGTTTAAGTATCTGATGTTTCCTGTACAATGTTGCAAAGTTTTATGAGGCTTAGATGTTTTGGCTGCAAATTCTCTAGAGAACTAAAGAACTAACAATTGGCCCACCTCCCAGACATCTGATGGAATGTCCATCTGGAGCAAGGCCAGTGAATGGTCACTCAAAGATGGTGAATGTACAGCGTCTGGTGCCAGGTATTGGGAGCATGAGTCGTGAATTCCCTAGTCCAAAGGACTACCACTGGGAGAACAAAGGTGGTTCTGCTGCCACCGCAAAATTTCCTGCACAGGATTCAAGATATTAAAAGGTTTTTCCAGGGGAGGAGGGGAATGGGCATTGGAGGCCGGTTTTTAAGAACAAAGCCACCACCTCCCTCTTGCCGGAGCAAGGAGGGAGGCGGAAAGGGAGAGAGCGGAGGGGGGAGAGAGAGGGAGACAAAAATAGCCATAGATTGAACATCTTCGCCGTGATCCTTTTAATTCTCAGTCCGGAGCTTTTTAAAAAACTTTGTAAATTTGTAAATGTATAACTTAAGAATGGTAGGTCACCGTGGATTTTCTTTGTGTCCGAGTTGCCCACGGACCCTGGGGTACAGACTCCTGCAACAAAGACAAAGCTGGAGATCTCAGATTGGGGATTCAAAAGCTGATCTCAGAAACATTTGAGAAATGTACTTGTGGTCAAGAGTTCCTGATTCACTGCATCCTCGCCTGCTTACATGCCTTTCTTTCTCAGGCTAAAGGATGAATCTCAAGGTAAGTGTGTTCATTATTGGTGGATGACTGCTATAAGTGGCACATCTTTGGGAGTGTGCCCAGGAGGCATGACACAAAAAAACAGACCACATGGAACAGTTTCCCTCATTGAATTTGGGGGCAGTCGACTGTCCCGACTTCTCGGGCGCACACTCCCACTGATGAAACTCATACCTGCTGTAAACCATTCAAAAGCTACTGTTTCTAAACATTGGTTGTAACAAATTCGCAATACTATGTTCTTTAAAAGGGTCATGCGTTTGATGACTGTGAGTACCTAGGTGTACAATTTTTGTAGAATGTGTTAACATGATACTGTAACAAGTATAATTTGTCTGCTCTGGAACTTTTTTAATAGGGACTTTGATTTCAAAACTTTTTTTTTTAATTAAGAAATTAACGATCAATAAATATTGGACATTGTTGATAAAATACATGCGAGGGACACTTTTCCATATCATAGAACAATTATCACTGGGTTATGCACAAACCCAGGTAAGTCCCTCATCAGCCACGCTTGTAAATAAACATATATATGAATGTGGCACTTAAAAGAATAGCCCAAAACACCAAAGCCTTGATTTTTTGGAATTACCATGGAGGTAGGTCCCCTGTCTGCACCAACTCACCGGTACCTGCCATGGGGAGCCGCCCGATATGGGAGTTGCCAATTGGGATCTCATAGAAGACACTGCAGATGTAAATTGGTGATTTAGGGTTGTAATGTGGGCTGTGGGTGTCCTGGACTACAGGGTTTATTATGGGAAGCAGCAGCTCGCACCTTCCTCACAGAATATTATGGCTTCTGTCAGAACTTGTCCTCACTGGCGCCAAGGAATGCTCATGCATGCCATGGAGACAGCCAGCTGCTCTCTTCAAGGAATGGTCATGCATGCCATGGAGAGAGCTAGCTGCTCTCTTCATGGAATGCTCATGCATGCCATGTAGAGAGCTAGCTGCTGTTGCTCCCTCCAAGGAAGGCTCATGCATGCCATAGAGAGAGTTAGCTGCTCTCTTCAAGGAATGGTCATGCATGCCATGGAGAGAGCCAGCTGCTCTCTTCATGGAATGCTCATGGATGCCATGGAGAGAGCTAGCTGCTGCTGCTCCCTCCAAGGTAGGCTCATGCATGCCATGGAGAGAGCCAGCTGCTCTCTTCAAGGAATGGTCATGCATGCCATGGAGAGAGCCAGCTGCTCTCTTAATGGAATGCTCATGCATGCCATGGAGAGAGCTAGCTGCTGCTGCACCCTCCAAGGAAGGCTCATGCATGCCATAGAGAGAGTTAGCTGCTCTCTTCAAGGAATGCTCATGCATGCTATAGCGAGAGTTAGCTGCTCTCTCCAAGGAATGCTCATGCATGCCATTGAGATGGCTAGCTGCTGCTGCTCCCTCCAAGGAATGGTCATGCATGCCATGGAGCGAGCTAGCTGCTGCTGCTCCCTCCAAGGAATGCTCATGCATGCCATAGAGAGAGTTAGCTGCTCTCTTCAAGGAATGCTCATGCATGTCATGGAGAGAGCTAGCTGCTCTCTCCAAGGAATGCTCATGCATGCCATAGAGTGAGTTAGCTAATCTCTTCAAGGAATGGTCATGCATGCCATGGAGAGAGCTAGCTGCTCTCTCCAAGGAATACTCATGCATGCCATGTAGAGAGCTAGCTGCTCTCTTCAAGGAATGCTCATGCATGCTATAGAGAGAGTTAGCTGCTCTCTCCAAGGAATGCTCATGCATGCCATGGAGATGGCTAGCTGCTGCTGCTCCCTCCAAGGAATGGTCATGCATGCCATGGAGAGAGCTAGCTGCTGCTGCTCCCTCCAAGGAATGCTCATGCATGCCATAGAGAGAGTTAGCTGCTCTCTCCAAGGAATGCTCATGCATGTCATGGAGAGAGCTAGCTGCTCTCTTCAAGGAAGGGTCATGCATGCCATGGAGAGAGAAACCTGCTCTCTCCAAGGAATGCGCATGCATGCCATAGAGAGAGTTAGCTGATCTCTTCAAGGAATGGTCATGCATGCCATGGAGAGAGCTAGCTGCTCTCTCCAAGGAATGCACATGGATGCCATAGAGAGAGTTAGTTGCTCTCTCCAAGAAATGCTCATGCATGCCATAGAGAGAGTTAGCTGCTCTCTCTAAGGAATACTCGTGCATGCCATGGAGAGAGCTAGCTGCTCTCTCCAAGGAATGCTCATGCATGCCATGGAGAGAGTTAGCTGCTCTCTCCAAGGAATACTCATGCATGCCATGGAGAGAGCTAGCTGCTCTCTCCAAGGAATACTCATGCATGCCATAGAGAGAGATAGCTGCTCTCTCCAAGGAATGCTCATGCATGTCATGGAGAGAGCTAGCTGCTCTCTCCAAGGAATACTCATGCATGCCATGGAGAGAGCTAGCTGCTCTCTCCAAGGAATACTCATGCATGCCATAGAGAGAGATAGCTGCTCTCTCCAAGGAATGCTCACGCATGCCATAGAGAGAGTTAGCTGCTCTCTCCAAGGAATGCGCATGCATGCCATAGAGAGAGTGAGCTGATCTCTCCAAGGAATGCTCATGCATGCCATAGAGAGAGTTAGCTGCTCTCTCCAAGGAATGCACATGCATGCCATAGAGAGAGTTAGCTGCTCTCTCCAAGGCATGCGCATGCATGCCATGGAGAGAGCTAGCTGCTCTCTCCAAGGAATACTCATGCATGCCATGGAGAGAGCTAGCTGCTCTCTCCAAGGAATACTCATGCATGCCATGGAGAGAGCTAGCTGCTCTCTCCAAGGAATGCTCATGCATGCCATAGAGAGAGTTAGCTGATCTCTTCAAGGAATGGTCATGCATGCCATGGAGCGAGCTAGCTGCTCTCTCCAAGGAATACTCATGCATGCCATGTAGAGAGCTAGCTGCTCTCTTCAAGGAATTCTCATACATGCTATAGAGAGAGTTAGCTGCTCTCTCCAAGGAATGCTCATGCATGCCATGGAGATGGCTAGCTGCTGCTGCTCCCTCCAAGGAATGGTCATGCATGCCATGGAGAGAGCTAGCTGCTGCTGCTCCCTCCAAGGAATGCTCATGCATGCCATAGAGAGAGTTAGCTGCTCTCTCCAAGGAATGCTCATGCATGTCATGGAGAGAGCTAGCTGCTCTCTTCAAGGAAGGCTCATGCATGCCATGGAGAGAGCAAGCTGCTCTCCAAGGAATGCGCATGTGTGCCATAGAGAGAGTTAGCTGATCTCTTCAAGGAATGGTCATGCATGCCATGGAGCGAGCTAGCTGCTCTCTCCAAGGAATGCACATGGATGCCATAGAGAGAGTTAGTTGCTCTCTCCAAGGAATGCTCATGCATGCCATAGAGAGAGTTAGCTGCTCTCTCTAAGGAATACTCATGCATGCCATGGAGAGAGCTAGCTGCTCTCGCCAAGGAATGCTCATGCATGCCATGAAGAGAGTTAGCTGCTCTCTCCAAGGAATACTCATGCATGCCATGGAGAGAGCTAGCTGCTCTCTCCAAGGAATACTCATGCATGCCATAGAGAGAGATAGCTGCTCTCTCCAAGGAATGCTCATGCATGCCTTGGAGAGAGCTAGCTGCTCTCTCCAAGGAATGCTCATGCATGCCATAGAGAGAGTTAGCTGCTCTCTCCAAGGAATGCGCATGCATGCCATAGAGAAAGTTAGCTGATCTCTCCAAGGAATGCTCATGCATGCCATAGAGAGAGTTAGCTGCTCTCTCCAAGGAATGCGCATGCATGCCATAGAGAGAGTTAGCTGCTCTCTCCAAGGAATGCGCATGCATGCCATAGAGAGAGTTAGCTGCTCTCTACAAGGAATGCTCTACATGCATGCTATGGAGAGGCTAGCTGCTTGAGCTCACCCCAAAGTCTCTTGCTTCCCATCAAGTAGAGGACACATCTGAGCTTTGGTTTAGATTGCAGCACTGCTCTTTGGCCAGTGGGCTATTGGTATCCAGCCTCTTCACCCATACATTCTGATGAATGAGTAGAAAGCTTCAGATTGAACTGGATCTCTCCTTGGTGTTTCATCATTGTGGGGGTTGCCAGAGGGTTTTCCCAGATCCTGTCCTAGCCCAGGCACCAGGCTTCAATTCAGTAGAGACATTGTGCTCTAAGAATATTCATCCTTTTCTGCCAACCGACACCTTCTCTTTGAGGTGCCATAAATATGATCCTCCTGCGCTGAGAGTCCAGCATGCGAATCAAGACCATCTGCAACGGCCCTGCTTGTCTGCCTAACTTTCCTCCTGGTCAAACGTCTGTCCTCTCTCGGGGCACAACCCACCTTTGAGACGGACTGAGTTTTCATCTGGGGCCTCAATGTGAGATTCCCCACCTGGAGGCACCCAGAAGCAAACATAAACATTTAGAGCCGGGTCAGCTACAAGGAGGTGCTTACATAGTGCATAGCTCTCCCGCCTGGTTTGTTTTAAAGAGGGGCCAGTGGTAGCAGCCCTACGCTAGTGCCTTGAAAACGTACTGCATGCACAGGCACTAACAAAAGCTGATGGGTATGACTCTGCTAGTGCACTGAAATCTGCTGCCCAGGCCCCAGTGCCTGTGCTCTCTCCTAAAATCGTTATGTTCGACTTTGTTATCCCAAATTGGTAAAAGCATTACCCTTCCTATCAGTCCCTATTATATGGTACCAGGGATACCCAGGGCATTGGTGGTAAAGGGGTTCCCAAGGCTGCAGCACTACTTTGTGTAACCCTGGGCAGCCTATGCAACCTACTGACAACAGGTCTGCCATTGCAGACTGTAGATGCAGTGCAAACTGCTCCAACTCGACTGTGCCCTCACATTGTGTGGCACCGTCACATACACTGCCTTTAATGTATGTAAGGCTTCCCTCAGGAAGGCCTCCTCAGCCCAGGAGGCAATGTGCAGTATATTTAAGGTGTGGAAATGTAAGTGCAAGCCTATATGTCCCTATAGTGGTGTTTCTTATTGAAAACCACTATATGTGTTCGCGGTCTATAGAATAACATGGGCTGTCAACCGGGCACGCTTGAGATTGGCAGCTCCATTCTGGTACCACTAAAATAAGTAATGTTTGGTATAAAAAAAATATGTGCTTTCTCACTTCTAACAGATTCTCATGCCCTGAGTGACACGGCAGGCACCCAGAAGGCACTTTAGAAGTTACCCCCTAATTGCCACCAGCTTTACTATGTTCTGGCTGACCAGCCCAAGCTTTCTCATGCCTGCTGCTGCCAAGACAAGATTCTGACCTCCTGTCAGGCAGTATGATCTCTCCCAGGAGTCAGACACAAGAGCGGTGAGCTTCAAAGCCTACACTGCCTATGATATGCATCGGGGCTATCCCCATGAGGAATAAATAGCCCTTCCCTTGCCCCAGGCATGCTTGCACATGGGCAAGGTGAGAAATTAGTGATGCAGAAAGTGTACACCCCCAGGTAGGGTGGCCACACCTCTAGAGTGTGAAGCCTGGCCTGTACATCTAAAAATGAATTGTGCCATCTTTAGGAGGGCTTAAAGGGTTGAGTTCCGGGTAGAATAAGTGACCTACACCACTGAATATGGTCACCTCAAGGGATGATTAGCTGCAGGGACTAATTGCCCATTGGCTACTAGCCCCCACACCCTTCTGATACCAGAACCTCAAATCTGAACAACTTATTTGAAGGAAGGACCAAAAAGAGACCAGTGTCCCCAACAATAGGACTTTGCCCACCAGCACAAAGCACAATATAGATACTTTGTCCCTGAGGCAACAGACATGGAACTGAGTGAACAACCCTTGTCCTTGGGAAAACTCAACACTCCCGAAGAGAGGGACCCTTGAGGAAGCCAGAAGCACCCTCAGTCTCCCCTGGACTGGTGGCACTAGTCCCTGCAAACTGCAGGTAAAAAATGCTCAACGGATCTAAACAATTGCTGGCCATCGGGCCCTCTGAGGGATCGCCCAAATGCATTTGGCCCAGTGCATTGTGGGAGTTGTAGTCTCACTGGCCCAAAGTCTCAGGCCACTACATTACTCCCCTGGATCCAGTGAAGTTCCCAAAGCTTTTTGTTGTGCATACCTCTGCCAAAACATGTTGGTCACTGGTCCGCTAACCGACCCCCACACTTGACGCTGCAGCTACAGAGAGCACAGTGCAACCATCATCCGACATCAGCAGCTGTGTACCTGTTGTGTTTTAGCATTTTGTTTCTTGCAGTACCTTGTAAGCAGTAAAAACAGCAACACTCGCAGCTCTCTTTAGCACCAAGGACTCCACGGGCGAGGTAAAATTGATCTGACTGTTGTGGCCTGGTCCTGGGGCCCACATGGCCATACCCCTGTAAGGGTTCCAAGTAACTTGACCTGCTAGTGACCGATTGTCACTATTGGACTGCAATTTTTTTTGTCTATGTATTTTACTGCATTGATTTAATATTGTTTCAAAATTCTATAATTCCGCTACCGTTATATGTATTATAACCCGTTCAATTTGTTGTCTAAATTAAGATAACAATGCACTTTATTTTTATAAATTGGTGTTGGATTTCTCTCGAGTCATGTCAATTACATATAGTGCATGTTGGTACTGTCAAAGGCTTAACACATGTTCCTCTAGTAAAGCCTGGATGCTCTTTGCTACTCTACCAGGACCGAGCTAAGAATTTATTTATTAGAATTAATCCAAGGACCATCTTTGGGTTATTGTGATAACATTACATGGTAAGTTCACCCAGCCATACCACAAAATATTCCACTTTTCTACAGTAACTGACTGCAAAGAATAACGTTAGGAAAAAACGGACACTAGGATACTGCTTTTGGGACACAGACAGTAGAACATTGATACTGGGACACCAACACTGACATGGGGATTTTAAGATGGGGATAGCAACATTGGAACACAGACATTCTCTCCCTCAGAGCCTACCTGTCAGATTCACCACACCTGTGTGTTTTCATTCTTGTGTGCATATCTGGGTTTTCTTTGCAGTTTGCGTGCAGACATCCGTGGTGTTTGTGAGTGCACATAGCAGGGTATGTCCTATTGGAAATGCACATCCTTGTTCCTTTTGGATATGCCTAGTCTCTGTACTTAGGGTTCACACAGATAGTTTTGTTCTTTGTGGGTCTGCATTCATGTCTGCACTCAGTGTGAGTACATTCTGTTTGTTCGGTGTGACTGTGCAAACGTGTTTGCATTCAATATGCATGCAGCTTCTTTGTTAATGTGGGTTTGCATTTGACTGTGTTGTTCCTAGACAATGTTGACCTGTGTACACATGGTTGTTCTCTGTTAATAGGAAGAATAAAGAATAAACATAACTTCAGTACCTACTCCATAGAATATATAAATCATTCATATAACAGAGGGCAGGCATTTTGAAAATGCTGTCCATACGTAATACACAAAATCAGCATAAACATATATGAAGTAATTAATAAGTGTTGGATAATCCTCACTTTTTTCCATATTAGATCTGAAAATTCTTGATGTGCAAGTGTGAAAATGTTTAATTGTAGGCTCAGATTATAGTTTAAAGCTGTCCCACTACAACACACGCCATATTTACTATTGGCTTATAATAAAAACTCTTGAAAGTAGATTCCGAGGAACAATCTGCTGCTTTCAGTATGTCCTCCAATCGCAAGTCCATTGCACAAGCCTTAGAAGCCATAGCTCCTCTTGATGAATGTGCACCAAACTGAAATATATCTATACTAGCTTCAGGTACCAACAAGCGGACTCAATGAGCCAAAGTGGCAGAATTGACTGGTATTAAAGACTTTTGCAAGGAAATCAATAATTGACCCCTGGCATCCTGTCATAACAGTTGAGTTTCATCTTTGCAGACTTTCAGACATTTTACTATACACAACTTCTTATTGTCAGGAAAAGCCAGATACAAAATCACTCTGGAATTACACCTAGTATGCCTAGAAATATGAAAAGCCACCCCATTTGGTGAAAATACTCTACCTGTTAAATCAAGGGCTTTTACATCCAAAACAGGCCTGAAGGAAATTGTACACAGCAGCATGATCAACTTGGCCGACAATTGTTCTCTTGTTAGGCCCTAATTATCTGCCCATTGCTTCAAAAATCGCAAAACTACATTCACATCCCATAAACTGCAATACAGAGACAAGGGAGGATTTGAAAATGGCTCTCTACTCATGAGCTTAGAAATCATGGGATGTTCCCCCAGCGGTTTGCCATCGACCGGTCTATGCCCCACTGAAATGACAGAACAACTTGCACAACGGGACGTGGTGTGATAAGGGATCCTGAAACAGGAACAGCCAAAGAAGGAGCATCAGAGGAGACTCACAGGACATCGCCAGAAGGTCTGGAAATCAAGACTGTCTTCTCTAAAGCAGAGTAACTAGTATCAGTTTGGCTGTTTATCTTGCTACTTGAGCCGACACCCTGGGTGTCATCATGAATGGGGGAAATGCATAATGCAAATCCCAGTACAAGTCCTGGAGGAAAGCGTCTCTGGTGACCGCCAATCATGTGGGCCTTCAGCTGAAAAGGCGCTCCAGTTGTGTGTTGAGCCTGAAGGTAAAAAGTTACACTGTGAAGGGGCCCCACAGCTGGTTTAGCCAGTAGAACTCTTCAGGGTGCAGCTTCCAATTGCTACTGTCTAGAAGCTACCTGGAATTCCAGTCGGCTACTACATTTCTCGGGCCCGGAATGTACTCCGCTACTACTGAAATATGATGGTGAAGCCAATACTGGCAGAATTCCTTTGCTATCTCAGCCAGCATTTGAGATTTTGTGCCAAGCTTGTTGATACATCGGCCAGCAGAACCTTTGTCCATCTGCAACAATATGCAAGATGCACTGTGGGACGATAGGGCCCAAATGGCAAACAAGTCCACCAGCAATTCAAGACAGTTGATGTGTAACAATAGCTCCTGCTTTGAACATCTGCCTCCCATGGAGAGCTGACTGCACTGGGCTCCCCAGACCCATCTGCTAGCATCGGATTCTATTATTATTATATTGATCTGAAAGATGCAAAGGGATCTGCCATTCCACACCTCCATATTCTGTAACTATCATTCCAGTTCGTCCTGAGCTTCCTGAGATAAGGGAATCTTATCTGAATAAGACAGACCAATGTGAAGGTTTTGAAGCTTGAGGCTTTGCAGGGCTCTGTAATGCAACAAATCCAGAAATATGGCTTGAATCAAGGAAGCAAGGAGACTGAAGAGCCTGGTCACCCATATCAATATTTGTAAAGGTCAATGCTGACTACAACTCCTTCTTGTTTCTCCAAATCTTTTGTGGGGCAGCTTAAGCTGAGAGTTTCACTTGAATCCACTTGGAAGCACATGAACTCTATTGTGTGAGTTGGTACAATGATCAGCTTTGTGTCTTCATTATGAATCTCAGATCATGAAGCAACTGGGTCATCCAATACAGATGAATCGTCACCACAGCTGGATCCTATCGCAGAATGGTGAGGTTGTCTAGGTACAAAATCAGGTGCACACCTTTCACAGAGAGATATTCCACTACAGGTTTGATCAGCTTCGTGAAGCACAGCAGGGCTGACAAGAGACCGAATAAAGGTACTTGAAATTCATATCAAAGGTCGCCCCATTAAAGTTAAAGAAAATGTCTGTGCGGGAAAAACAAAGGCACCATCAGATAGGCATCTTTAAGGTCCAAACAGATTATCCGATTGAACGGCTCAATAACGTCTTGCAGAAGATAGATGCACGCTATCTTGAAATGACTGTATAATATCCAAGAATTTACCTCTTTCAAGTTCAAAATAAATCTGTGCCCCTTCCCTTCTTCTGCACCAGTAATATGTTGCTCATGAACCCTTTTGGGTGGGGGGGGGGGTGTCTGAGACACACATAGCTTCTTTAGTGTGCAGTTCTGCAATATCTGAATCTATGAAAAATGCTCTCTTGTAGCTGTCTGGGTTGTGACACCTGAAATGGTGTGCTGTAAAATTCCAGCCTGAAACCTGTTGCTATTTCTAACACCAATACATTGCTTGTGATCATCCTCCAATTGTGCACCATGAGATTCTGTCCCCAGAGTAACCTGCGACTCTGGAATCCGCATTACCTGATACCCAGCGTTGGTATTTCCTCCTATAAATGCTCTTCTATACCCCTCTCTGTGGTACTGGCTTCGACCGTCACTAAAGTGGGAGGGGAAAAAGGTGTGATCTCTCGCGCCATCATTTCAACTGCCTCATCTACAGAAGGCATATCCTCGCAGACCTGCGTATGACCAGGTTGGCAATCGGCCTCTATGTTGCCAGGCCCTCCCAAAATGGCCTGACTGAAAAAAATTCTTCAAAGCAGACTGGGCCAGGTCCCGTGAGTGCAGTGAAGGTGGTAACAAATTTCCCTAAATCTTTAACAAATGGGTAGACAAAGAGTAACTGTTGGCCACTGACCCACCCCAGCCGAAGCTAGTTCTACCAACTTCGGGTCAATATAAAGGAGGATGGACTCTCTTCTTTCTGCAGAAATGGGGCAATTAGCAGGGCTGAGTACTCACGGCTCTTTGTGCCCAGCTAATCAACGTGTCTGGGTCAATAGAATCCCTGGACTCGTTAGCATGGTAGGCTACCTCAAGTATCTTAGAGGGTCTTTAGGGAATTGGGTCTTTTTTTAAATTAATTTTGCTATAGATCTTTATTGGCAGGTTTAGCAGTAGAAACATCATTAGCAAACATTTCAATATCAGTAATGGTCTGTGATGTGATATACCTCTACATTCTCGTATGCTGTATCAACTTTGAGCAATCAACAGTACTCGTGAAGTACAGCCCATTCATTGCCTTGTCTGCTTTTACACAATAACGTTTGCATGAATAGGTATACATGTGCACAAATTGAAGAAACATAACTATGAACAATTTGTGGTCCCCAGACCCAGGTGTGTGTCGAACTATCCCATCCGAGGGAGGAGGGAAGGTGGAGAGGGAGCACAACAAGGAGGGAGGAGGGGTAGGGTGCCTCCAGTTTGCATGATCGGGGAGCACCTCCCAACACGGGCATAGAAATAATCTGTTGTACCAGGAGTGTCATTGTCAGCAATGCGAGACCTTTGCAACTAGGAGAGATGGGGGTTTAGGACAACCTTAGTATCTTCTGTCATGAGACTGCTAAGTAGCCATTTATGGTGGTCTGTTGTCATTTCTGGCCACCATTGTTTCCAAGTATCTTTGCCAATTTGGAGGGTTAGACGGTATTGAGCGCCCTATTCCACCATTCTCCAGCACCTCTTGCTAGGCCAGAATGCAGGTCAAACATCCACAGGTGGATGTGAGGCTTAGAGGCAAATTTCCAGCACATGGCTATCATGCGCTTTGCTAAGACCAATGCCAGATCAATGAATTTGTTCGCATACAATGAGGGTAGTGGGGAGTCAAAATCGTAATACAAAAACTCATACCACCAGAAGTATGTTATTCATCTGATTTTATGCCTCAGGCATCAGCATGACTGAGTTACTATGCATCCATCAATATGATTCAGTATAACTCGGTTGCGTTCTATCCATCAGTATAATTAGGTACATCACATCCAATATTACAATAATGAAACAAATACATAACGTTGAATATTTAGAAAGCCAAATTGAAGCACTGAAGTTGCAAAGCACAGAAGCTGCCAACATGTGTTTCGCGGAACATGGTCTCCACTTCTTCAGGGCAAAAACTGCAGCAATTTAACAGAGCATATAGAGTGCAATCTGGAAATTTCAAACCTTGCACTGCAGTATAGTCTACTGGTGCATGATTAGTAACCTGCTTTATTGAAGATTTTGTGAGTATTATAAGATGTGTGATGGGCGAGGGGATAACACACTAGTGCATAGGCTGAGGGCATTGGCCTTTTGCCACCCGTGGCAATCCCAGCCTTTGCCACCCTACGGCGGTGATTAGAGCGAGGGGTGCTGGCAATCGAATACTTTGTTTGCTGCTCCGCGGGCCCGCAGGTTAGAGCGGGAGGCCAAAAACCGCCTCCCCTGACCACCCCTTGCTACCCCATTGGCTGAGAGTCATGATCAATTCCATTTAGGAATGCTATTTTTGATACATTGTCACTGGTATATAAAGATGTTTCTATTACAATACAGTGCTAATGGCTGGACACCGGTTGTTGTGCTGCCCTGGGAGGGGGTGTTTGTTGTTTATTGTTTGCTGGTTCTGTTTATTGCATTTCTCCTCTTTTCAATGTTGCAAAAGGTGTGTTAGAGCAATGGGGTGGGGGCGGGGGAGCCACATGGCAGTTCTGTGCGCGATCGCCCCTTACCTGAAATGTAATGGGTACTAGTTTGGATCTGTTGGGCACGCGCTCCCTGATTACAACCTGGAATGTTAGAGGGTTGGCTGGTTACATGAAAAGATACTACGTCTACCAATATTAATGTAGGCACAATATAGAGGAGGCACTCCTCCAGGAACCCTATCTCACTGCCCCAGCCCTGAAAGCTATGCGCAGACTATGGTGAGGCACATTGGTGGGGAATCACGTACTCTAAGCAGAGGCATCCTCATATGGGTGGCACCGGGGGTACCATTAGCGGTATTAAACGCTAAAGTAGATTCAGAATGGAGATATGTGGTCCTGGAGGGACTATTGGATGGACTTCCCTTGTGCTTAATCTCTCTCTATGCACCTAATGCTAATCAAGTACTTTTCTTAACTCCCTTAATCCGCCGCTGCTGTGCAATGCTTTGGCCCCCTGCTCCTGGGGTGGGGATTTTAATTGTGTCCCTGGCTCAGACTGGGACTGGTCTCATCCTCCAATGCCAGGGGCACAATCCATTGCACTCACTCAACACTTAAAGCATTGGCCCTCTAATACCCAGACGCCTGGCGTAGCTTACATCCCACGACTAGAGAGTGCTCCTTTTATTCAGGTTTATTTGGCTTATACACAAGAATTGATCTCTTTCATAGTAATTCTGACTCGCTTGTGAGGGTCAAGCAAGCTGAGTACCTGGGGCGTACTTCCTCAGATCACAACTCCTTACAACTCCATCTACAGTGGGGCTAAAGCTGGCCACATGTACCCACCTGGTGCCTCCCCATAGATGCTCTGCATGAGACCCATGTTTTGCGCCAATCTTTCAGATTAAATCACCTCACATTTTACAAACAATGAGGGCACGGCCTCGAGCACCAGCATTGAATGGGACGCTTTCAAGGTCATACTCCACAGCCACATAATCAAAGTGGCCTACAGTGCCAAATTGACGTTGTGCAGGAAGCGCCATACACTTGAAGCAGACGTTGCCCACAGACTAGACAGCCGCACAAGCACAACTCACTTATAGGTCAATGTTGGAGAGACTGGGCACGCTAGACTACAGAGATTATTTGACCAAGATACATGTAGAGGGCGGCCAGGCGGGGCAGATTTTGGCTTAGCTTTTTCGCTTTGACTCCCCCAGAACTCCTATTACTGCCATCCAGGATGAAACGCGTCTCCTGCTCAACTCTCAAGATGCGATAAATATTTTGTTCTTATTATGCCAAGTTCTACGCCACCCTGCGGATGATGGGATCGACCCGATTGTGTCCTTCCTGGATAATGTATGTCTTCCACAATTGCAAGCGTCCCAATAGGCAGATCTGGAGTCACCGCTTGTGGAAGTTGAAATTTCTGCAGTGATTAAACAGATGGCACGTGGCAGGACCCCTGGTACTGACGGTTGGCCAGTGGAATTTTATTCCACCTTTAACTCTTTACTCACCCCTCATCTGCTCATGGTCTTTGACTCAACTTCCCTCTTCCCTTCAGGAGGCGATGTTGGTGGTTTTGCCCAAGTCGGACAGAGACCCTCTATTGATGGGATCATACTGTCAACTTTCCTTATTGCTCTCAGACTATAAAATCCTCAAAAAGTTGTATGCCAATTAGCTGATCACCATTGTACAACATGTAATACACCAGATAAAAATGGGTTTATACCCGGTAGGAATACGTTCTTATACTTGCGCTGCCTTTTCATGTTAATGGACTGGGCACGATCGTTGTGCAGCCACCCCTGGGTTGCGTCACTGGACACAGAAAAGGCATTTGATACCCTGGGGTGGAAATACTGGACTGAATTGCATGCGAGGTTCAGTGGAGGCCCCCAGAATCCTTAAATGGATCGTACTTCTATACAACGCACCACTCGCTTGGGTGAAAACTGGTAATTCTTTCTCCGACCCGTTCCGCATCAAACTTGGCACCCGCCAAGGTTGTTCCCTGTTTCAAAATAAATTTTACTCTGGCGATGGAGCCACTGGCATGCGCACTCCGGATGTGGTCCTCAAGGTGGGGAATTCACGCAAAGAACCGCTGGCGTAAAATATCCTTGTAGGCGGTTTACCTTCTGGATAATAGCACAGTTATTTCCCAACTTATAGGACTATTGCTGCAATTTGGGAAAGCCTCTGGATTGAAGGTTAATTGGGACATATCTCATCTGTTCCCCCTGATGGCTCTTTCCCCAGACTAGTGGAGTGGCCTCCCGAGTTCTCCACTCCCTTGGGTCTACAACTCTTTTAAATACTCAGGGATCCAAGTTTAACACTGCAATAAGGACTTGGTGGACGGCAACTTAGGCAGGGCCCTCTCTGTAATCCGATCCTCCATTCCATTCTGGACATCCTTGCCTTTTTCTCCAATGGGACAAATTGGCACCTCTAAGTTGTGGATCCCCCCCAGGTTATTGTACTTTTTTCTGCTATCTCACAGACTATTTGGGGAACTGCGCACACTCTTGATCTGGGGTAGATGCCGGAGGCGGGTAGCATTTACCAAACTGTAAGCCCCATTGGAGGAGGGTAGCTTAGGCATTCCAACTGGACCACCCCCCACCAATGTGTCCACCAGGGTCAGTATTATGTCCGATAAGTCACCGGCAAGGCCCTCCACCTTTGAGCCTGTAGGTGAAGGAGTCACCACATGCCTTTCCATCAACCGCATGGTTTCGTTCCTTGGCAGCCTGCCCTATGGAAGGCCTATCCTTCAGTGGCTGGTACAAGGCCTACGGCGTTTTTGTACTCTCCACTCGGTGGGGGTGTTGGTATTCCCAGTGGGGGAAGTTGTGTTGCTTCTGCATTTTAGCCAAGTCCAGGCCTCCTCAGGTGTCGCAGAAAGTGGCAGTGTCCTCATATATGATCCTGAGCGTGGCAGGAACTTGCAAAACGTATTTAATGTTGTGTTCACGGAGGGTCTGCTTTACGGACAAGAAGAAGGATCTATGCCTCTGCACCTCCATAGTGTCATCAGGGAAAATGTTAACTGGGGAGTTGTCAATCATACACGGGCCTTTCGTTTGAGTCATCTGCAGAATATGATCCCTGTCTCTATAATTAAAGTGGCGGGCGACCACTGGCCAGGCAGGGGCCCACTCCACAGAGAAGAAGGACAAGTGCTTGCCTTGTAGGTTCATGTTTGCAACCACTCCGTGAGGTAAAGTTCCATACTAGGGCCTTCGATTTGCATGGGGAGCCCCACGATCCTTACATTGTTGCACCTCGATCTGCATTCCTGATTGTCAGCATGCTTCCGGAAGTAGTTGACCTCAACCTGCAAAGTCTCAAGGTCTGTGCCATTGTCCGAGACTGACAGTCTAAGAGTGGCTATAGTCGACTCTGCATTTTCGACCCACTCTTTCACTCAAGAGGCCTATATCAATCCTCAGGACATCAATTTTCGGTTCTAGGGAGGATTTTATATCCATCACAGCAGTCAGAATCCTGCGTGAGTGCTCTGAAAGCGTGTTCTCAAAAGATACATCCACAGAGTGCCCGTTACCTCTAACCTCACTGCCACTCTGGGCAGCGTCGCTGTCTTCTTGTCATGCCTTGTGCGGAACATAAAAAGCAAATCGCCTGGCAGGGAGTAAATCTGGTAAGCAAGTCCAGGGGTGCTCTATTCTACTCTCCATGGGCGGTTGACGCTGGGCGTGTGACAGTGTTGGGTTCAGTGGAGGAACTTATTGCTTTGCCGGCACCCTCTTGGCCCAAGCCGGACTTTGTCAGAGTTCTCTAATCCCCGAGTCCCCCCTCTGCAGCCCAAACAGTCATTCCAGCACACATGCAGTTCAATACAGGGAAGGGGAGAGGATTTGGCCTAACGCCTAGATCGGTTGACCTTCGAGCTGGGAAACTGGGTTCGAGTCTAAGCACGGACGCTCAACATCCTGTGATTCTGGGCAAATCACTTAATCTACCCATGCCTAACAAAGAAAGACAAAAAGAATGTGTCAGTCTGTAGCGTAACTGGTGCTCATGTAAAGGGCTCTGACACCTTTGGGTCTAGCTTGTGCTATATAACCCCCCCCCCCCCCAAGAAAAAGGGTAGTGAAAGGGCTAATCAATTGTCTGCTTCAACTTTTCACCTTCTGAGGCTATCGACACAGGTCAGAGTGAAAAGAGATTCAAGAGCTCCGAGCACCTCCACCAGTAAAGTTTAATTGCCTTGTTGCAGGAGCTGGGTTGAATTAGCACAGGAACGAGAGATTTTGCTAGAGCTGGAGCTACAGGGCAATCCACTGCACCCCTGTTGGGAGGGGGTCTCGGCAGGAGAATGGGCTCCCGACGTCACCTCAATCCCTCGAAGGATCATTAGGCAGGTGAGCAAGCTGAAAATCTATAAAATACCTCAGGAGAGGGCCCGGTTCTTGGGCACTGCACATGATCGCACCTGAACTAGTGGTCCGCTGGGGCGCTCGATCCGGGATCTGCCTCCTTACTTGAATGCTGTCCAGTGAAAGTAGCGGGCACAACAACGTCTGGCACCCACCGCCCTCTTTATTGTTCTGGTGAGAGGGAGCAGGTACCCAAGTTTTGATGATCCTCTCTGCCACAGCATGCAGGGGCACCGCATTCCTTGGGTGCACTGTTGTAAACATAGAATGTAGAATGTTCCATGTCATGGCTGTTGTCATGACATGGTGAGAATGAGAACCAGGAGTATGGTTAGGAGAGCTAGAGATGGAAGGAAGTAACTGCATGGTATACCAGGATCGATAATAAAAGCTCTTGAAAAAAAGAATGTTATACGAGCCTTGTCTTTACAATTTTGGTGACGAATTGAAGACGATCCTGGCAGAGAGAGTGTACATGTGTGCAGTGCCTATTACCGCCTTCGATTACATTTCGTGTACATTTCATGCAGAAGTCTAGACTACCGGCATAACAAGGTAGGAGATACGTTGAGGAGGAATTACTTCATACTATGCATTGCGAGCTAACTGTACTTTCGTCACGTTTTGGGTATCAAACTATCTATTAACGGCTGCACCACGAGGTAGTACCTGCATTCTTTCTTCCAGACTTGGGAGGGATGAGGGGGCAAGCCACACCGACAACCATTTGTGTGTGTAAAAGGCCGCTTTATTGAAACAGGTGCATATCACAATTTTATTTAAACTGGCACTTTGCCTTACAAACTAAAACCTCTCTAAACATCAAATTACCTGACTGTCGTGTCTTGACGGCAATAATAGGCGGACACAACCTTATATTTTAGGAGCTTTATTGGGTACTTCCATTCCTTATCACGTCCCTACTCTAACTGCCCTAGTTCCTGTCCCTGGCTCCTCCCGTTCCTGTTCCTCCCTTTAACTCCACCCCCCAACCACTAGACTACATCGGATGTATGACATTACAACGCGTGTTTTTACCACGCATGCTGTTACAATGCAGTTTTTACAACGCATGCTGTTACAACGCATAGCGCTTTGGGGTGCTGGATAGTGAATTTACTATTCCAACTCCAGTCCCCGTGGATAGTAGGGAAGGTGTTGGATAGTAAATTAAAACTATTCCCAATCCTGGAGCGCACCCCAGTGCAATGCGTTGTAATGGTTTTCGTTGTAAAACCTGCGTTGTAAAAGCACTGCGTTGTAAAAGTTCCGTTGTAAAGGATGTTTCCCGACTACATCACATAATCTTACATCTCCCCCTTTCTTAACAAAATGAACTTAATTTCCACAGTGTTCGCAATTCTTCAATCAGCCACACAGGTCGGCGGACAGTCTGTTCTTCAAGCATCAGTAGTGTCGAATCAGTGATGGGCCTGGCTTTGGTCGATCTTTCCGTTGTCTTAACAAAGGCATCCTTGACTGCGGGAGTGCACTTTTGAGAATGCAAGCCATTGCGTGTGAACTGCTTATTTTCAGGTTCCGCACTTATCATGATTCTTTCTTGTTGCGTGACTGCGATTGGCTCAGCTCGGCAGTGGCAGTCTGTTTTCCTTTGTGGCTCTTGTTCTATTGACGCTCGATCTCCTTCATGAGTGGATGATGTTCTGGTTCTCTTCCGAACACCCGCATCTACTTTTACTTCTTTTTGTCTTGTCCGGTCGAGGGCCACACTGCCCTCCTGTTCAGAGTCATGTATACCAGACGGTAAGGTACTATCTGAAGAGATTGTCTTGGTTTGGTTCGGGGACTCATTCGCTGCCTCTGGTTGTCTCATCCACTCCCGCTCGCGTTTGGGACTGGTGAACTCTTGGACTATCTGTGCATAGGCATGTTTATCTCTCATCCGATGATGATCTGTCTCTATTGACACGTCCGGCTTTCCTTGCAGAGCGACTGGCTGGTCCCTTCCGATCCGGTGACTAGTGTCCAATATATCTGTTTTCCTTTTGTAGGCCCTTTGAGTCAGCCTCGCTGACCCCCTATGGGTTGATGGTGTATTATCTATGTCTTGATATACCTGCGACTGACATGACAGGTTGTCTTGTGGAGTGATTGAGTATTCAGAGACATTGGTGTGGGACATGTTGCTCTTGACGGGAAGAATGTCCTTTGGTTCTATGGTGTGTTCGGGTGGTTGACGCCATGTCCGTTGTCGGGACCATGACTCGGTCGGCTCGAGGGATCGAGCAGACGTGCTTTCTGAATCAGAGTAGTCTTTTGTTGATTTCCTTTGAGAATGTTCCTTTGAGTGTGTGTCGAATGGTAGATTTCTGAAACAGATAGGCCGTGACGGGCTGCTCCTAGCGTCGGAAGTTTCTTTGGGATATTTCTCCGGGTACCTTTCTTGAAGTGGCTTCGGTGTCATCTTATTGGAGAGGTTGTTTGATAACCACATGTTTATTTCTTGTGTTTGATCCCAGGGTGTTTTATCTCTGCCTCTCTCGTATGATGATAATGGCCTCCTCTCAGTTTCCTCGTTGTCTCGGATGTCATGAGTGCGTTTGTCTTCGCCTCTCCGGTGTCTGAGTGAATCACTCTGTCTTATGTGGTTTGCTTCTTCTTCTCGTTTGTTTGGTGCCCTGACATCCGTGCCATTGGGGTGATGTGTCCCACTGCTTTAAGCTTCCTCGGATGCCCGGGGGTGTTTGTGTGCCGATGTCCAGTGTTGACAGGATTAGTCCCATCTTCTGTAGTTTGTCTTTCTTGCCCGCTTGTTGGGCAGGCTGCCATCTTGTCCATGGGTCCGATCTGTCTCACTTGATGCTTCATCCTCTTCAGAATAGTCTGTGCTATACTTTGAATGACTCCTTGAGGTTGAATACCTCCTTGAGGTTGTGTCAGTGAGACTGTCACAATCCTGGATTGTCCCGGTCTTTTGTATTGTTGACTCGGAGTATTCCATGTCACTTTGTCTCTCCCTCTGTCTTATCTCTGGTCTGCCTTCACCCTCTCTCTTTCTGGTTTTGTTTGTTTCTTGGGCTTTCTTCCCAGATATGAGGGATGTCTCTTTCCTGGTACCTTTGTGTCTTGCATTCGGGTGCAATTCTTTTGATATGTCTCTTGCTTTGACCCGCGCTCCAGCTTCGGCCTTTCTGATGATGTCCTTTAGCGATCAATGCCCTCGAAGGATCTTGCGCTTCGTGCTAGAATTTGAACAGCCTTCGATTATCCGGAGCCGAACCGCTTCCTCATTTGTAAATGTGTTGAAATGGCAGCATCGTACCAGACTTTGCAACCGGGTGATGAATTTTGGCAATGGTTCTCCTGGTTCCTGCGTGCTGAGTTGAAGGCGATGCGATCATGATCCAGGTCTGCCTGTGCGTGGAAATGGGCACATAGCTTCTCTCGGAGTCTTTCATAGGTCTCTGTGTCCTTTTCAGGAAATGTTCTGACTAAGCGTTGGCCCTCATGACCTACCAGCTGAAGGAGTAGTATCAGACATTTTCCATCTCTACGTTCACCGATTGCGTCAAGAAAATCGTCCAATGATTCCAGCCACCGGTTCCATTTGGGACCCAAACTCTGACTGTCAGTCTGCGTCACTGGGGGTGGTACTTCAATGCAGGGATTGGACCTGTGAGTTGTTTTTCCCACCGCCATGAGGGAGGAAAGTTTTAGTCTGCTACTGTCACAGGATTGCTCACTTTACTTCCCGTCTTATTTGCTGACCTTCTTCGGCCGAGATCCTGTGTCTGGTCGTTTCCTTTGATTCTGGGAAGGTTCGCCACTCCTGGGTGACTACTGTATTCTGTCCACCCTTAGTACGACTGTCTCAGTGAGTTAATCTTGGATTTCCTCTGAGTTCGAAATGGCCACCGCTCAGCTACACCATGCGTGACTCGTGGCTCAGCAAATCCCCACTTTCTTTGTTTATTTATTTTTTAATTTTTTTCATTAAAAACGGAAAAAAACAACATACAAGGCAAAAAAAACAGTGTACATGGACATGTGTTCACAGAGGAGGACACCTAGGCACGATATTACACAGTAGATCAATAGCACATGGAGTGGGGAGGGAGCCAGCGGGGAAACAAATTAGAAATAACATAAAGAACGCGATATATGGAATATCGGATCAGGGGGACAGGGGGACATCGGGGTTCTCCACGAATGGAGGCGTACACATATTTCCACGGTATGCGTTCCATTAGCTCCAGATGCTGTTCCATTTCCTAGGTTTGCCCCGCGCCACATACACAGCTTTCTCCCTGAACATACACCAATCCATATTCTCCTTCCACACCGATACCGTGGGCGGCCGCTGGGAGCCCCACATCTGCGCAATATCTCTCTTAGCGATCATATTCCCAAGGGTCGCCCACTGCATCTGCGCCACACCATAATCATTCGGCTCCCACACATTTAACAGACAGCGTCTGGCCTCGGGCAACAACACCACTCCCGTGACCCTTCCCATCACGGCATGCACACGATTCCAGAACGTCACCACCTCCGGACACTCCCAAATTATATGAAGGAAAGTTCCAAGCATCCCACAACCACACTTACATAACCCATCTGGGGAATAACCCATACGAATCAAGTGCGGACCAGTAACATATACACGATGTAGGATTTTGAGCTGAACGAGTCGGAGACGGGCAGGAATCGCAATTTCTTTAGGCGAGGATAATGCAGCTTGCCAATCCTCATCGTCCAGCTTCAAACCATCACCGGTCCAAACCTCCCTGAGACGCACCAGCAGATCCACCCGGGTATTGATCAACTTCTTATATATCAAAGAAATGGTACTGTCAGGCACGTGGCCGTCAAGGACCCGATCTTCAAGGGGGGAGGACTCTGGGACGACGGTACCCGCAGGGAGAACCGAATTTAAAGCATGGTGAATCTGTGCATACCGGAAGAATTCCCTGTCACTCAATTCATATTCTGTCTTTAATACGGCAAAGGTCTTGATTTTGCCCTTGACCCAAAGATCGCCCACGCTGCTGATACCAATCATATCCCATTTTTCAAACCCTTTCGTTTTCCAGAGACATCCCAACCTTTCAGAAGCATACAACGGGGTCACACGAGTCAGTCGATCTCTCCATCTCACAGACACATTCGCATCATGCCACACTCGTACAGCAATCTTGGTGGGTCCAGATAAATCCTTGCCCGCCACCTTGGAATAGAGCGCCCTTCTGTAATCCCCGCCCGGTAGCAAATATTTATCCATCTCGAATGCCGGGTTAGGAGCTGGAGCGTACGTTGCATGATTGATCGCACTCAGCTGCGAGGCCCAATAATAACGCCTGATATCCGGCAGCGCTATACCCCCGTCATACCAGGGAAGAGTGAGTTTAGCGAGGGCAATACGCGAACGTCCATCCCAGATTAACCGTCTCTGCAGGCTCTCCACCTCTCGAAAGTAACTCGCCGGAATAATATCGAACGTATTCTGAAGCGCGTACAAAAACCGCGGGAGGGACATCATTTTAAAAAGGGCTGCGGGGGGCGTGGCCAAGGCGGCGATGTGAACAGACACATCTCGAGCGAGCTCCGTCGCCCCGCTGCCTCAATTAGCCATAATAAGCGGAATTCGGGGGGCTTTCTGGGGAAACCTGCCTGCTAACTGCTCCCTGGACAAGGGGTGGCCTCCGGGGAAATCGCCCCGGTGAGAGAGACCCAGCGGGGGCCGGATAGTGACCAGAACGATTACCGGCCAGGGTGCTCCCGCCATTTTGTCACCGAGCCCGGCGACTGGCGCCCGGAGCGCGTCTTCATAGCAGGTGTCCCCTTGAGATACAGAGGTAACCGGAGGAGCGAGCGGTCTCCAGCGGCGGATTCCCCAGCTGCCGACTGCACGTCGGGAGACCAGAGACCGGAGGGGAAGCTGCAGCCGATTTAGAGGCGACCCCCTGGCGGGGGCGTTGCTGGAGCCCGGCTGCGGACATCACGCGAGACCCCGGCTTCTGCGGAGGCGCAAGGCCGCAACTGGCGCGGGGAGACAGCCGACGGACCTGCTGCTGCGACGCCCTGCTGCGGGACCACGATCGGTTGCTGAGATATCCTGGAGAGCTGTCCCCGTTGTGCCCGCCGCCTGCCTGCTGACGGCTGTGCCCTGGACCCTTGAGCCGCGACCAGGCTCCTCCAAGGTACTGTCTTGCCTCCCCTGCCGGCCGCCCGCCGCCCGGGTGCCTGCCCTCCCGCGCTGTAGTGCGACCTGGCTGGACACTGCGGGCCCTGACGGGTGGTGCCCGCCTGCTAGAGCGGGGCCGGGCGCTGAGGAGAAGGCCCTCCCCACATCACGCTGCCACTGGGGTTGAGAGAACCGGACTTTGCCTTGAGAGCCACAGCGGGTCCCTGTCCCACCTTCGGATTGCCAGCGGAGCGGGGTGGTGGAGCTGCGGGTGGCGGCGCGATCCCCGGACGGAGGCGGAGTGACTGCACGGCCGCCGGTCCTACTCCGGGACCCGGCTTCAGTGGAGAGGTGAGGCCGCTCTGGGTGCGGGACGACTGCCGGCTCCCTTGGTGGGGTATCGTCTTGCTCCCTCTGACCCTAGCTGGACTGTCCTCGGCGCCCCCCCTCCTGACCTGCGGACTGCTGCTCTGCCGGCGCTCTGGGCTGAGGTGTCGGGACCGGTCACGCTGCTTGCCTTCCCTGCCGGCTTGCCTCCCTGTCCTGGAGCTGAGCCGCCATTTTGGACCCCTGCATCAGTGCCTCTGCTTGACTCCGCTACCCTTGGGGGCCCTCTGGGAGACATTAGAGAGAGTCGAGCCCCACTGGTCAAGCTCCGGTGCCCGCGCTGGACCTTCATCTGCGCTCCTGCCCCACGGCACCTGGGGGGAGCTTTGGGCTGACCGGCTGCCTGGAGCTATGGCGGCGCCTGGAGCTGCCGCGCTGTGATTGAGAGCGCCGGAGGAGCTGCCCGCCACCCTGGGCCCCCGAGCGGGAGATTGCCCTCCGTCCTGCCTCCGCTCACCGACATCTTCACCCGGTGTACTTGCCCCTGCAGCCGGTGGGGGCCTGTGACGAGTGCCTGACGCGGCGGACCTCGCTGGTACGCCCGCGCTGACCCTGGACCTCTGAACAGACCTTGGAGTGCTGTTGCTGCATATGGGTGCTGGCTGATCGTGGAGACACTCACTGGACTGGCGCCTTGCTGGTGGCGATTTCTGAGAGGCCTGGGGCAGGGACTAGTGCCCCCAACCAACAGTGAGTATCCCTTCCTCTTCTAGAGGGTCCTGAAGCCTGGCTGCCTCTCCGTGGGAGCGCCTGTGGAGTCGCTGGGGGGCCTGCCTGCTGCACTGTGCCCGGAGGACCCTTACTGCCCCGCCGCTTCCGGCCGTAAGGGCGTCCTGCGCTGTTCCACTGGGGGTTGGCGCGCTAGAAGAGCAGCCCGCCATTTTGCCCTCCTGAGCGGTGACGCGCCGGCCATATTGCCCTTCCTCACTGGCGCCGGGGCTGCGGAGACTCACGGAGAGCACCTGGCGGCGGCGGCCCCACAGGAGTATAGAGTGGACCTTGACCCCCCCCCTGCTGGTGGGAGCTTCACGAGTGGCGGCCCGACCGACCTGCGCCATCTGTTGGAGGCGGAGACCGGCGTGGGAGAAGGCGCCTGTCACGAGAGGTGGTTTGGTGGGGTCCTGCCCCCTCGACCACGCTTCTACAGCGCCAGGGAGGTGCCGGCCTGCAGACAGCGAGCGGGGTGTTGGGTGGCTGGGGGCCACGTTCACGACAGATCATGACTCGTGGAAGAGGAGGCAAGACAGAACAGACGACGGCTCCCAAGGGCACCTCGGTGGTTGCCATGTGGGGAAAGACAGGAGCAACGGCGTCGACATCGGCTGAAGAAGCGCCACCAGCGGCCGCTGAGTCCCCACCGGTGACGCAGGCCTTCATGTCCTCTTTCATGGCGGACCTGAAGTCTGAGATTGGGTCCTTACGATCAGAGGTGCAGTCATGCGTCAAAGAACTACGTACGGATGTGACGGAGATGGGGGACCGAGTCGACGGACTTGAGAAACTGATGGACACACGCACCGAAGACCTAGAACAACTGTGGCAAAGGGTGGCGACCTTGGAGGGGCAAAACATTGAACTCCAGATCAAACAGGAGGATCTCGAAAATAGGGGACGCCGCAACAACCTTCGCATCCGGGGTGTGCCACTTGGAGAAGAAGGGACGGACACCATGGCCTACGTGGCGCGGCTCCTGCAGGAGGTGAGGGGCGACCAGGAGGCCCCCCTGCCGCTTTTGGACCGGGCTCACCGAATTTTCGGGGCGGGAGGCAAGACGGGCCTCCTCCCTGACATCATCACCCGAGTACACTACTTCACAGTAAAGGAGGCCATATTGAAAGCGGCCAGAGACAAGCAAGACCTACGATATGGCGCCCACAAGATTCAAATATTCCAGGACTTGGCCCCTAATACGCTGCACAGACGGAAGGTCTTTCGCCCGGTGACGGAGAAGCTACGGGCCCTCGAAATCCCCTATCAGTGGGGACATCCCTTTGCTCTTATCTTTCGTTGGGAAGGTAAACGCAAAACTCTCCGCTCCTACAATGAGGCCGCTCAGCTGCTTAAGCTCTCGGAATCCCCGGAACATAGCCCCGCTCACGACAGCCGCCCGGAGAGGGCCCCGGCCCGGCCGGAATGGACCACGGTGCCTAGACGCCGCCGATCCCCCCCGATGGACGCAAGCTCCATGTCTCAGGCAAAACAGGACATCATTGAGCATATCCGCTCCCTTGAACGCGACGGCGAGGCCCAGCCCCTGGAGCCCCGCACTCCGTGACCGCTCCCGCCCTCATCATTGCTTTATACTTCTGAGATGAACTGCTAAAGCACGAAGGAAGTACGCACAGGGACTTCGACGGGACAGTGGCTATCCTACAAGGCGGCGACACATGGCTGTTTCCCGATGGGCGACACTGACGCTCGCTAATGCCATTCGAGTGCCCCGGATTGGGTGTCCTGCGGGTTGGGGCTTGGCGCTGCTGAACCGTCCATCACGGAATGACCCCCCCTGCACTGCCTCCACGCTCTTTACCCCCGAACCAACCCCGAGCAGCGGGGTTGACGGACCTCGAGGAGCCTGAGACTGATTTCTCGAACAAGAACACCCCCCACTTTGTCCCCTAGGAAGTGACATTCCTGAGTACATCCAAACCCTTGGGTAGAGGATGCCCGGAACCTGGGACATTGTAATGCGGCCACGTTGGCCTGTTGTGCTTCTGTTCTTCTTATGTGTTCCTTTCTTTCTTACCTGTTCTCTCCTTCCTACTTCTTGCTTGACCTTTCCCTTACTCTGGCCTTCTCTTCAGCTGTGTGTTGTGTTGACTTGGGGGCTACTGGGGGTGCTGGCGCGTTTGCGGTGGGCGGGGGAGGCGCACCCCCCTTGCCCGATGGGGTGGGAAATGTTGAATGTTGCGGCGGCCTTTTTCCCCTTCATACCATGGCGATGACTATCCCCACACCCCTCAAACTCTTGACCCTTAATGTCAAGGGACTTAACTCCCCCAACAAGCGGAACCAGGTGTGGCGCTACCTCCTACAACACTCCCCTGACATTGTCTTTCTTCAGGAGACGCACCTCCTGAGGGGAGACACTGGACGCATGACACACCCCAGATACCCCACACAGTTTTGGGCATCGGCTGACACTAAAACGGCGGGGGTGGCTATCTTATGCAGGGCTGGCATTCGACGGGGACCCACAAAGCCCTACAAGAGTGGGGATGGACGCTTCCTCCGGGCCACAGTACAGTTGGGAAGAACGCAGTACACCCTTGGCAATGTATATGCACCTAACCAGTCGCAAGATAAGTATCTCCAGACGCTTCTACGGGAACAGTTTCAGTCTGACACGTCACGCACGATCTTAGGCGGGGACTTCAATTTAGTGTGGGACCCAGAGGTAGACCGTGGGGACACGGCCTTTAGCGGGGCGGGTGCAATGTCAGCTGCACTGAAAGACCAGATTACGGACTTAGGGCTGGTGGATGCGTGGAGATACCACAACCCTGGAACCCGGGACTATACTTTCTACTCGCATTCCCACCGAACGTACTCGCGCATTGACTACCTTTTCACTTCTCTTGACCTGGTGCGAGACATACTGAAGGTCACTGTCTCTGATATCTCGATATCGGATCACGCACATGTGGAACTGCAGCTGCAGGACCCGATGGCGTGTGCCCCTCGGGACCGACGCTGGACTCTTCCGCCGAGTATCCTTCGGGACCCGGAGGACGTAGACAGCGTTCGTGAAGCCATAGACTCGTACTTCGCCCTCAATGACATCCCGGAGACGCCATTTCCGGTGGTGTGGGATGCCTTTAAGGCCACCATACGGGGGCACATCACCTCCCTGGCGATCGCGAGAAGAAGAGCGGCTTGCAAATTGGAGACTGAGTTGGCAAGCGAGATCAAGCTGGCGGAGGCCCAGGACAGAGAGCGACCCTCGCTGGCATCCAGGAGGAAGCTGTCCAATCTCAGGGGACAGCTTCGCCTCATGCGCACTAATAAGGCCGAGCATTCCCTTCTTGCGCTGAAACAAAAGTACTACGAAGGGGGGGATAAAGTGGGGCGTCTACTGGCGGGACGGCTGAGGGCACGGACAGCCAGAGCTCATATAGCTACTATACGGCAGCATGATGGCTCGTGTGCTGTCACCGAGCGAGCCAAACAAGACGCCTTTGTGGCATACTACACTTCCCTGTACGCGGAGGAACCTACCTCGGCGGAGGCGCGGGCGTCTGTCCTCGCTGGCTTCGAGGGGACCCCCCTGACGCCGCCCCAAACGGCGGAACTGGAAGAGCCCATTCTAGAAGACGAGATTACTTTGGCTCTCAAGGACCTCCCCGTGGGGAAAACCCCGGGACCTGACGGCTTGCCGTTATCCTTCTACCGAGTCTTCCAAGCCCAGCTTCGCCCTCAGCTACTGAGACTATATAGCTCTTTCTCAGACGAGGTGGGACCGTCCTCCGACATGGGAATGGCGGAGATAGCGCTAATACCAAAGCCAGGGAAAGACCCTGCGCTATGTGCCTCCTATCGGCCTATTGCCCTCTTGAACACTGACCTGAAGATTTACACCAAGATCCTGGCCAGACGACTAGACCCGTACATGCCGGGGTTGGTGAACCCGGACCAAGTGGGGTTCATCAGAGACCGACAGGGGGCCGATAACGTGCGCAGACTGGCCCACCTGGTGGGCAAAGCGTGACACTGGGATATCCCCGCGTGCCTTCTCTCACTTGATGCAGAGAAGGCCTTTGACCGGGTGGACTGGTCCTTCTTGCAGGAGGTCCTCCGGAAGATGGGCCTCGGCCCCAAAATGATAGCGCGTGCCATGGCCCCGTATCTGGGACCACAGGCCAGGATCAGGGTAAATGGCCAGCTGACACCATCCCTGGCGATCCACCGGGGCACGAGGCAGGGGTGCCCGCTCTCGCCACTCCTGTTTGCCCTAGCAATAGAACCCCTGGCGGCACTGATCAGACGGGATCCCAAAATTCACGGCATAGCCCTCGGGGGGAGGGTCAATAAAGTGGCGCTCTTCGCAGACGACCTGATCCTCACTCTCACACACCCTCGGACCTCTCTGCCGGCAGTTCATGACGTCCTCTGCCTCTACGAACGGCCGTCGGGCCTCAAAATAAATCATACTAAATCTTGGGCGCTCAACCTCACTATGGCTGCTGAGGATGTCCTCTACCTAAAAGAGGCGGTGCCCTATCAATGGGCGGAGAGTCACATTAGATATCTGGGCCTCGCCCTTACTCCACACTTGGACTCCTGGTCTTCGATGAACTGGACGGAATGCCGCAAGGCGGTGATGGAGGATCTTCGGAAATGGAAACCTCTAATGATATCCTGGCTAGGGCGCCTCAACGCAGTCAAGATGTCGATCCTCCCTCGCATCCTCTATGTGTTCCAATGCCTGCCCACCCCTATTCCTATACACTGTATTCGGAGCCTACAACGCGAGATCACATCCTTTATCTGGGGAGGGAAGCGCCCCCGATTCTCGCAAAAGGTCCTCATGGAGCCGAGAGACAGAGGGGGCCTGGCGTGCCCCAACTTGGTGCATTACTACTGGGCGGCACACCTCCGCTTCGTGGTGGAATGGGGTGCACGCGAAAGTGATAAACACTGGTTTCATATGGACCGAGCGGTCACGGGCCGCACCATATGGGATTTGCCCTGGCTTCCGCGGGCGGCGCGATCCAGAAGTGCGTACCTTGCAACCCCCACGAGAACGGTACTAGATATCTGGGATACCATAGCGGTGAAGAAAGGTTTGACTTCGTTTCCATCCCCGCACACTCCGATAGTTGGGAACCCGCAGTTCCCCCCGGCTCACCGGACTCGGGCGTTTGATAAATGGACTCAAGGGGACTGTAGAGTGACTGGGGATCTATTCCTCGAGGGCATGCCTAAACCTTGGAAAGACTGCAGGGAGGAATTCAGAGTACCACCACAGGCTAGCCTTCAACATCTGCAGCTCCACCACTGGACTACTAGCGAGGAAATGTACCAAGCAGCAACTCGGGCACACACGCCCTTTGAGAAGCTGGCGCGCTCACTCGGGGGCCTAAAGAGGCTGATCTCCCAAATCTATAGCATACTGCAGCACCCTTCACTGGACCCAGTGCATCCCTACCAGAGGAAATGGCATTTGGCATCGGGCACAGACATTAGCCCTTCCCAGTGGAGCAGATTATGGCGGGATATACCCAAAGTATACCGCAGCATTTCGCAGAGGGAAAATGCCTACAAGCTGCTCACACAATGGTACTACACCCCCCTCCGCCTTAGTCAGATGTTCCCCAATGCTTCCCCGATGTGCTGGAGGTGTCAATCAGCGACTGGTGATTTTGTGCATATCTGGTGGGCGTGTCCGACCCTTACTGTCTTCTGGAAGGAGGTCCTTAGCCACATCAAGGGGGTGCTGGGGTTCCCTCTGCCCGAAGAGGTGACCACGATCCTGCTTGGCATACGCCCTGCCGCGCTCAAGGCACTGACCCGCGGTGATTGGATCCTCGCGCTCCAGATGCTGGGTGCCGCCAAGCAGCTCATAGCTTTGTACTGGAAGCGGATGGAGGCGCCACCTATAGCTTCATGGTTTGTGCGCCTTTGGCAGGTCCTTGCGATGGAGCTCCTAACAGCGCGGCTGGAGGCGCAGGCTACGCGTTTTAGGGCAGTGTGGGAACCTTTAGTGCGACACCTCTGCTCTATAGAATATGCGCGACACATGCCCACTAGGCTCCGCACACTGCGCCTCTTCGAAGATGCGCTTGCCCCTAGAGACCCGGCCAGGCTGCACCCTTGATCTCCACACACAACATCACTGCGACCGCGACCACGCGCGCCCCCCACACCAGCTGCCCTCCACCACACCACCTATGCCTGACATTTTGCCCCCCCCCTCTCCGTCCCCACTTAGGACTCTCTGTCTTTCCTACTATCTATTTTCCTACTTGCCACTATGGCACTTGTTTCTCTTGAAGACGGTTACGCCCCGTTGGGCAGTTAGAGTCAGACGGGCCGTCTGCTCTTTGCATATCCTACATACCAAAGCGGATAACCTTCTACCTGCCGCAAACGCTTCGACACTGCATTTGCCAGCCGTGCGGCCGGCCCTCCAGAGAGGGTTGTAGGCAAGGCGCTGTGTTAATGTTTGCTATCCTGGCCGCTCTGGCGCCACATTCGAAGTACTGCCTTTCACGCGGCCGGCCTCGATACGAGGTTGTAGGCTTAACGCTGTGTTTAAAAATAAAATAGATTTGAATATAAAAAGGGCTGCGCGCCCGAGCGGTAATAGAGGCAACCCGCGCCAGCGCACAACATCAAGTTTCAATCTCTGAAGAGGAGGGAGCAGATTACGTTCATATCGAGCCACGGGGTCCAAAGATATAAAAATCGCCAAGTACTTAAAGCCCGTCAGAGAGACCTGAATGGGGCACATGCGAGGCAAGGGAGGGGGGCCGCCCGAGAGCACGTATACACAGGATTTATCCCAGTTGATCACAAGGTCCGAGTTCCTCCCAAACGAAGTAGCACGTCAAACAAAACATTCAGAGATTTTCGAGGGGACGTAAGGTACAACAAGATATCATCCGCGTAGAGCGAGACGCGATCCTCAAAGTCCGGGGACAACTGGATCCCCTTAATCGAGGGCTCCCAGCGCAACCAGGCAGCCAGCGGTTCAAGGGCAAGAGCGAAAAGCAGTGGTGACAACGGGCAGCCCTGCCGTGTGCCCCTCCCGAGGACAAAAGACGCAGATACACGACCATTCACGACCACCTGCGCCAGCGGCTCCTCATACAAAAGTTTCACCCAGCCGATGAACCCGGGGCCGAAACCAAATTTCACAAGAGCGGCCCAGAGATAAGGCCACTCTAGCGTATCGAAGGCCATCGTAGCGTCCAAGGAAGCCAAGATGGCCGGCTCACGAAAAGACGCCGCCCTCGCGAGAACGCCGTGCAAGCGCCGCAGGTTGAGCGCCGTGTTACGGTGTGGGATAAAACCGGACTGATCCAGGTGGATCAAGTCACTGATAACATTTGTCAGGCGGTTAGCTGACAATTTGGCAAGAATTTTCGGTTCAGCGTTTAGAAGCGAGATTGGTCTATAAGATGAACAGCGATCCCGTGGCTTCCCCTCCTTATGAATCACCACGATATTAGCAGGACGCTGGTCACGAGGAAGGGAGCTAATGTCTTGCGACTCTAGAAACATATCGCGAAGATACGGAGCCATTTTGTCCGGACACAATTTGTACAATTCAATGGGCAGACCATTGGGACCCATGGCCTTGCCAGAACGCACTGAACGAATGGCAGTAGCCACCTCATCTGCCAAAAGCGCCGCGTCCATTAGGTCTCTGTCAGCCTCAGACAGGCAGGGCAATGTAATATCGCGGAGCAACAAATGAGAGTCTTCCTCCGGCCTATCAGAGACCGGAGAATACACCGTTCGGAAGTGCTCCACAAAGCACTCAACAATTTCAGCCGGGTCAGTCACACACACTCCGTCAAGGTTCTCAATCACAGGAACTACACGACTCGCCCTTTCTTTCTTGTCCAGCCACGCAATCAATTTACCCGCCTTATCCCCAACATCATACAGTCTGCCCTGCTGTTCTCTGTTCATGACTTTCGCAGCATCAGTAACCAGGGTCCTATAATCTAATTGTTTGAGGCTGAGGGAATGAAGCTTGGCACAGGACACTCCGAGCTCCAATTCACTCTCCAGCTCGGCTATCTCCGCCTCCAAATGGACCACCTCTTCGTGCTTACTTTTCTTGGCGTTAGCGATTAGAGATAAAGCCTGCCCACGTATCACAGTCTTAAAAGATTCCCACAATGATACAGCAGAGGACACAGACCCCACATTTTCAACAAAAGAATGATCGAGGGATTTCATCAACTCAGCACGGGTCTTGGGATTGCGAAGATACCAGGGGTTTATTGGGGCTACTCGTCCCTCATTACTCATAGTAGTATCCATGCTAAGCCACACTGGGGAGTGATCGGATATGCCCCGGGCGAGGTGCCTCACCTCCCTGATAGAGGAGGCCAGCGCCGCCGGCATCAGAACATAGTCGAGTCTAGACAGACTGCCATGGGCTCCAGAGTGGAAGGTGTATTGCGCCTGATCCGGGTGCAGCAACCTCCAACAGTCTACCAGACCCAGGGTCTCCAAGAACCCACTCAACCAGGATTGAGACTTGATAAGATCTCTGGGGGGGTAGCGATCCACATTACCGGAGACAACCGAGTTGAAGTCTCCGCCCATCACCAAGATGCCCTCTGGGAGCCCCAGTACTACACGCCCCAAGATTCGCAAAGTCGAAGTCTGTAGACCCGGCGGGATATATACAGTAACAAATGAGACAGTCCTCCCCTCCCATCTACCAGTGAGAGCAGCGTAGCGCCCCCTATCATCAAGAATCACATCATCTATTGCCAAAGGGAGGGAGGACCTAACGAGGATACCCACACCCCTAGAACCAGAGGTAAATCCAGAGTGTGCCACAAGACGATACCCTCGCCGATTCATGGCATGGCACGTGTTCCCAACCAGATGCGTTTCCTGCAATAATACAATATCAGGGGAGAGGCGCCGCAGCAACTGTAACATCACACCCCGTTTTATCCTATCCCCCAATCCATTGACATTCCAACACATCAGTTTCAACACACTACCCCCCATCCCGGAAAGAAGTGCTGAATCCACCCCATAACGAACACAATGACCAGATCAATAAGAGAAACAATACGTTGCCTTGAAAGAAACTCACAAACACCCAGAATCCCCCCTCCACCCCCCAACTAGAACCCGTTACAACGCCCCCCACCCTGCACCCCTGCGTTAGACTCAAAAGCCACCCCAACTTGCAATGTGCCTGTCGCCCTATCATTAAACTAGTCTACAAAAAGAAACCCCTGAGGAGGAAAGAGTCCCACTCCCCCCGCCACCCTCGGGTATACAGCAATAGAACACAGTAGTAGAAGAAGTATTGAACCCAGCTGAATGACATGTGAAGTGTTCAGAAATCAGGAATCATAATGTCACTCTTGTTCCGATACACCGCCCTCGGCTCCACCCGGATGCCCGGTTGAGTCATTCGGTTTGGGAAGGGTATCCAGCCAGTCACTAACTCCGTCGGGACGATCAAAGAAGAAAGTCCGGTCTTCATATTCGACACGCAGCCTGGTTGGAAATAGCATTGCATATTTCAGGCCCAAGTCTCTCAATCTTCGCTTCACTCCCTGAAACCCCATCCTTTGCCTCTGAACAAGCTGGGTGAAGTCCGGGTAGAAACTCACCGTCGTGTTCTCAAATTTTACGGGGCCACTCACTCTCGAGGCCTGCAGGATAATGTCTCTGTCTCTGAAATTGAAGATCCTGGCGATGATAGGTCTCGGAGAGGCACCCGACTTCGGTTTTCCGCCTGGCACTCGATGGGCACGCTTAACAGCAAAGAATTTACTCAGGCCTATAGGGGCGAGGTGATTCAAGACGAGGTCCTCCACAAGGAGATCCGTTGCCAGAGTACCAGAATTTTCAGGGACCCCAATAAGGCGTATGTTGTTGCGTCGGGCCCTGTTTTCAAAATCCTCCAGTCGATGGGCCATGAGAGCGTTGGAGGATCGCAAGTTTCCAACTTCCGTCTGCAGATCAGACACATCGGTCGTGAGGCTAGAAGTCTTCAGATCTAGAGACTTGACCCCAAATCAGCTCTGATCAAAGTAACATCAACGGCGACAGTGTCAATTTTGAGAGCGAGAGCCTCGTATTGCTGACCAGTGGAAGCCTTCATGTTGGCAATGGCGCCCATAACATCCTGCAGAGTCAATTCGGTCGACGCAGTCGGGTCGTCATTGGGGTCCTCCAAAGCTCGACAGGTGCCACCGGGGGACCCCTTGGGTTGGGTATAGCGATCCATGACATTGGTTTGGATCGGTCCCCCACGTAGAGGCGTTTTAGTCTTCCGGTTCTCGTTGTCAGGCCTGGGAGTCATTTTGAATGGTGAGCCCCGGAGGGGCCCGCGAGACCTGGTGAAAATGGCCGCTCACCACCAGACCACCGAAGATCACGAAAGTGGGCCGCAGGGGCAAAAGCAGCAGCTCAGCCCAACACCCAAGCACTCATGACCATTGGCATACCATAGAGAAGCAGAGTTAGGCTAGACCTCGGTGGGGGCGCGAAGCAATCACGCAATCAGATGAGGCCAGAGGCCCAAGAACGAAACCGAAAGTCAACTCAAGGCAACAGGGGTAGCCCCTCAGGCCGTTGTTGTTCAACTACTTCCCGGCGTCTTGGTGTGCCAGCCCCCGGTGTCGCCGTAGGGCGGGCCTCAAAAACTCCGATCGGCTTATCTGCGGTTCCCGAAGTCCAAATGAAATTTTGAAAACAGCTAAGGTGTCAGCTGAGGTTCATCTTCAAGAACCCGTCGTCAAAGTCAGGATATCTTTCAGGATATATGCAGAGGGCGGCGAGGGACTCAGGAGCCCTGTGCTCACGCGGCCATCTCAGATGCGCGCGTAGCTCCTCCCCCCCCACTTTCTTTAGAGTTGCCTGCTAGCTGCAGGTGATTTGGGGCTCTTTCGCGATGATACGTGACACCAGTGACATCTCGTTCTTGTGTTTCTTTTCGGCCTAGCGCAGGTTCTCCAGTCACTTAATGAGAGAAGGCTTCCTTGATATTCGTTTACTCATGCTTCTGGATCATTTGATTTCTTAGCTTCTCTTGCTGATCATTTATCTTCGCGTGGTGCTGAAAGTTTACTTTGGTACTTGCCTCTGCTCGTGTTTGTTACATTCGGGATCTGTCTTTGCTTGGTGCATTCAGGATTTGGACTTTCTTGTGCTCACTGACTTCGGGACTTGTAGTCGTCCGTGCTTGGTATGTTCGGATTTGTGTTGGCCCGTGCTTGTGGCGTTCCGGATTTGCATTTGCTTGTGTTTGTCGCATTTTAGATTTGTGTGGACTGTGTTTGTTTACGTCGAGGCTTGCATTCGCTCGGGCTTGCTTATACTTGAAACGTGCGTTTGCTTGTGCTTGTTTTCAGTGTATCTCTTGCACTTGCCAGTGCTTGTTGTGTTTATTGACACCTTCGTTCCTCTCACTTTTGTTGCTGGTATCAGTGCTTGTTTGTGCTCACCATCGTCCTTATTTGTCTCTTGCATTTGCTTATATTCGTTTCGTTGCTCTGCTTGCATTAGCTTATGCTTGTTCTGTTGCACTTCTTGCATTTGCTTGTGCTTACTTGATTACATTTCTTGCATTTGCTTAGGCTTGTTTCATCACACTTCCTGTATTGGCCAGTGCTTGTTCGTTTACTTTTGCCAATGCTTGCTCCTTTACATTCACCAGTGTTTGGTCTTTTGCATTTACCAATGCCTGTTGTACTATTTCTCTTCTTGTCTTTATCAATGCTTGTTTTGTAGTTGCTTGTGCTTGTTTTCTTGCATCACTTGCATTTGCTTGTGCTTGTTCGTGGTGACTCCCGTATTTGCTTGCGTTTGTTTGCTTGTTTCACCTCGTGCATTAGCTTATGCTTGTTTTCTTGTTTCCCTCTTGCATTCGCTCGTGTTTGTTTATTCAGTTCGCTTGCATTTGCTTGTGCTTGTTTATTTGTCTGCTCCTTTATGTTTGTCAAGGTTTGCTCCTTTACATTCGCCAATGCTTGTTGGCTTATATTTACCAATTCTTGTTTCTTTGCACTTGCCAAGGCTTGTTCTTTATTGTTCATTTACATTTATCAATGCTTGTCCTTTAACTCTATTGGCCTGACTTCAAAATGGCCGACTCAGGTCCCTGACAGGGGATTGGAGGAAATCGCCTGGTTCTAAGATGGCCACCAACTTGGAAACCTCGTTTTCGATGAGATTTGGGCTCTCATTGATTTCTATGTATTTTCACTGCATCCCGGTGTTTACTCACCACGCCGGGCTGCAGGCACTGGCGCACCAGGCCAGGACCACTGCACCTCCACGCCGGACTTCAAAGCTTCTCCAAAGCTCCACAGAGGACTGCCGTGACAGCGCTGATCTGCAGGTAGGACCGGGGTAGGCTCCCGACGTCCTTATCTTCGCTCACCGCGTGCGACCATGCGCAACCTCACGCATCGGGGTGAGCACCCGAACTTCGGCGCTCGACGGCGCTTTCAAGCTTGCGCTCCACGTGGCTTTCTGGCCACGGAGCTATGAGGCACCCACCACAAGGCTGTCCACATCTACCTCAGCGGCGGTCTTCACTTGGGCATGTTTGTCGCGACGGCGACCTGCTGCCTGTGCCTCACGGGACGGATTTCACAGCTCCTGGGATTCACACAGGGATACAGCGCGACCATCCCACCTTTGTCGCCAGATGTCGTGTCTTGACGGCAATAATAGGCGGACACAACCTTATATTTTAGGAGCTTTATTGGGTACTTCCATTCCTTATCACGTCCCTACTCTAACTGCCCTAGTTCCTGTCTCTGGCTCCTCCCGTTCCTGTTCCTCCCTTTAACTCCACCCCGCAACCACTAGACTACATCACACAATCTTACACTGACCCCTTGCCTTTCCTCCCCCACCCCTACGATCCCCACATGATAAAAAACCCCACCCTGCAACATACAATGCATACATTTCAATACATTAAATATTACACAATCTTATCACATAGCATTTAAAGCTCCTACCCTCCAATGACCTACAATCCTACCTGCCTTCCTGCAACTGTAACTAAGGAACCTCTAATGTAAACTTCCAACCTGCTTAACCTTTTCCCGCTCCTGTTCACCAACTCCCCCAACTTAACCATAAACTACCAAACTCCAGCCAAACTTGGCCTACTTAAAAATCAACTCTGCCAGCACCTGTTCCAAGCGACAGCACCACAACAATAGAAAAACCCCTATGCACCTGTCCCAAACTGGCCCCTGCTGAAAAAACCTACCCTAACATCCTCCCCGAAAAAACCCAAAGCCCAGGGAGGGAGAGCGGGGACAAAAATTCCTGCACTACAGCGCTCCCAGCCACCAGGTCACCAGAACCTAAAATGGTGGCTGGGTAGGCGCCAAAAACCCTTAAGTAGCCTTGGGCTATCTTTTTGAAATTGGGCTGCATTTGGGCTATTCCCAAAGCAGCCCAAAGACACAAAATGGCTGCGCCCGTCTGGCCCCCAACCCCCTCCCAATCTGCCCGGGGGCAGACCTCACGGTGCTCGGCTGCCCCCCAAACCCCTTTTGGGAGGGATGAGGGTGCAAGCCACACCGACATCCATTTGTGCGTGTAAATGGCCGCTTTATTGAAACAGGTGCATATCACAATTTTATTTAAACTGGCACTTTGCCTTACAAACTAAAACCTCTCTAAACATCAAATTACCTGACCCCTTGCCTTTCCTCCCCCCACCCCTATGATCCCACCATGATAAAAAAAAACACCCTGCAACATACAATGCATACATTTCAATACATTAAATATTACACAATCACATAGCATTTAAAACTCCTACCCTCCCATGACCTAATGACGAATTGAAGACGATCCTGGCTGAGAGAGTGTACACGTGTGCAGTGCCTATTACCGCCTTCGATTACATTTCGTGTACATTTCATGCAGAAGTCTAGACTACCGGCATAACAAGGTAGGAGATACATTGAGGAGGAATTACTTCATACTATGCATTGCGAGCTAACTGTACTTTTGTCACGTTTTGGGTATCAAACTATCTATTAACGGCTGCACCACGAGGTAGTACCTGCATTCTTTCTTCCAGACTTGGGAGGGATGAGGGGGCAAGCCACACCGACAACCATTTGTGTGTGTAAAAGGCCGCTTTATTGAAACAGGTGCATATCACAATTTTATTTAAACTGGCACTTTGCCTTACAAACTAAAACCTCTCTAAACATCAAATTACCTGACCCCTTGCCTTTCCCCCCCCGCCCCCCCACGATCCCCACATGATAAAAAACCCCACCCTGCAACATACAATGCATACATTTCAATACATTAAATATTACACAATCTTATCACATAGCATTTAAAACTCCTACCCTCCAATGACCTACAATCCTACCTGCCTTCCTGCAACTGTAACTAACGAACCTCTAATGTAAACTTCCAACCTGCTTAACCTTTTCCCGCTCCTGTTCACCAACTCCCCCAACTTAACCATAAACTACCAAACTCCAGGCAAACTTGGCCTACTTAAAAAACAACTCTGCCAGCACCTGTTCCATGAGACAGCACCACAACAATAGAGAAACCCCTATGCACCTGTCCCAAACCGGCCCCTGCTGATAAAACCTACCCTAACATCCTCCCCGAAAAAACCCAAAGCCCAGGGAGGGAGGGCGGGGACAAAAATTCCTGCACTACAGCGCTCCCAGTCACCAGGTCACCAGAACCTAAAATGGTGGCTGGGTAGGCGCCAAAAACCCTTAAGTAGCCTTGGGCTATCTTTTTGAAATTGGGCTGCATTTGGGCTATTCCCAAAGCAGCCCAAAGACACAAAATGGCTGCGCCCGTCTGGCCCCCAACCCCCTCCCACTCTGCCTGGGGGCAGACCTCACGGTGCTCGGCTGCCTCCCAAACCCCCTTTGGGAGGGATGAGGGTGCAAGCCACACCGACATCCATTTGTGTGTGTAAATGGCCGCTTTATTGAAACAGGTGCATATCACAATTTTATTTAAACTGGCACTTTGCCTTACAAACTAAAACCTCTCTAAACATCAAATTACCTGACCCCTTGCCTTTCCTCCCCCCACCCCTACGATCCCATCATGATAAAAACCCCCACCCTGCAACATACAATGCATACATTTCAATACATTAAATATTACACAATCTTATCACATAGCATTTAAAACTCCTACCCTCCCATGACCTACAATCCTACCTGCCTTCCTGCAACTGTAACTAATGAACCTCTAATGTAAACTTCCAACCTGCTTAACCTTTTCCCGCTCCTGTTCACCAACTCCCCCAACTTAACCATAAACTACCAAACTCCAGCCAGACTTGGCCAACTTCAAAAACAACTCCGCCACCCAGGAAAAGGCGGGAGGGTAGGCGAATACACCACCTCCCCCTTTTTCTGCCCTCCTGCCCCCTAGCCCTAACTCATTGTCCCCCCCATCACCACCTATCTGACCTAGCGAACATATCCCCTCAGGATTTGTGTACTCCCAGGAGCCTGGTCAGCACTTCTCGCAACTCCAATAAATACAGATCCATACCCAGCCATGAAAGGTGCACTCCGTCGCCCCTGAACAATTCCGGCGCATCATAACGAATGTCCATATTCTCGAAAAACCCAAATGCCGACAAAACCTCAACATCTTCACATTCACCTGCCTACTGGCTTTATCCACTGCCCCAGGATTGACTGTGCCCATTCCACACCCGGCGCGAAACAAACTCTGTCCAGATCACGTGCATCCAGACCACTGCCTTTTAATCTCCTCCAAATCCTTCCTCATGGCCCTCATCAACACCAGTCCCGTCTCTCTGACCATGTCGTTCTCGCCTACATGAAGGACCAGGACATCGGGGCACCTACCAGCGACCAACATCCCGTTCAACGTTGCTAACAGTTCCCTCCAAAGCATTCGCCCCTTTCCTTTCCAACGCACATGAAAAACATCTGGATTGAATCCGAGGTTCTCTCTAAAATACCTGGCACAGGCCTGCACTTGTGCCCGCCTGACAAATGAGTGGCCCACAATCCACACTGACATATCCCTGGTGAGGGGACCCGCCACCGAACCTGAAACGAAAAACATGAATGAGTACAGGGGAAACAGATACAACGCGCTATAACTGGCTAGGCGCGCCGCGCACGTAACGCCTGTAGAAGTCGACGACCACCTGCCCAAGCTCATGATGTCCCCTCGCCTCCACCCTCAGTTGTGCGCCTCCGATGCCACGCCAATCCGAAAGGAATGAGTTCCATAGCTCTTGCCATCCACCCCCAGGAGGGCTAATGCTTTCCGCAATATAGCCAATAGCTGCGAGCCCGTATACGCTCGCCCATCCGCATGCTTGAAAACCGCCCCTTCCGCCTCCGGCGCCCAGTCTCGCAATCTCAAACCCCACCGAACGGGACATATCCAGTCCGAATCCGCCGCCTGCATGGATACCCACCGGCCCACACCCCTCTAGTCCGTCTTAGGCTTCCGAAGCCACAGATATACCTCAGTTCCTCTAAAGGAAACCTCGGACCACAAAATCCCCACACTCCCTCTGGCACCCAACAACTCAGAGACCCGAAAAGCCCCCACAAACATCCATGACATTATTGTGGAAAACAGGCAGATTTCCCCCTTATCCTTGCAAACCCGAGGCAAGGCTCCCACCACTCGCTCCAGCAGGTTCCATGATAATGGTTGCCTTACCCGGCACACCCTCCCACACTCTCGGGCCCAACCTTCAAGCATCCGCGAGTCAAGCGCCCCCGCCGATGGCACGTAACCCCACAGAAGTTTTCCCATGAAGGCGATCCCTGCCAACTTGCTATCGTGACCCATGTGAGCCCCTTCTCAATCAGGGACAGGATAAACTGCACCACATCCTCCTGCCACCCCATCCTCACGGACAGCCGTCTCGCCCCCAAGCCAGAAACTCCTCCCATGCTGTCAGGTAAGTCACCTTAGTCAAGTGCACCAAGGACCCTAAAACCAGCTGCAACATCCTGTGTTACCTACGTACCACAGTTGCGGCGGCATGCTGGTCGGGTTCGGATCCACGTCCTTGGCTAACCCACGGAATCTCCCCCACTGCGAACGAGACAAGGCATCGGCTATGTCATTTTCCACCCCGGGGACATGCACCGCGCGAAAAGCAATATCATGCCGCAAGCAGCCCAACACAAACACCCGCAGCAGCTTCAGCACCTGTGCATCTCTAACCGACTGCCTATTCACCACTTCCACCACAGCCATGTTGTCTACGTGGAAAGTCACTCGTCTATGGGCCAACAAATCCCCCCAGAGCGAGATCGCCACCACCAAAGGAAACAATTCCAGAAAGGCAATGCTCCTACCACCCCCGCCCACTCGGGGGGCCACTTCTCCGCACACCACTTTCCCCTCCAGTACAGGCCGAAGCCTTCGCTCCCAGCCACGTTGGAAAAGATTTGAACATCCTAGACAAGGTCACCACCCCTCTGCATGGGGACCCCATTAAAGTTCTGCAAAAAGAACTGCCACATCCTCAGGTCCTCTCGAATAACTACGGACAGCCGCACATGATGATGCGGCGGCCTCCGCCCGACCAAAGCCGTGCCGAATCTCCGACAGAAGGTCTGTCCCACTCGCACCACCCTGCAAGCGAAATTGAGGTGACCCAATAGCACCTGTATCTCCAGTACCGTGACTTTGTGTCGTGCCAACATAACCTCCAGCAGCTCCAACATTTGCTGCTGCTTGTCCACTGGTAAACGGGCCTCCATTGCCTCTGAAACCAGTTCAATTCCCAAGAATGACAGCGCCGTGCATGCCCCCACTGTCTTCTCCGGTGCCAATGGCACACGCAACTCACCAATGATCTCCTGAAACCTGTCCAGCGCATCCTGGCAGTCCGTGGAGCCTGGGGTGCCAACCAAGAAAAAGTCATCCAGGTAGTGCGTTACTCCTTGGTGACCCATCCGTTCCGTGAACAACCATTGTAGGAACGTACTAAAGCATTCAAAAAGTGCGCAGGACATTAAGCAGCCCATCGGCCGTGCCTTGTCCACGTACCAGCGGCCGTTAAACTGGATCCCCAGTAAGCCCCAATCGTCTGGGTGGACTGGAAGCAGCCAGAAAGCAGACTTGATGTCGCACTTTGCCATCCTTGCTGTTGCGCCCGCGGTCACCACCAAATACATGGCTGCGTCAACAGAGGAATAAGACACCGTGGTCTTCCGCTCATCAATAAAGTCATTTACATAAGCACCCTTGGGCCACGACAAATGCTGAATGAGGCAAAACTGCCCCTTCTCCTTCTTTGGCACTCCCCGAATGGGGGACACAATCAAATCCATCAAAGGCCAATCCTCAAAGGGTCCGAACATGCGGCCCTCTCCCACTTCCTTAGCCAGCTTGTCCTGCACCACCTCAGTGTGCTCCTTAGCGGACCTTAAATTGTCAGCCCAGCTCCGAACCCGCGGCCCCTCGTAGCCCAGCCGAAACCCCTCCTGAAACACCAACCGCAGTCGATCAGCAGCCTCCCTCTCCGGTTAAGCCTGAAGGGCTGCCACAACCGATCGAGTCTAACCACCTGCCTGCCCCTGCTGTCCCCCCTGCTGCTGACCCTTAGCTCCCCAGCATTTGACAAGGGCATGCCCACTCTTCCCACAGCCCGAACATTCGTGTTGGAACTGGCAATACTCTCTAGTGCATGCCCCTTTGTTGTAGTCCCAGCATGTTCCAGTGAAAACCGGACTGTCCCTTGGCCCCCGCCCCCACCCCACCCCACCCCGGGTGGGGTAGCCCTCAAAGGGCTGATAAACAATAGGCAGCCCGCTAACTGTAAATATGGTCTTACCCGACCCAGCCAGTCCCTTCCGGTGTTGCCACAAATCAGAATCCACCTTACCCCATTTTGCCTCGGGATCCCATGCCATGCGGGCCCGAACTCCTCATCGTACTGGGCCCACGCGTAACCTCCCCCCATAATCTGGGCCTTCCTGATGACGTCCATATATTTAAACATGGACACCGACCGCTCCGGTAACTTCTCACAATATACGCTAGCGAAGATTAGGAAGGCCGCTGTCCAATTTTCGATCGTAAGGGTCACCTTCGGCCTCTTCTGGAGCTCGTACTCCTCCTCCTTAGAACCCTCCTTCGCCCTCACTTCCCGTGCAGGAGTTTCAATATCTCCACATACTCCCCCTTCCAAATGCGCTCCTTAGTAGACAACATCAAGTGAGCCCCTAATAGCTTTGTGACCCCCATATACAGCAGCCGCTTGACCTTCAATTCCTTGCTCTCCACCTTCACACCGTCTTCCCCCGTGGCCGCCCCTTCCGTGGCGCCCGCGTCTCCGGCCCCTTTGCCCCCGTCCCCGAGGACCCCGTACCCGAGTCCTTCTTTCCCTCCGGCACCTTCCACCCCGTCTCCTCCATCACCACATCCAGGCCTACTCCTTTGTCAGACACGTATGTCCCCTTCCAAAGCCTGTCCCCCTGACCCCTTCCCCCCCATCCCCACTGAAACCATCCTCACTGCGCTGGCCGCATTTTTACCTGGTGCCAAGGAAGCCGACCGTCGCTCTCCACTCCTCTGCTCCAGGGGGGCCGATCTCGCCTCCCAGCGCGATGCCCGGCCCGTACTCCCCACCTGGCGCTGTGACACCTGTAACATACTACCAACAGCATTACTCCGCCCCCCTCCACCCTCGCCATCTCTCAACTCCCCTTCCTCCAAACTGTCATCATCATCAACTACTTCAACACCCCGAAAACCACCATCCCTTCCGGCCGGCGGCGCCGACTGCACCCTTCTTGCAACATTAAAATTAACATTTGCGTCGCTCCTCCTCCGATGCTGCCCCCCAAGCCGTAGCGGCCCTGTGGGTGTAGGGGCCGGCGAGCCTGCAGTGGGCCTTCTTCTGCCGGCCGTGACAGGATCCCCTGCCGGTACCGGGCACGCTGCGGGAGGCTCAGCCCTCCCTTCGCCTTGGCGCCATTGGGCCGTCCCAGCCCTGCCAAGTCTGGAACCCCGCGGCGCACGTCCTCCAGGAAAACAAACGGCAGGACTGGTGTGCTGGGTCCCTCAGTCTGCGCCTTGCCCGTGCCCCAATAACGCCCCCCCCCCCCCCCCCCAAGCACCGGCTGCCCATGCCCTACCTACAGACCTAAGGTCCACCTACCCACCCCCATCCTCCTCCTCCTCCCTCCATGACAGCCCCCTACCCTGGCCCCCCCTCATCTGAGGAAACCCCCCCAATACCCCAATTCCCCATCCCCGAGACCCCCCCCTCTCTCCTCCCCTCCTGCTCACCAACCATGGGGATCCCTACACCCCCTCCTCCCTTCACGCCGTGCCCCCGCCAGACCCCTGAGCCTCCCTGACCCCCTCTGCCCAGGAGTCAAAAACATCCAACCCCTCCCAGTCCCTTTCGCTGCCCTTTGAGTCCACCAGCAATGGGGACATCACCCCCACCTCTGCCCACCATCCCCCACTCCCCCAGGCCCCTCCGCTACACCGCCCTCCCTCCGCTCCCTCTGCGCCCCCGTTGCCGTCCCTTGCAAGGTGACCCCCTCCCACACCCTACCATCCACCTGTGCCCCTGCGAGGTACCCCCGTCTCTGCCCCCCACCCTCTTTCCGGGGGCCGCCTTCCTCCCTCGTGCGCGGCCCCTGCCTGATGAGGCCCGATTCAGGGATGGGCTCTCCTCGCTCCTTGCGCACACACTCTCGCCCGCCATCCTCCTTCCTTCAGACATGGGGGCCCAATCCGACCCTCCCTCATGTGCGGGCCCCACCCGCGCCCCCCGCGGCCGCTTTCACGCATAAGGAGCGGCCCGCTATCCCCAGCGCCCGGGGCGGGGAAGCGCTCCCCTCGCCTCCCCCATGCTGCCACAAACCAGCACTGCGAGAGCCCCCGGCTGTCACCAGAGGGGCCCTCGCTGCCTGCCTGGACGCCCGCGGCCCTCCTCCCACCCTACAGAGACCGCCCGATGTACTGGGGCGGTCAGAATACTCCATTACGGGCGGCAAGGAGACGCATCCTGTGCTCCTCCGCCGAGGCTTTCGCCCACCCTCGCGTGCCCAGACCTCCCACATCCAGGCCCCTGGCATCCGCGCGGCCCTGACGACTCACCTGCAACTTTGCCGACTTGCATGGAAGCGGACAGGCCAAAACGGCCGCCGCCATGCCCGCAGACGCACGCCTCTCGGGGGGCGCTCCCCCGGGGGGCCCACCAACAGATCCATCCGGACTGCCTCGCTGAGCAGGCGGGTGGCTTCTAACACACAGTAATCCTCTCTAGCCATCACTAAATCGATCGCTCCACAAACTCACGCCAACCAACATCAAGGCCTCAGCCCACGACAAACATTCCTGCACTACAGCGCTCCCAGCCACCAGGTCACCAGACCTAAAATGGTGGCTGGGTAGGCGCCAAAAACCTTTAAGTAGCCTTGGGCTATCTTTTTAACATTGGGCTGCATTTGGGCTATTCCCAAAGCAGCCCAAAGGCATAAAATCGATGCTCCCGTCTGGCTCCCAACCCCCTCCCAATCTCCACAGGGGGCAGACCTCGCGGTGCTCGGCTGCCCCCCAAACCCCCTTCGGGACGTACTGCAGTCTTTCTTCCCGACACGTGACATACTGTACATGTGCTCGTATTCACTAAACCAAGTGTATGTTCTGTCATACAAGGTCTAACGCCTATAAAAATCAAGACACACGGTGGCGGTCTTTTGGAAAGTTCCCAAAAGGATTTAATAGAAAGCTTGTTGAAGTCTCGCAGGTTCGCGGTGTACTCAGCGACAGGCATGTTAAAAAAATAGTCCTGGAAAATTATTAGCCTGTTGTTTTCTGTGATATTGTAACAGCAACCTCAGCGACAGGCACACTTTCTACATTCGGGAAGAGTTCATTTACCAGCAGTTGCACCTTGAATTCATTTCAGGTACTGAGATTTTTTTGGGTTGGTTTATATATTTCTGTTTTCTTTTCTTTAGGTGATTTTTTATTATTTTTAAGGTATTTTGAGCACGTCCAGTGTTTTTTTTTTTACCACCATTATGGCGTCTGGTAATGTGTGGAATGTATCTCCTCCACAACCATTAGTAATAGCTAAAGGTGACCCCATGTTAAATTGGAATGAGTGGAAAAGTATTTTGAGAACTATATTTCTACATTTGAAGACGATGAAGAATTAACATCTGAGAAGAAGAAAAAGATTATTACATTGTCTAGGAGCTGGTGGACTAAAAGTTTATAATCATACTCAGAAGAAAACCAGACCACAAGGTCAAGAGTACGCCTACAAGAACGCGTTGGAAGATTTAGACTTGGACTTTAATCTCACAGTTTGTGTATCAGTTGACCAATACAAGTTTTTTTTATAGGAAGCAAAGAAAAGATGAGCCTGTGGAAGACTATGTTGCACAACCTAAAAAATGTGCATTTACATGTAGATTTGCAAATCTCCATGATGAACTCATACGTGATCAAATTGTTATGTGTGCTGCAAATACTAATATTCAGGATAAATTGTGGACAATGGGAGAAACTACACTACAAGAAGTAATAGATGTAGTTAAAAAGCTGAGTTAACATGTAGATGCGCAAAAGTGGTTATACCCAGACAGGGGGTATACGACATTATGGAGAAGGATAGTAGCATAGTTGCCAAAATGCACACCAAACACAAATTTAAATGAGGGAATTAATCCAGTAGTAGGAAACAGGTTACAAAAAAGAAAGTCTCAGACCAGCCCGAGCAATCCACTTTTAAAACCAAATATTATAGGTGTGGTAGCAAATGGTATTTGGCTAACGATAAAAGGTGTCCTGCTAGTTACCAAAGGTGTTTAGTTTGTGGATGGTCAGGCATTTCGTAAAAGCTTGTAGGAAACATACAGTTAAAGGGGTGGACCTTCTCACACAAGTTTTGTCTACTAGTACTGATGATTCAAATGATGAGAATATGAACATGTGTGTTTTGAGTATAGGTGAGGATGGTGTTGCTAAAGGGACAAACCATCTAAGGAAGAAACTGAAATGTGACATCAGTATAAGTGGTGTGAATGTTATGGTCACAGCAGTCCCAAGTTCACCTTATACTATAGTTAATAGAAATGTTTGGCAGGAGAAATTTGCCCCTGTTCTAGGTGACCTATTGGAGCCCACTAATACTTGCCCCACAAGTTTTGTCTACTAGTACTGATGATTCAAATGATGAGAATGTGAACATTTGTATTTTGAGTATAGGTGAGGATGGTGTTGCTAAAGAGACAAACCATCTAAGGAAGAAACTGAAATGTGACATCAGTATAAGTGGTGTGAATGCTATGGTCACAGCAGTCTCAAGTTCACCTTATACTATAGTTAATAGAAAAGTTTGGCAGGAGAAATTTGCCCCTGTTCTAGGTGACCTATTGGAGCCCACTAATACTTGTCCCAGAACATTTACTGCTGAGGACATTAAAATGTTAGGAGTGAAAGCAGTGACATTCAATGGAAAAAATAGAGTGACAGAAAGTAAACTGTATGTCGCAGAAGCCGGCCCTTTGGTTTTGGGTTGGTGGGATCAAGGAGAATTATATATTGTACTTGATCCCAACAGCCATTCATCCACCGGTCTTACTGCCATTTTGGTAGTAAAACCGGTGGATGAACTGGAACAGGATGTGTTGATGGAGTATCCAGAAGTTTTTCCCAGTGCTATTGGACAACTGAAAGGATTTCAACACAATATCATGCTAAAACGTAATGCTAGTCCACATGTACATAAGGTGAGGAACAGACCACTAGCCTTAAGAGAGAAAGTTAAATAGGAATTGGAAAAGTTATGCTCAAATGGGGTAATTGAGGGAGTCGAGGCCTCAGAGTGGGGTTCTCCTTTGTTTTTTACCCGCAAAGTGAATGGAAATCTTAGATTATATGTGGATTTGAGAAATCTAAATAGGAGTATCATAGTAGACAAATTTCCTTTACCAAAAATAAGGTAAATGCTTTCAGTCAACAAGGGGGTTAGATGGTTCACTACAATCCAACTCACTGCAGCTTACCACCAAGTTCCATTACATAAGAAAAACAGGAGTCTTACTACATTTATAACTCATTTTGGCTGTTTTAGGTATGTTCCATTTGGACTGGCTTCCATTGCGGCAATGTTCAGGCGCATAATGTTTTAGTTATTCAAGGATGTAAACAATGTCATGTTTTTCCAAGATGATATTTTAATCATGGGGAAGACCAGAATTGAACATGACAAAACTGTCAGGAGAGTAATGGACATTTTGAGGTCCAAATGTTTAACTGCTGAATTTTTTTTTATTTCATTTGCCAAACAAAGTGTGACATGCTTAGGCCATGAAGTGTTGTTTGAGGGTATTAAACCACAGAAAGAATTACTAGAGGCGATAGTGTAATGTCTTGCGCCCAGCGGCAAAGACGAAGTTTGAACTTTCTTAGGGCTAGTAACATTTTATTCAACGTCTGTGGAAAGTTTCTCTAGCAAAACGTACAGCATCAGACAATTCCTCAAGGATAAGAATACATTTGAGTGGTCTATTGAGTGCCAGTAGGAGTTTGAGTTAGTAAAACAAGAAACCTGCCATTCCCTTGCAGGGGTTTGATTCTACTTTAACATCTATGGCCCCCACCGATGCGAGCAGTCAGGGCATTTGTGCCGTCTTATCACCAATTACTGAGGAAGGTAAAGAGTGCGCAGTGGGGTTTGGATCACGCTCACTTACCCCCACTGAGGAAAAGTACTCAATGATTGCCAAGAGGCTTTAGCTTGTGTATGGGGTCTAGAATATTATAGAACCTTCATGTGGGGTAGCCATGTGATGTTGAGGAGTGACCATAAGCCACTTACCAAGGTTCTTGCTACCAAGGGTTTATACTCTGCATCTGCCCATTTAGCGAGATTATCTGTAAAGTTACTTGATTTTGATTATAGTGTATAATATATGTCTGGAGTGCAGAATAAGGTGGTAGATTTTTTAAGCAGGTTACCTTTACCTGGGGTTGGGGCTGTAGGGGATGACATTGAGCAATACAGTGTAGCAAACATTGGTGAAGAAATTAATGTAATCATACCTGATGAATGGAGCAAAGCTTGTGAGTAGGATATAATTTTGACTGAAGTTCAGGAATTGTTTTAGAAGAGTGGACGGTAAAAGGTAATATTTCAAAAGATTTAAAAGTATAATGGGATTTAAAACAAGAGTTATCTATGGAATGTAATAAAAAAACTAAGGAGTGGTAGGATTGGTCCTCCTTACAGTTTGAGTTTGAGTTTAAAATATTTCTTAAGCGCGCGTACACCAGGCGGTTTCATGGCGCTGTAACATACAAAAACCCTGAGAGGCAGAGGAGCAGGATCACAAGAAGGAGTTTGTGGGGAAAAGGCTTGGGTAAAGAGAAAGGTTTTTAGTGCCTTGCGGAAAAGTGTGTACTGGGGGCAGGATCTAAGGTGAGCCGGGAGGGAGTTCCAAAAAGCAGGGGCGAGTGTAGAAAATGTTTAGCCTCCCCATTTTTTGCGTCTAAAACGAGGAACAACAAGCAGTTGTTGGGCAGAGGAACGTAGCTCCCTGGCAGGAACATAAGGTTGAATTTGAGACGTGATAAAAGCAGGGGCTGAGCCGGACCGGGCGTTGAAGATGATGCAGCCCAGCTTGAACTGAGCTCGTTCTCGAATGGGGAGCCAGTGTAGGGACTTGAGGAGGGGAGTGACATGGTGTGATTTGGATTTACCGCAATACAGGGCATTGCCGTAATCCAGGCAGGAGATAACCATCGCGAGGACTATGAGTTTGAGGGCAGGGAGAGAGAAAAACCGGGAGACTTTGCGGATAGTACGGAGAGAGAGAAAGGATGAGGACACAACAGAGCTGACTTGGGAATGAAGGGAGAGTTGGTCATCCAGTTTGAAACCGAGAGTTTTTACAGAAGAAGACGGAGTCGGGGGGGGGGACCTAAGGAGGGGGGCCAGAAAAGAGAGGACCAGGGACTGGAGCAACCACCTGTCAACACCAACTCCGTTTTGTCGGGGTTTAACTTCAGGTGGTTGTAGTTCATCCAGTCCCGGATGAAAGTCATGACAGACTGGAAATTGGACATGGACTCGGGGGAAGAGGATAAGGAAAAAATAAGCTGGAGGTCATCCGCGTAGTTATAAACGGAGACCTCCAGCTGTTGGAGGGCAAAAATGAGGGGGGCAATATACAAATTAAATAAGAGAGGGGAAAGGGAGGAGCCCTGGGGGACCCCGCATTGAACCGCACAGAAGTCCGCCGAAAAAGTCATCCAAGCGCACTGCCTGGGTGCGGTCTCTCAAGAAGGAGGACAGCCAGACCAAGGCCGATGCTCCGATTCCCGCCGCTCCGGCACGGGAAAGTAAGATGGCATGATCAACCGTGTCGAAGGCGGCGGAGAGATCGAGGAGGACCAGGGCCTGGGGATGGTTAGTGTCCATGCCCTCTTTGAGGTTGTCAAGGACCGATAACACTACGGACTCTGTGGAGTGTGCGGGGCGAAACCCAGCCTGACGGGGGGCTAATACCTGATTCTCCTCCACGAAGGTACTGAGCGTTCTGGTCACATGGCGCTCCAGTACCTTCGCCAAAAAGGGCAAAAGTGAGATGGGGCGATAGTTGATAAGTACTGAGGGGTCAGCGCCAGGTTTCTTAAGGATGGGCAGGATGATGGCCGATTTAAGAGGTGGAATGACGATGCCCTGTGATAGTGAGCTATTAAGAAGGGTGAGGGGGGGCAGTACACAGGCAGAGTAAATCTGTTTCAGGATGTGTGCTGGACAAGGGTCTAGGGGGGAACCAGACTTAACCAAAGGCAGAAGAGAAAGGAAAGATTCTTCTGTAAGAAGAGGGAAGGAATCAAAGGATGCTGCGACTGGGGGGCACCGGGGGTCAACAAAGGAGGGGGAGGGGGGGATGTTAGCTTTAATAGTAGAGATTTTGTTTTCTAGAAAAAAAGAATTGAGGGAATCACATAAGTGCTGGGAAGGGGAGGGTTTGAGGGTGGCCCTATCAGAATATGCAAGGTCGTGCACCATAGCGAAGATTTCTCTGGGCTGATTTTCAGCGGTTAGTATCTTAGAAGAAAAGTAGGCGTTCTTGGTTGCCAAGATAGATTTTTTGTACAAGGCCAAGAGAGTGATGTACTAGTTTCTGAGGATCGGACAGTAGTCTCGCCTCCAGGAGCGTTCCGCACGGCGGACTTTGAGTTTTAGAGCCTTCAGTTCCTCGTTGAACCAGCGATTTGCGTTGTTGGTGCGTCTGGATGACACCCGCCTTAAGGGGGCGACAGAGTTGCAGCCTGATTGAAGCCATAAGTTGATAGATTCGGCTTGTCCGAGAGACGGCAACCCGTGAAGATGCGGGCTGGATGCGGAAAGTGTGGCAGACAGAGAGGCCACATCCACATGGTTCCAAGAACGTGCCCAGATGTTTTTAGGGAGGGAAGGCTTAAGGGCTGGGCTGAGGAATAGAGAAAAAGAGATGAGGAAGTGATCGGACCAAGTGCAAGGGGAAATAGACAGTGAAGTTACCGGGCAATTGAGGGACCAGATCTGATCAAGGATGTGGCCCTGGCTGTGGGTTGGGGAGTGAACAGCGGGGACAAAGTTAAGGAAACGAAGGGACTCTGAACACTCTTTCGAAGTTGAACATTCGGCCGGGTCTGAGGGCCAAAAGTTGAAGTCCCCTAGTACCAAGATGGAGGAGTTGTTTACTACTAAAGTGGCCATCAAATCTTGGAAGCTGGGGGTGAAAGAGTTGAGAAGATGAGGGAGGGCGGTACATAAGAACACAGGTGAGCGGAGTACTGAAGGAACGTGAACGAGCAACTAAAAAGTCTGATGAACCAATGGAAGAGAAGACTAAAGGTTGAAAAGCGATTTCCCTGCGGGCAATCAGGGCGACGCCACCGCCTGGTTTGCCGGGGGGACGGTCGGCTCGAAGAGCATAATATGACGCAGGAAGCATGGCTAATAGGGAGGGAAGGGAGCTGTCGCAAAACCAGGTCTCTGTAAGAAATAAGAGGTCGGGTTTATGCAGGTCCAATAAGGTAAAGAGTTCGTGGTGGTGTTTGACAGCTGACCTGGTGTTAAGGTAAAAGGCAGATAAACCGTTGGGGGAAGGACAAGCTGATGGATCAGGACAGGGACAGATGGTAGGAAGAGAGGGTAGGGGGGGAGTAAGGGGAAGTGTGTGGGGGAATCAATCCCAGCCTGATGATTTGTGCAATCGCGATATCATCCAGAGGCCATGGGCCTTGTAGTTTGGCCAGCTGCGCGGAGGAGTATTGTATGGGGTGGGCAGAATGGGTGGCCCTAGCCCCGGTCGGACGCGGACGGGCGCAGACGGGCTTACCTTTGGCGCGCAAACGTCGCGCCCGCTGCGCTCGTCCGCTGCGCGTCCAAAAGAGGCACATGATTTATGGGTAGGTGGAGTGGGGGCGTGGCCTCTGAGAAGGGGGCGTGGTCTGCGGCCTGGGCGGGATGCTGGCGAGGAGTGTCTGTCTCTGGTGTCAAGCAGCGCTCAATCTGCTGCAGAAACTAGAATAATGGCAGAGGGTGAGTGGTTTAAAAACAAATAATAAGCAGTAACAATTGAGTTTTAAAAAGAGCAAAGCGACTCCCGGCTTCCGCCTCAGGAGTTAGTACATTACAAATGGCGGCGCTTGCAATCAGCAAACCTATGTAGTCTTTGGCGGGGGTGTGGCCTCCGAGAAGGGGGCGTGGCCTGCGGCCTGGGCGGGATGCTGGCGAGGAGTGTCTGTCTCTGGTGTCAAGCAGCGCTCAATCTGCTGCAGAAACCAGATTAATGGCAGAGGGTGAGTGGTTTAAAAACAAATAATAAGCAGTAACAATCAAGTTTTAAAAAGAGCAAAGCGCCTCCCGGCTTCCGCCTCAGGAGTTAGTACATTACAAATGGCGGCGCTTGCAATCAGCGAGCCTATGTAGTCTTTGGCGGGGGGCGTGGCCTCCGAGAAGGGGGCGTGGCCTGCGGCCTGGGCGGGATGCTGGCGAGGAGTGTCTGTCTCTGGTGTCAAGCAGCGCTCAATCTGCTGCAGAAACCAGAATAATGGCAGAGGGTGAGTGGTTTAAAAACAAATAATAAGCAGTAACAATCAAGTTTTAAAAAGAGCAAAGCGCCTCCCGGCTTCCGCCTCAGGAGTTAGTACATTACAAATGGCGGCGCTTGCAATCAGCGAGAGTATGTAGTCTTTGGCGGGGGGCGTGGCCTCTGAGAAGGGGCGTGGCCTGCGGCCTGGGCGGGATGCTGGCGAGGAGTGTCTGTCTCTGGTGTCAAGCAGCGCTCAATCTGCTGCAGAAACCAGAATAATGGCAGAGGGTGAGTGGTTTAAAAACAAATAATAAGCAGTAACAATCAAGTTTTAAAAAGAGCAAAGCACCTCCCGGCTTCCGCCTCAGGAGTTAGTGCATTACAAAAAACCTAGGATAATGGATTTATGCCATGAAGGACACCTAGGAATAACAAAAAATAAAAACCGCATAAAGGAGTGTTACTGGTGGCCTGGTATGAATGTGAGCATTGAAAGGATGGTCGGGGACTGTATAGCTTGCATAAATGCAGATACAATTGAAGTTATCCTCAGACCATCCTTATGTCTGGTTTGTGTTCCAGAGATGCCTTGGGAGAAATGTAGTGTTGTTATTGCAGATCCCATCTTGGATTGCACAGCCCTGAAGTATCTGATAGTTACTCTCAACCATTTCTCGAAATGGCCAAAGGTGAACATTTTCGAGTGCATAAATACCAATTCTGTAATTTGTTTCCTTGACAAATTGTTCAAGAGGGAGGGCTTGTCTAAGTCAGTTATCACTGATAATGAAGTTCAGTTCACTGCGTAAGCATTTTAAGAATGTTCTAATGCGCAATGGTATAAAACATAATACTACTTCACTCTATCATCCTGCCGGGAATGGTGCTGTAGAGAGATTTAATACAGTGATCAAAGGAGCAATCCAGTTAGCAAAAAAGAACAGTTTAGAATGGAAAATGTAATTGTTCCATACCATTTGGGCGGTTAAAATTGCACCTTGAGCCACAACAGGACGTAGTCCTTTTGAATTAATGCGTGGCAGAACTGCATTTTCTAAAGATAATATTGGATGGATCCCTAATACTAAAAGAGTGGTGTGGGACCTCGAAGGTTTTTTTTTTTTGCAGAGTTTTATATAGCGCGAACTAGACCCGAACCGAATCGGGTATCAGAGCGCTTTACATATTTTTCCAGTTATGTTACATGAGGACACACTTTCATTTTAGGCACGGGGAGATTAAGTGATTTGCCCAGAATCACAGGAGGTTTTGGCATCGTTACCCAGACTCGAGGTCGAGCGCCCTAGCCGTTAGGCCAACTCCTCTCCCCAAGAAGGAAGGGATTGATAAGGCTAAACAGGTGTATAAGGAGTATTATGTTGCTAAACATGGATGTAACACCCTCAACCTGCGTGTAGGCGACATTATAAAAAGTGAAGAAATCTGGTGTTCGGAGTAGCGGACAGAGCAGATTTTCAAAACCCCATGTGGTCAAAAAAATATTCTGTAAATCTCCGTTGTTGAGCAATGGTAAAGTTTATCACCATGTAATTTAAAAAAACAGTGTAGGGGTGCTAGGAAGGGTAGAAAACGTTTTATTGGTTGTCTGATGAAGGAGGAAGTTCTGTACCCGCAGTATAAAATCCCACTTTAAATGCTAGAAGCTTGACCCCACTTGCATCTCCTCCTGTGGAAAGGAATGTCTCGGATGGACATAAAACAGGAAGGTTTCGTGGAGTTGTAAAGAAACCCATCAAACTGAGAGATTATATATGTGAGTAAGGTACCTGGTTACAAGAGATCTCTGGGCAACAGAAATCGAGAGCCTAGCTACTAACTATAGTCCTATTCACAACATTCAATGGGGTTGGAATAGTCTGTATAGTGGTAGAAAAAGAGAATTGCTCTTTTTCTTGTTGTCCCCTCACTCACCAGGGTTGCCCCACGGTGACATGCTTCATCATTGGGGCCATCCCAGTCCGCTGCGGACTGGGGCGTGCAGCGACTTGCGACTGTGTACATACACTGGGGGTCATGACTACCCCGTGACTATTAAGCTATGTTTTTTGTCTTACAGGAACCACGTGATTCAATTGGTTACGTAGGTACTGTATGTATGCATTAATTTTGGTTGCAGCATCTTTCACCATTTAGCTCATTGCAGCATCTTTTAGGAGTGGCGAACACAGGGCTGGTCCCTGTGTAGTCCTGAGGAAGTGCTTGGGGGATGCACGAAACATGTTGACAGGAGTTGATAGGTACACCTAAATACATTGCCTTTTGGGTATCCTAATACTTGAACCCCGGTTTTAACTCTACCACCTGGAAGCAAGAATAAACTATTTAAAGCTTACTAGGCAGGTAATTTTAACAATTTACACATAACCCCACTCTATCACATCACTACCTTCCCACCACACAAAGTCAAGAATTAAAAGTGCTCCTACGTAATTCGCAAGTCGCAGCACGCCCCAGTCCGCAGCGGACTGGGATGGCCCCAATGATGAAGCATGTCACCGTGGGGCAACCCTGGTGAGTGAGGGGACAACAAGAAAAAGAGCAATTCTCTTTTTCTACCACTATACACACTATTCCAACCCCATTGAATGTTGTGAATAGGACTATAGTTAGTAGCTAGGCTCTCGATTTCTGTTGCCCAGAGATCTCTTGTGACTTACGTAATTTTGGAGGGTGAGCCTACGCCCATTTCTTCCCTCCCTTTCTTTTGTGTTATAAGGTACCTGGTTAACATATAGTTACTTATGCTTTTGCACTTAAAAAAATGAAATACCTGCATACTTAGGGAATTTATACTTTAGTTAAAAAAACTTAAGAGGAAGAAGTTGTATTGTTAGAAATATGTTTACGGATATGAAATTTTGTATTGTTATTTCAGTTTTTTTTTATTCAAAGGGGAAGATGTGTTGTGAACATAGACTGGAGAATGCTCTATGTCATGGCAGTTGTCATGACATGGTGAGACTGCCTTGTGGGATAAGGTTGGAATGCTGTGAGGGTGGAACGGAGAGTACAGTTAGGAGAGCTAGAGATGGAAAGAGCAACTGCTTGGTATGCCGTCATCGTGAATAAAACCTCTCGAAAAGAAGAAAATTGTACGAGCTTTGTCTTTACACGCACCTCAAGGTCATGTGCAGCATCAGATTGGGAAGGCGGGCATGCGGGCATTGGCCGAAGGGCCGGTGCCTAAGGGTCACCGGTTGGCCGTTTTTTTGTTAGCTCTATCAACCGGCCCACCAGTGACCCTTAGGCACCGGCCCATCGGCCAATGCGCACCTGCCCGCCATCCCAATCCGATGCTGCAGATAACCTTGAGGTGCGTGTAAAGACAAAGCTCGTACAATTTTCTTCTTTTCTAGAGGTTTTATTCACTAATCAATAATTCCATCAATAATGGAATCTGCTTTCTTGCATGTCTTCATCCTTGTTAGATACCTTCTCCAAAATGGTCTCCCTTGTCGATCTTTGAAACCAAAGGAGGGACTCCCACGAACCACTGCACTGGATGAGCAAATACGGCAGCGATCTTGAAACGGTATTGGTCAGTTACCAGTCCGGGACTTCTCTTCTATACTTGTCAGCTGGCGCACCTCCGGTGGCCAATAGTACCTCCTTTTGGTCCTGATCTGACCACACTTCTTCTGGATTATTTTCACTCGATTTCCGGAATATGCTCACTCCTCTTATTATACTTCTTTGAACTTTCGCTACCCTAGTGGCCCCTTCTTCTACCCCCACCCCCATCACCTCATCTCCCTACCATGGCATCCATTCAAATTAAGTCTGAAGTTAGCTGCTTCAAAGTTATTTATCCCCCTAATCTGTACAAAGCAGCAGCAAAACGATTCAAGCATAACACCATTGAACAATTCCCTGATTCCCTCTTTGTTGACCAATTCCACAATGGACATCTAGAGAAGCTCAAAAATTAACTAATTTTCTTCACTCACGACATCCCTTCCTGGTCCACCAGTTTCTTCAATTAATTCAACGTCTCCTCCTCCTCCTCTATCCCGCATGGGCAGTGGCTACAAATTTCCCCCTCTACTTGTTTTAATGGTTTTCTCACCATTACACTTTATAACAATGGCACTGTCATGATCCGAGCTACTGACTCCTGTCTCTCTCTCTCTTTGATCACCTCTTCCACTCCCTTTGTCCCACCCATCTGACTACGATCTCCCTCGATTCTTCTTCTGCTAGCTACTCTCCTTTCTCCCTTTCTCCCCCCATTACACCCTTATCTTCCTTCAGGCCACTCTCACGGGAGACACAGGTCTACCCCTTGTCCCCCCTTCTCTTGCTCACTCCTCTCCCATTCTTCCCCCTTCCCAATCTGATCTTTCCCCTATCTCATCTGGTTTACCTCCGGCTTCCCCTCCGCACCCTGCATCTTGCCAATATTCCAAAGCCATCTCCCACCCCCTAACACCCCTAATTTTAACCATTCCCCCTACTTAATCCACCTTTCTTACAACCTGGTCTACCGGTCAACTTTCCCTTCCCTCCCCCTTTCTTCCCTTCTCCTTCTCCTCATCCCTTTCCGCTCTTCCCCTTCCTTCGTATCCCTAATTCTTCTCCTTCTCCTTCTACTTCCATCTCTCTTCTACCTCCCCTTACTCCTCCTATGCTTCACCACCCTCTCTCCCCTATTAGAAATTCCACCCTCTTCCTTCCCTCTGACCCTACAGTCCCATACTCATCCCCCAACTACCACTTAGCCCAATGCCCCCAACTCTGCCTGCTGACTGTTCCCCTACATACACCTTTCATAGCATACGGTAACTATCCAGCACCTTCTCCTCTCTTCTCCCCATTCCTCTGGCCTTCCTTTAACCCCCCTCCCTCCCCTCCCTGTAAAGCCCAGTCTCCTTTCTTCTCCTCTTACCTCTGGCCTTCCTTTGCCCCCCTCCTTCCTCTCGCTGTACAGCCACCTTTCCTCTCATCCTCCCATATCTTCGGCCTTCCTTTGACCACCCTTCTTCCCCCCTCCACCCCCGCCCTCCCTCTCCACTCCTCTACTGCCTCCTCCTACTTTTGATCTCTACTCTACCCCTATGCTTAACACCAGTAAAAAATATCACTGTAACACCATCCACTCCTCTATACCACCATCTTTCCTTACCTTCGACCCCACACCCTAATACCCCCCTTATCCCCTCTCTCCCTGTCCTCCCTCACCTACTGCACTCCCTCCCTTAACCAGCGAGCCTCCCAACACTTCGTGCTCAGCCCTCCTCTCCCTGGAAATTAAACTCTCATCTCTTCCATTTCCCAGCGTGTATCGTCCATCTCACTTCTAAGTGTTAAGATATCCCACTTCCCTACCAACCTCCAGAGGAGTTCCTTGCTCCCGTGCCCCAATCAAGCCAACCACAGTCTGTCCTCCAGAGACATCGCCAACTTACTGGCTAGCTACAAGACTACCAACGTCAATCCCCCTCCACTTTCCCCTCCTAATAATCCTACTCAATTCTCTATTTAGAGCATCTCTCCTGTCAGATCTAACCAGCCTCCCTCTTCTTCCCTGGCACCCTCATACAAAAATCTTATCCCTATCTCCCTTAATAGCGCAAACACCCCCATCACCAAAACAGTTGCGTCAGAGCTGCATTGTTTGCTCCACAACTGCAGATCTGCAATCAAGCACAAACTGGAAATTTCCGACGCTATCATCCACCACAATCTTGACATGCTCTTCCTCACTGAGACCTGGTTTAATGACTCCTCTCATACTTTGGTTGATCTTCTGATACCCACTGACTACTCTATCCTCAGAAACGACAGAACTGACAAAATTGGGGAGGTGTCACTATCATCTTCAGAAACTCCCTCAAATTAAAGCCCTTCCTATCAGCCTCTTCCGTACATTTGAATGCCTATCCCTACAACTTCAAGCACATCACGGCTCACATTTCAGGTTCCATGTCATCTACCATCCACCCTGTAACTACTCTCCCTTTTTGGAGATACTCACCGACTTCATAAGTGACCAATTGTCTCAAAGTGACAGAGAGATATTCTTGGGTGACTTCAATCTACACTGGGGCTCTTTGGAAGACTCGGCTGCCAACAAGCTTGCCACCTTTCTCTTAGCCAATGATCTTTTCCAACATTGCTTGGAAATGATACTCTCTAAGGGCTCAATTCTGGACCTTGTTATATCTAAAGCAGACCTGCTCACTACTTCTCCCCATGTCCATGTAGACTGATCAGACCACTTCCTCATTTCCTTAAGTTTTCACCTATTACATGTTATAACACTCGGCCAATCCAAAAGGGCACCTACCTGGTTCCGCAACACTAAAAACATTGATATTGACACTCTGTGTGACTCTGCTTTGCAAGCACTTCCTAGACTAGAGACTGGAGAAGTGTGGCTCACTGGTTAGAAGCGGCAGACCCTGAAGCAGAGGTCAGGCCCGGGACCAGAGTTCAATTCCCGACGCGGCAGGGTCTTGGGCTCAATGTCCACGGACTCGATAATTCTCGCCTCGGTGCCTATTCTAATCATGGGTCCCACTCTGCAACTCTGGGCAATAGCTTGCTTAATCTCCACACTGGCCCCAACAGCGCTGGGATGCCTGGCTTCACCTTGGGGGTGCCCTGGAGGGGGCATCTCACAGGGAAAGCCAGGAAGGGTTCCTCAGCGGTATACAGTGCCAGGATGCCCTGAGATGGGGCGGCAGTGCGCTTTACAAGTATACACACATTTACATTTATATTTACATTTACATTTACTAGACCCTAACTTGAATGTCAATGATCTCACCTCCCATTGCCTCTCAGTCCCAGCAGTCAAATTCGATAAAGTCCCTCCACTCCAAAGCAAAAGGAAAAGACCCACTCCCTCAGCACCTTGGTTCAATAAAGCTCTTTATGATGAAAGAAAAAACCTTAGAATCTTAGAGAAATAGTGGAGACAATCTCCATCCACCACCAATCTCTCTCATTTACATTCGGCAAGATCCAAATACCACAAGCACATCTTCCATGAAGAAGCATCACTTTTCAGATCCCTCCTCGACTCAGCCAAAAACAGACCCAGAAAACCTTTTGACCTCATCAAAAACCCAAACTGCTCTCCCCAAACCATCAAGCCTGAGGATTCTTCAAAGAAAGCAGCAGAATGTGCTATATTCTTTGATGAAAAGGTAGAATCACTATTGGATCAGGTCACCCACCCCAACCCCATTGAGGAGCGAAAATCCTTAGTCACTTGGCAGAACTTTGCCGCCATCTCGTAAGATGACCTTCTCAAATGCATCCTTGAAACCAAACCCTCCAACCATTTCTCTGACCCCATCCCTAGTGGCATCGTCATTGATTTCTACAAAAAAACTCTCTCTTACTGGACCAGGCTAGTTACCCTCTTCCTCAGTCACGGCTCCCTCCCTGCTGCCCTCAAAACCGGACAGGTTACCCCTCTTCTAAAAAAATACCTCCGCAGATGCGAACGACCTCAACAACTTCCACCCCATCACCAACCTCCCTTTTCTTTCTGAAATCACAGAAAATGTGTTGCGAAACAACTTTCCCTACATATTATGGACAATAATCTCCTTGACGTGTTCCAGTCTGGCTTCATTCAAAATTGCAGCACTGAAACATCCCTGCTGCAAGTGATTGATGATGCACTGCATATACTCGATTCTGGGGAATCGTCCCTTCTGATTCTTCTTGACCTCTATGCAGCCTTTGACACTGTTAATCACAACACCCTCCTTAACACTCTTCAACAGAGAATGGGCGTGGAAGGCACAGTGCTTAAATGGATTGCCTCATTCCTCTTGGACAGATCCCAAATGATCAAGATAGCGAACAGTCTTTCGTCTCCATTGGCAGTAGGTCAAGGCGTCCCTCAAGGTTCTATCCTTGCACCCACTTTGTTTAATCTCGATCTGGAACCATTAGGGAACCTCCTAAGTAAATCTGGGATCCACTACCATCTCTATGCGGATGACACTCAAATCTACCTCAAGGTGTCTTCCGCACACGATCACTCACTACTCAACTGTACTCTCAAATCTATTCACAACTGGATGTTAGTTCACCAACTCATTTTCAATCCCACCAAAACTGAATTGCTTCTCCCATCTACCTCTCTCTCCCCTCCTCCGGTTCAATCCTGGATGGATCAGCTGAATTTACTCAACAATAAACCCATCATTGTCAACAGCACTAAATCTCTAGGTGTCATACTTGACAAAGGACTCAACCTAATCTCCCACATCAACTCCATTGCTAAGAACGCACATTACCAGCTGCGCCTTCTGTGGGGGATCTGTTGGTTCTTCCCGGAGAAAGACCTAAAAACATTGGTCGAATCGCTAGTTCTCTATAGACTGGATTAATGCAATTCTCTTCTGACTGGCTTACCCAAATCTCACCTCTCCCCCTCAAATCCATCCTCCATTCAGCAGCTCGCTTTATTTCAGGGTCCAAATGAAGTGACCACATTACTCCTATCCTGTCTTCTCTTCGATGGCTTCACATCGAGGCAAGATCTAATTATAAAACTGCCTGCATCACCCATAAAGCCTTGCACACTTCCTCCCCTTGTTACCTGGCGAATAAACTGAAAATGTCAGGAGGTTCAAGACCTTCTCGGAATGCAGAAAAGTTTCTGCTTGAGCCCCCCTCCTTCAAAAGGGAAAGATCGATGGCTCAATCGTTCTCAGGTAATGCGGTGAGAATCTGGAACTCGCTTCCACCCTTGCACCGTGCCACCATCTCCATTCAGATTTTCAAAGCTGACCTCAAATCTCTTGTCCTTCAAAGACACTTTCAGGACTAATACCCTCATTCTCAGACCCCTCTAGGAAGTTAGTTCATCATTGTAAAGTTTTAATATCGTCTTGTTCATTCCCCACCCTTGATTACTGTGTTTGATATTGTGTTATTGCCTACATGGTTTTACCCTACCTCTCCTGTTTATTTTTATAATGTTCTATTTTGTACCATTTCTCTCATGTAACGTAACTGGTTCTATTGTACAGCGCTCTGACACCTTCGGGTAAAGTCCATGCTATATAAAAATGCAATTAAATAAATAAATAAACCTTCTCACAGAGCCTTACTGTCTCTTCTAGCACTCTCTTGCAGCAAAGTTGCTCTGTCAGTATTCTAGCCACTGCAAACTTTAGCTTGGCCCTCGTGTGGCTGGGGCAGATGCTCAGAAGCAGTGTCACACTTTCCTGCTGTTAAACTGAGGCACCTGGCTGGTAGCAGGTTATGTCACAGTTGGGCCATTATCACCTCAGCTCCCCTGGAGCAACAGCAGCACTGTGCTTTACTTTACCCCTCCCCTGCCAGCCATCACCCTGAGGGTATACTTGGCTGGGGAGGTGGAAGAGTAAGTGAAGGGACCCTACCTTAGGCTTGTTGTTGGCACATCAGCACAAGAGTCTTTAACGCCTGCCGCGGTGCGGGCGTTCTAAAGGGTGGGCAGGGCTGCATCAGCCGTTGGCCGACGGCAGCACTAGGGAGGTAGGTAGTGCTCCCGTCGGCCAACTAGGCCCTGTAGAAAACAGCAGCCAGCAGTAGAAGATGCGCCAGCCATGAGCGAGTAGAGATCCCGTCAGGAGAGAAAAGGGTCTCCAGGCCGCATCAGCAGGCTCTGCTTTCGGGAATAGGTGGTTCTGGAAATGAAGGGCCCTTCTAGTTGATGCAGCATAACTTATTGCGGGCCGAGGGTTGCGGAGCTCCAAGTTGTGCGACTAACACAGTCGCTATCCTGGCCAGGCCCCCCTAGAGAATTGAGTCTTTGGAGAATTTCTGAACAAATGTGATAATGTTAGTGTCCCCTCTAGTATTTCTGCCACTTTTCAAGGTACAGCAGGCTGGTGACACTCAGCCCAAACATTGGTTTCAGACAACCTTGTCAAAGTGCTTATGAAGTCTCGCCTGGAATAGTCTGCCACTTCCAGCTTGGACCACTTGGACAAGCGGGTATGCACAATATTCTTGTGGTCGAATTACAAGACTCCCACCCTTGGCTGAAATTACATCACTGACTGTCCACTAGCGAAATTCTGTTTTCTCTTGAAGCCTAAAAAATGTCTGTATCTGTGCCTGCAGTGTTGTGCCCCGATTGGGGATCAATTACTTTAGTGGGTAGCGAGGTGCTATACTAGTGATGCTAAAAATAGGATGCTGAGAGCTTTTCAGGAGCTTCCGTATCAGGCCATATATTTTTTAGCCAGAGTGCCAGGCGAGTTGGATCCTGCCTTGCTCTTGTGAGAATCTGTGCCCTTCACTGAGCCTTCTACATTGAGTTGCTGCATAATGGGTTTTTAAGGCCACTGGCAATACTCTTGTTAAATGACTGCTGAACCGAATTGTCCAGTGCGTTGACGTTATCCTCTAAACCATCATTGGCATCATCAATCAATCAATCATTGGTTTGTTAAGCCCAACTACTCACCCAAGAGGGTCTCAGGTGCTGGAGGGTGCAGTTCCCGGATGTTCATAGCTATCCGTCGAAGAGCCAGGTCTGGAGGTCCTTAGTGAACTTGGAGAGTGTTGGCGTCTGTTGGAGGTGGAGAGGGATGGTGGTCCATACCTAGGCCGCGAGGAAGGAGAAGGAGCGACCTCCTGTTCTGCTCTTCTTGATGCCCGGCACCGTAGCAAGGGAGAGCTGGGCTGGTCAGAGTGATCTTTGGGATGCCTGGAACGAAAGTCGGTGGTTCGGGTAGGCAGGTCCAGTGTTGTGGCGGGCTTTGTGGGCGTGGGTGAGAAGCTTGAAGGTGATTCTCTTCTCAATGGGTAGCCAATGTAGTGTCCGCAGATGTTGGGGTATATAGCAGTGGCCCGGTAGGTTGAGGACTAATCTGATGGAGGCGTCCTAGATGTTCTTGAGTTTGGGGTGAGGTTATTTTTGATTCTGGCGTAGAGAGCATTGCCGTAGTCCAGTCTGCTACTGATGAGGGCGTGGTGACAATGTTCCTGTGTTCAAGGGGGATCCAATTGAAGGTCTTTCATAGGAGTCTGAGGGTGTGGAAACAGGAGGAGGAGACAGCGTTGATTTGGCGGTCCATTTTGAGTTGGGAGCCCAGGATGATTCCGAGGTTGCATAAGTGGTCAGTGGGGAAGGGTGGGTTCCTAAGGGCGGGGGCCACCAGATGTCGTAATAGGCGGAGGCGCCTTCATAGTAGTCATAATATTCATCAGATTCGAAAGGTTGTGATCACTACACATTTTGAGATCCTTAGTGAGGCGCCTAATGCTGTGGGGGGGGGGGGGGCTAGAGGGGGGATGTCAACCCATAAGGCTTATGCAGAGAAAAAATAGGAACAAACCACTTCTGAGGTAAGGGGAGAAGCACAGCCCTTAGGAGGAAATCTTGATCTATAATTATTACAACCCTACTACCTCAGCATGAAAAGGGTCTCACAGGTCTCAAGAGCTCTACTCAAATATTTGGGAATCATAAGCCTTCAGTGACAAACTCGCTGATGCACTCGCTCTTGGTCCTGACTCAATTTTACAGCCATGTGTCGGAGTATAAATAGTGCTTACTTTGTAACAAAATAAGTACCAGGGCCCTCGTCAGGAGGCCACTGGAATTTGCACCATCCATTGCCCCTGGCAGCACTGCCAATGACAGAACAAACAGAACTACAAACCATCATATTCCTACAAGTGTGACAATTCAGACTATTTCAGACCCCCAGAGCTTTGAGAATGGCTTTGGAGTTAGGCATTAGTCATTTTTATTCTATGTTTAATTAATAAACTACTGTTGTTATGCTCATCTCTAAATTAGACAAACAGATCCACCATGTGGCAGACTGTCATAAGTGCCGGTGTTGACAATTAAGAGCCGGTGTTGAGCACCGGAAACCACCGGCTCAAATTAAGCATTGCATGTAATTCCGTTAGTTCGCGGGCTTGAGCATGCATGTGCATAGCAAGCGTATAGAAATGAGACTGCATGTTTGGAGTCACCGTAGCCTCATTGCAGTCCTGAGCCCTTATCTCCCGCTCCATGTTACCAAGCAACTGAAAAAAGGGATTGCAATCGCTTTTCAATTGAGGCATTGCAATGTTCTTACTGGGAAGCATCTGAGCCTGAAGACACTCAATGTGAGTTAAACAAATAACCCACAAAAATGAGCATACACACAGCTGCGGGCTATCAACGGTAACTGCTCGCTAAAATAAGGAAACAACAACAGTAAACCAACACCGAATCACCAGGCAGGTCATTTGGTACAGCAAGAATCCATAAAGAGGCACTTTACTGACTGCGGCAGCAGCAAAGAAGGAGGCTGAAAGATGGTGTCAGACTATTTGTAAGGGGTGGTGACTGTTGATTGATGGATATTGTTATGACTCATTCTCATTGTTTATGGGAAAAGTCGTTTTTGGTTTACTGTTTTCTCATGAGCTGCTGTTGGTTTGCAGTAAAGAGATGATTAGCATAATCTGAGCCTCCGGTCCTGCATAGCATCTGTGAGCTCCTTATGAACTAGACACCCCCCGCTGTGCACTCTTGGCCTGGATGTGTTTGCTGTAGGTGAGTTAGACGTTGCCGGGGAAGGCCATCTTGTCAATTAGGCTGTTTGTGTTGTCGGTGTTGTCTTGCGATGAAGGCTGGCTAGTGTGAACTGAATATAAGCAGCAAGTACAAGCCAATGTACTAAGATTGTGGACAAAATAGCCAAAAACCTATAGGTGAGGCGTCAGCACTGATGGTGGCATATTATTGGAGTAGTGTGTCTTTTGTGGAAGCCAGCAAAAAGTGTGTCCTAATCTGGCCATAAGAAGGCCAGGGTTGTGGCCACGGTTCCAGACTGAGTTTCTTTTTTAATTTTCTTTTGTAGCCAAAGTGTGGGATTTAGATAAATCTCAAATAGACGGGGTTCAAGTAGAAAGTGGATTAGTTGGTGAATCCTAGATATCTGCCCTAGTAATTTTTGATTTGTGTCATTAGCTTGCTAGTCTAGAGTGTTTCAGGTAATGTGAGGATATTATACTATCTCCACCACTTTGCCACTTCGTGAGTCATCGAGTATCTTGGAATTTACAAACCATGAGATAGAACTGGGCATTATCGTCAATGCTGAATGATGGAAGGGCGTCACTTTTTGCTCTTTTTTTTTGTTTTTTTAACTTTTTATTACATAAAACAACAAAAAACACATCAACAAACAAACAAGGCAATAGGGCGAAAGTACAACCATTAGGCATGTGCTCAAGGAGGGCGGGAGATACATGACAACAGGAGAAAAAATTCGTTGAATACAGATGAGGGGGGGCCGAAGGCGAAATTGCATATAAACAGTACAATATACCACAGCATTGCCGGAATGCAGGTCAGGGCGATTGAGAAGGACTAGGAATCTCTGCTACTGGGGGCGTACATATATCTCCCCGGTATGAGTTCCACTGGTTCCAAATCTTTCCCCATTTTCTGGGTCTACCTCTTGCTATATACACCGTTTTCTCTCTGAACATGCACCAGTCCATACTCTCTTTCCAGGCAGTCACTGTGGGTGGCCTCCGGGACCCCCATAATTGTGCAATATCTCGTTTGGCTATCATATTAGCAAGAGTCACCCATCGAAGCTGCGACACATCATAATCATTTGGGCCCCACACGTTCAACAGACATTGCCGGGCTTCTGGCATCATCACAACACCCGTTACTTCATTCATCACTTCATGTATACGATTCAAAAAACGCATCACCTCAGGGCATTCCCAGAATATATGAAGATAGGTGCCAAGGAGACCACAACCACGCCTACATAAGCCATCAGCGGAATAGCCCATATGGATCAGACGGGGGCCGGTGACATAGATTCGATGGAGGATCTTGAGTTGGACCAGGCGGTGACGGGCCGGAATGGCAACCTCCCTGGGAGAGGAGATCGCGGATTGCCAGTCCTCATCATCAAGTTCAATACCATCAGCAATCCAGGTGTCCCGAAGGCGATCAAGCAAACTCGATCGGTCATTAATCATCTTTTTATAAAACAATGAGATGGTACTATCCGGCACATGACCATCCAATATACGATCTTCGAGGGGGGAGGATTCCGGAATGTCACTACCCACAGGAAACACAGAATTCAAGGCATGGCGTACTTGAACATAACGAAAAAAATTCCCTGTCACTCAGCTGATATTCCACTGGTAAGTCCGAAAAGGTCTTCACCCCACCTTTAACCCAAAGATCAGGCACTTTACTAATACCGATCGTGTCCCATTTATCAAACCCCTTCGTCTTCCATAGACAACCCAATTTTGCGGAGTAGCGCCGGTCAGTCTATTGCTCCAACCCATAGCCGCAGTCGCGCTATGCCATACACGCACGGCTATAGCGGTAGGTCCCGAAAGTTGTAAACGGGAAGATCCCGAGTAGAGCGCCCTGTTGTAATCACCACCCGGGAGCAGCCACCTATCCATTTCAAATGCTGGATTCAGTGCCGGACCATACATCCCATGGTTGATGGCAGCAAGTTGGGAAGCCCAATAATACCTTCGAATATCCGGAAGCGCTATGCCGCCATCATACCAGGGAAGTGTTAATTTCGGAAGAGCGATGCGTAAACGTCCGTCCCATATCAACTGCCTCTGCAAGGATTCTATCTCCCGAAAATATTTCGACGGGATCACATCAAAACTGTTCTGAAGTGCATATAGGAATCGCGGTAAGGACATCATTTTAAAAAGGGCCGCACGCCCTAAAGGAGACAACGGCAATTTAAGCCAGCGCACTACATCCGAGCGCAACCGTTGGAGTGGTGGGAGTAGATTGCGTTCATAGCGAACCGCCGGGGCCAGCGAGATAAAGACACCCAAGTATTTAAAACCAGACTGCGACACCTGGATGGGGCAGCCCCGCGGTAAACGAGGGACACCACCCGCGAGCACATAAATATAGGATTTTGACCAGTTAATAACAAAGCCAGAGTTCTTCCCGAAGGAGTTAAGCACGTCGAACAACACGTTAAGCATTTTTTGGGGAGATGTGAGGTACAATAAAATATCATCCGCGTACAAGGAGATACGATCTTCAAAGTCCGGAGTCCAACGTATACCATTCATTGAGGGCTCCCATCGTAGCCAAGCAGCAAGTGGCTCCAACGCAAGAGCAAAGAGAAGCGGGGATAACGGACAACCCTGCCGCGTGCCCCTCCCAAGAGCAAAAGGCATGGAGACCCGACCATTGACCACTACCTGCGCCAGTGGCGTTTCATACAGGAGTTTGACCCAACTAATAAAGCCAGCGCCAAAACCAAACTTGGCGAGTGCGGCCCAAAGATACGACCATTCAATTGTGTCAAATGCCATCGTGGCGGCCAGGGACGCCAAGATGGACGGTTCGCGCAACGTCTGGGCCCTCGAGAGAACACCATGCAAACGCCGCAAATTCAATGCCGTGTTACGATGAGGGATAAAGCCCGACTGATCCGGATGAATCAGGTCGCCGATCACCGTAATCAGACGATTAGCGAGTAACTTGGCAAGAATCTTAGGCTCCGCATTTAAGAGCGAAATAGGTCTGTAAGACGCGCAACGATCCCGTGGCTTGCCCTCCTTGTGGATTACCACAATGGTCGCAAGACGCTGATCTCAAGGGAGGGAGCCATTTTCTCGCGCAGCCAAAAACATATCTCGAAGATAAGGTGCCAGCGTATCAGGTCGTAGCTTATACAATTCGATAGGGAGGCCATTGGGACCCAAAGCCTTGCCGGAGCGAATAGAGCGCCTCGCAAGGGCTACCTCATCCACCGAGGGCGCGGCATCCAAACAGTCCCGATCCGATTCTGACAAACAAGGAAGTGCAATATTTTTAAGTAACGACTGAGAATCCTCCTCGGGCCTGTCGGACACCGAGGTATACACCTCTCGGAAATAATCAGCAAAGCATTCAACAATTTTAACAGGGTCTGTCACACGCATACCATCCAATTTCTCAATTACAGGAACCACACGACTCGCTCTCTCCTTTCTATCCAGCCAGGCAATCAATTTTCCTGCTTTGTCGCCCACATCATACAACCGTCCCTGCTGTTCCCTACTCATCATCTTTGCCGCATCAGTAACCAAAGTTTTATATTCCAACTGCTTAAGGTGGAGAATATGCAATGCGTCTCGAGTTACATCTCGCTCCAATGCAGTCTCTAATGCAGTAATTTCCGTCTCGAGACGAACAATTGCCTCATTCTTACATTTCTTGGCACATCCAATCAAAGACAATGCCTGTCCCCTGATAACAGTCTTGAAAGCTTCCCACAACGAAACAGGCGAGGACACGGAACCCACGTTTTCAGCAAAATACAAATCTAGTGATTTAATCAATTCAGTACGGGTTTTGGGGTTAAGAAGATACCAGGGTGAATCGGGGGTACCCTCCCTTCAGCGCCTGTGTTCAAATTAAAATGAAACCAGAGAGGGGAATGGTCTGATATACCCCGAGCCAGGTGTCTAATCTCTCCAATCGAAGGGGACAGGGCAGCCGGCACTAGGATATAATCCAATCTAGAAAGACTACCATGTGCTCCCGAGTGGAAAGTAAACTGTGTCTGCTCCGGATGCATAAGCCGCCAACAATCCACCAGCCCCAATGTCTCCAGGAAGTCACCCAACCAGGATTGTGCAGCAGTAAGGTCTCTTGGGGGATAGCGGTCCGCTCTGCCGGAGACGACGGAGTTAAAATCACCACCTAATATCAGAACACCCTCCGGGAGACCAAAAACCATCCGCCCCAAGTCTGCAAATGTTGTGGATTGTAGGCCAGGAGAAACATAGACCGACACCAACGAAACTGTTCTTCCTTCCCACCTCCCCACAAGTGCTACATATCGACCCCTGGTATCGAGAACCACATCATCAACCTCGAGGGGGAGTGAGGTCTTAAGCAATACACCCACCCCTCTAGAACTAGATCTAAATCCAGAATGGGCAGCAAGATGATAACCCCGTCTGTTAAGAGCGTAACAAGAATTCCCAATCAAGTGTGTCTCTTGTAACAGTACAACGTCGGGCGAGAGGCGCCGCAAAAGCTGCATAACCACCCCTCTCTTTATCCGATCACCCAACCCATTCACATTCCAGCACAGAACCCTCAATCCCCTACCCCCCATCCAAACCCACGACAAACTCCCATCTCAGAACGAGCACCACACCAATGTCCGAAATAGTAATAGTTTGTTGCCTTGAAAAAGAAAAAACAAACAACCCCAACACATTTCCCCCCCTCCCCCCAATGTTCCCAACACAACTCCCCCCCACCCTGCACCCCTGCACAGACTCGGAAGCCACCCCAATTTGCAGTGTGCCTGTTGCCCTAACAATAAAAAACAACAACTAATCTACACAAAGAAACCCCAGAGGAGGAAAGGGTCCCTTTGTCCCCGCTACCTCCCAGGATACGCAGGGAACGATCAAAGAAGTCAGTGAACCACAGCTGTCCACGGTGAATAGTACACCGGACACAGACACCATTGTCATTCTTGGTCCATTAGGCCCCCCTCAGCGCCACCAGTGTGGTCCTGGCCAGCACGGCGAGCGGACAAAGTGTCCAACCAATCACTTGCTTCCTCAGGCCGGACGAAAAAGAATGTCCGATTGTCGTATTCAACACGCAGTCGGCCCGGGAACAACATCGCGTATTTCAACTCCATGTCTCTAAGCCGCCGTTTCACCCCTTGAAATCCCATTTGTTGCTTCTGGACCGACTGGGAAAAGTCCGGATAAAAGTTCACAGCAGCATTCTCGAACTGCGTAGGACCACTTGTCCGTGCCGCCTGCAAGATGGCGTCGCGGTCCCTGAAGTTGAAGATTCGTGCGATAATCGGACGAGGGGAAAACCGGGCTTTGCCTGACCCCCCGGCACCCTGTGTGCACACTCAATAGCAAAGAATTTGCTCAAGCCCTTGGGTGCAAGATGATTGAGGATAAGGTCCTCTACTCGAAGATCAGTAGAGAGTGAACTAGAGTCTTCCGGGACCCCAATAATACGCACGTTGTTGCGCCGTGCACGGCCCTCAAAATCCTCCAAGCGACGAGCAAAAAAGTCATTAGCAGTTCTAAGGTTGCGCACTTCTGTTTGCAAGTCGGACACATCCGTTGTGAGGCTGGATGTCTTTAGATCAAGTGACTTCACCTTCTTGTTCGTCTTGGCCAAATCAGTTCTAATTAGGTTGACATCAATGCCCACCGTGTCCAGCTTCAGAGCCAGGGCTTCATACTGTTGGCCAATAGAGGTCTTGATACCAGCAATGGCGCCCATTACGTCCTGCAGCGTTAAGTCCGCCGACATCGCAGGATCGTCGTCAGCCTCCTCCCGGGTCTTAGGTATGCCACCGGGGGATCCTTTAGAAAGTGCGTAGCGGTCCATGACATTCGTCTGGGCTGAGCCTCCTCGGAAGGTGGTCTTGACTTTTCGTTTTTCACCCTCGGACTTGCCCGTCATGGCGAGCCGGGTGCCCCGAAGGGAAGCTTGGGATCTGGTCCAAATGGCTCCTTAGAATTCACCCACAAGAATACCAGAGGCAGAGACGAGTCAATTTGAATCCACAGCCAAACTGTCGCTAGCTCCGAGCCCAATGAGCTGGCATAGGAGCCAGCCCGACCAGCCCTCACCCGCAGAGGGGATACAGTGTGCAGGAGAAACGAAACCGAAAGTGAGGTGAGGCTGTGAACTGATCCCCACCAGCCGTTGTTGTTGAAGTACGATCTGGGTAAAGCCACTACTCAAGGCCCAGGTTGTCCCATGGAGAAGGCCACAAACTTCAGGATGGCGTAACTCGGGGACCCGACGTCCGATTCCGATCCTGGAACCTGCTAGTACATCAGCCGGGTTGTGTCTTCAATGATCTTCCGACAAATCAGGATATTGTCCAGGATAAATGCGGGAGGCGGCGAGGGTTCTCGGGAGCCCTGTGCTCACGCGGCCATCTCGGATGCGCGCGAAGCTCCTCCTAGCACTTTTTGCTCTTTTTTGCTAATACCTTGGTTAAAATTTGGGCCAAGTAAAAAAAAAAATCTTGATCCAGGGGAGGCTGCCCAAAAAAGAGTTGAATTTGGATTTTTTAAGAATAGCCGTAATGGTCTTTGATATATCTCTTGTTGCTTTCAGGAGCTCTTGATTTTATGTTGATCCTTCTAGTAAGGGGCAAAGGCTGAGCTGGTGGCTATGGATCAGGAGTCGCATGAAGGCTATGAACGTGGGGTTCTGCAGAATTTCAGGACTAAAGTGGAACATGTTCAAAAGGTAGAAAATTTGCAGAGGGACGTTTCTTGATTTTATTCGTTAGAGGGCATCATGGTCAAGTGTGGGAAGGGACTAGGTGGTAGCTCATCACCAATATGTTTTATAACAGTCAGGTATGTTTTACAACAGTCAAGAGTGGCCTGGATCCGTTTGTGACTTGGCCAAGTTGCGTGTTGAGGTTGGAGGATTTGGCGTGCCAGAAGTTTGCTTTATAATTTTGTGGCAGCTTTCAGGTTTTGCAAGTTAAGGAGGATGTTGAGTGGACCTCTGTTTATTCAGACCTGCGTATGGCACATATTTGTCATCGCTGTGGTTAGCTGTATACCAGTGGGCAGACAAGATGTCACATTCCAATTCTTGTGTTGATAACTTATGTGTTTTTTAAAATGTATTTCACATGGATGAAAGCCTGGTGCTGTATGTGAAAAGCTGCCCCACTCTTCCCCATTTTTTCACCTGATGGCTTCCGACGTGGGGGCTAAACAGATATCAGTTCTTTAAGTTTACAAGTGGAGCAATGGCTGAATGTTAGTGTCTCTGAACTGCCTTCCTATCTAATTTCAAGAGAGTAATCTCCCTTACCTGCTTGGTTGGTTGGTTGGTGATGGTTTATCATAGTTGTACCCCTGACGATAAAACCTATTGACTATTCTGGGTCAAACTCATGCAGCCCTAATAACTGGACCATCTTCCTCATCCGAGTTTGTAGTAAGTTTATTAATGTAATAGTAATTGTATTTATATAGCACTTACTACCCCTGACGAAGCGTCAAATCACTTTTTGGTGAGAAGCATTCTACTCCAGAACCCAAAAAAGATGAGTGGTGGATTAGTATAGGGAAATATAAGTTAGTTTGAACAGTGGACATGCAAGTCTGTTAGTTGGATTGAACAGGCTAATGGAGGGATAGAAGAGTCTAAGGGCCAGATGTAGGTGGCTCATTACCGGTCGGTAACGGCCGAAATTAACGAATTACGGCCGTTACCGACCGGTAATGGGCTTTTCTTATGTAAGGGGCCAAAATTAAAGAATCTGTAATTTACCGAATCGGTAATTTAAGGAATCGGTAAATTACCGATTTCTTAAATACCGATTCAGTAAATTACCAGGGCCTAGATGTAGGTAATTTCATTTTACCACTTCTTAAATACCGAATTTTACCGATTCGGTATTTAAGAAGTGGTAAAATAGAGGGGGGGGATGTAGGTATTACAGAATCGGTAAATACCGAATCGTTAAGATTTAATTTAATTACCAATTAATAATCAATTAACAATTATATAATTAACAAAACAATTATTTAAAGAACATTATTACTTAATTACATCTAAATTACTTCCCACCCTATTCCCCTATAAACCCACAACCCACTACAGAACATAATTATCAATTAATCAATTAATTAAAATGAATTACCAATTAATTAAAATTAATTACCAATTAATTAAAATTAATTTATAATTCCTACTAATTAATAATTAATTTAACATAATTAAATTACTTCCCACCCTATTCCCCTATAAACCCACAACCCGCTACAGAACAGATTTATCAAGTAATCAATTAATTAAAATTAATTACCAATTAATTAAAATTAATTTATAATTCCTACTAATTAATAATTAATTTGACATAATTAAATTACTTCCCACCCTATTCCCCTATAAACCCACAACCCGCTACAGTACTAAAATACAAAATTTAATTAAATTACATAAAAATAAATTTAAAACATAATAAATACCTAATATTATACACAAAAATAATTTAAAATTCGATATTTGTAACATCGAAATTATTAACATCGATATTTCAAACTTCGATATTACTAATATCGATATTAAATCTATCGATATTACTTACCTTCTATATTATGTCCCTTCGATATTTAAACTTCGATATAATTGTATATCGATATTTAAATATCGATATTTTGTCTGCATACCCCAAATCTCACCTCTCCCCCTCAAATCCATCCTCTATTCAGCAGCTCGCTTTATTTCAGGGTCCAAACAAAGTGACCACATTACTCCTATCCTGTCTTCCCTTCGATGGCTTCCCATCGAGGCAAGATCTAGTTATAAAACTGCCTGCATCACCCATAAAGCCTTGCACACTTCCTCCCGAAGTTACCTGGTGAATAAATTGAAAATGTCAGGAGGTTTGAGACCTTCTCGGAATGCGGAAAAGTTTCTGCTTGAGCCCCCCTCCTTCAAAAGAGAAAGATCGATGGCTCAATTGTTCTCAGGTAATGCAGTGAGAATCTGGAACTCGCTTCCGCCATTGCACCGTGCCACCACCTCCATCCAGATTTTCAAAGCTGACCTCAGATCTCTTCTCCTCCAAAGACACTTTCAGAACTAATACCCTCATTCTCAGAACCCTCTAGGAAGTTAGTACATCATTGTAAATTTTTTATATCGTCTTGTTCATTTCCCACCCTTGATTGCTGTGTTTGATATTGTGTTATTGCCTACATGGTTTTACCTTACCTCTCCCGTTTATTTTTGTAACATTCTATTTTGTACCATTTCTCTCATGTAACGTAACTGGTTCTATTGTACAGCGCTCTGACACCTTCGGGTAAAGTCCGCGCTATATAAAAATGCATTAAATAAATAAATAAATAAACGGGTCCACAGAGCCTTACTGTGTCTTCCAGCGCTCTCTTGCAGCAAAGTTGCTCTGTCAATATTCTAGCCACTGCGAACTTTAGCTTGGCCCCCGTGTGGCTGGGGCAGACGCTCAGAAGCAGTGTCTCACTTCCCTGCTGTTAAACTGAGGTGCCTGTCTGGTAGCAGATTATGCCACAGTTGGGGGCCATTATCACCTCAGCTCCCCTGGAGCAGCAGCAGCTCTGTGCTTTACCTTAGCCCTCTCCTGCCAGCCATCGCCCTGAGGCTATACTTGGCTGGGGAGGTGGAAGAGTAAGTGACGGGGCCCCACCTGGCCTTGTTGTTGGCACTTCAGCACAAGAGTCTTTAAGGCCTTTGTAGAGGGGAGTGTATGTTTGCTTAGGCGTCGCTGTGAGACATCTTTCACAGAGAAACTTTGAGAGGATGTAACGTTAGGGTCAGAGCTGCTGAATTTGGAAATAGGTTCGAGTCCCAGCCTCACCTCAACATCCTGTGATTCTGGGCAAATGACAATAATCTTCTGTCTGCACATGTATTAAGAGCCTGCAAATGCTGGAATAATAATAAAAGAGGATTCTTTATCCAATAATAAAGATGTCCCTATTCCTTCTTGCCATGGCTTTTCTACCTTTGTTTAATTATTAACTATCTGTCATGGATCATTAAAGCAGCTTTAGACCACATTTTAAACTCCTTTCACCTTATGTTTATTGTTTAAAGTACATATTGATCAGAGGAGAAAATGCCAGCATTAGGCGATCATCTTAATTTTCCTATGACCAGACATTAAAATACCAGTAATGCTGGTTAAAAAATGGGCAGGTGGCAAACATAGCCACGTCTGGAGTTGTGGCCTTTGGGCCACTTTATTTCACCTCACTCGCCCAGGCAAAAGGTAGTGCATCTAGATTTTACCAATGTTTCTGGCTCTATGTGCTTTAAAATATGTAATTTATAAAACATTTCTCTAAAAATGTGCCCAATGCGATTAGCCTAATGCTGTTTTATAAATGGGTGAAATCCGGGAATGTGGGCCACTTTTTTAGGTTGTGCCCGGGCCGAATTGTGATCGCAATCCGACCTTGGTCATCTGGGTGGGCGCATGTTCGGCAGCACAACTCGGCCCTGTAGAAAACAGCAGCCAGCAGTAGAAGATGCGCCAGCCGTGAGTGAGTAGAGATCCCGTCAGGAGAGAAAAGGGCCTCCAGTCCGCATCCGCAGGCTCTGCTTTCGGGAATAGGTGGTTCTAGAAATGGAGGGCTCTTCTAGTTGATGCAGCATAACTTATTGCGGGCCGAGGGTCGGGGAGCTCCAAGTTGTGCGACTACCACAGTCGCCATCCTGGCCAGGCCCCCCTAGAGAATGGAGTCTTTGGAGAATTTCCGAATAAATGTGATCATGTTAGTGTCCCCTCTAGTATTTCTGCCACTTCTCGAGGTACAGCAGGATGGTGACACTCAGCCCATACATTGGTTTCAGACCACCTTGTCAAAGTGCTTATGAAGTCTCGCCTGAAATAGTCTGCCACTTCCAGCTTGGACCACTTGGACAAGCGGCTATGCACAATATTCTTGTGATCGAATTACAAGACTCCCACCCTTGGCTGAAATGACATCACTGACTGTCCACTAACGAAATTCTGCTTTCTCTTGGAGCCTAAAGAATGTCTGTATCTGTGCCTGCAGTGTTGTGCCCCGATTGGGGATCAATTACTTTAGTGGGATGCGAGCCGCTATACTTGTGATGCTAAAAATAGGATGCTGAGAGCTTTTCGGGAGTTTCCGTATCAGGCCATATATTTTTTAGCCAAAGTGTCAGGCGGGTTGGATCCTGCCTTGCTCTTGTGAGAAACTGTGCCCTTCACTGAGCCTTCTCCATTGAGTTGCTGCGTAATGGGTTTTTAAGGCCACTACCAATACTCTTGTTAAATGACTGCTGAACCGAATTGTCCGGTGCATTGACGTTATCCTCTAAACCATCATTGGCATCATCAATCAATCAATCATTGGTTTGTTAAGCCCAACTATTCACCCGAGAGGGTCTCAAGGTGCTGGGGGTACAGTTCCTGAATGTTCATGGCTAACCGTCGAAGAGCCAGGTGTTGAAGTCCTTAGTGGACTTGGAGAGTGTTGGCGTCTGTCGGAGGTGGAGAGGGATCGTGTTCCATGCCTTGGCCGCGAAGAAGGAGAAGGAGCGACCTCCTGCTCTGCTCTTCTTAATGCACGGCACCGTAGCAAGGGAGAGCTGGGCTGATCAAAGTGATCTTTGGGGTGCCTGGAACAAAAGTTGGTGGTTCGGGTAGGCAGGTCCGGTGTTGTGGTGGGCTTTGTGGGCGTGGGTGAGAAGCTTGACGGGGATTCTCTTCTCAATGGGGAGCCAATGTAGTGTCCGCAGGTGTTGGGGTATGTGGCAGTGGCCCGATAGGTTGAGAATTAGTCTGGTGGAGGCGTCCTAGATGTTCCTGAGTTTGGGGGTGAGGTTCTTTTTGATTAATGTGGAAAAGTAAATTTTGCCATGTTCTGTGTCCCTACGCGTCCTCCATCATATGTTATATGTGCATGATTAATATGCATATGTTATTCCCCATGTTCGATTAAAGACGCAATTATAGTTGTGTCCACCTTTAGTATGTCAGTTTCCAGTTCTCGTGAATACTACGAATATCAGGCCTATGTAAAGCTACGTTGCCACGTTTCTCAGTGTGCACGTTATTCCATTGTAAAGTCTCCGTTTCTAGGCCTCAAAAGGGCCCGGACACCAGATTCAGCTTCTGACTCCCGAAGCCTCGCTGAGGAGCGATACAGCCCCCACCTGTATCCTCGACCCTTCACTTACTTCCTGCCTCACAGTGCCCGGTTCAGCCTGGCTCTGCCTCTGAGTCTGCCAAGAGTATGTTATGATTCCAGTTATCAGTTCAGTCCTCCTTCTCTGCATTCCTAAGCTACTGAATCGCATCAATAGTTTCCGTCATTGTCTAGCCTTTACGTCTCCACGTTAGAGAAATACTGCATTTAATGGTCATTTAATATTCTTCATCACGCACTACATGTAGAATAATGCATGCTCCAGTCTTAGAGTCTTAGAGTCTGTTAGCCTTTACCATGATAACTTTTGGATTCTATCAACATGTTCTCAAAACATCAGATACTAGATACTGCTTAGGTACATGTCGCCCTGACTCTCCAGACTTCAGTCTCTGCTCCTAGCACAGAGTTCGTAGCCCCCAGCTTCTCCTAGTAACACGTCATTGCCAGTTTGCGCGCACCATTAGGTCAGAGGTCCCGGCTCCTTAGGTAGCCCCCTCCATGTCTCCACCCCATTCATGACATATTCTGTTACGTTTGCATCACATGTCTATGTATACGCCTCTGTTACACCCACTTTCACCCTTATCTTTCGCGACTGCTATTGACCACACCCACTGCTCCGCCTATCCTATGTACTGTAATGCAACTGTTTTAGTATATATGTTCGTGTATTGTTATTAAAAGCCAGCGCGCTGATCCCAGATCCTGTCCCGGCAGCTGCCGGGCCCTGCTATCCTATTCCTGTGCAGGTTGTCCTGTTCCTGTCCTTATGCTGTATTAAACCTGCAAAACTCCTACTACCTCGAATCTTGACTCTTATTTATTGAGCTATCTGTTATTCATTTAAGCATTCAAAAAAGAGAGGTATTATTTATTTATTTACCACAGAATGGCGCCCGAACAGGGACTTGCCCTTTCCCCACGCGCCGGTGAAGCCACGCCGGCCCCCTGACCCTCTGCAGCCGTGACGGAACCATACCGTGCACGTGCAGATATTTCTGCTTCAAGTATCCCTCAGGCCCACGGAGGAGACGGAGGAGGCGGTCCAGCATCCAGACGAGGCGGTGGAGGAACGCGGCGAGTCCCGACCAGAGCCCAAGCCGAGAGTCCAAGGTCCGAGGTATCCGGAGGTCCACCCGTAACTGAAGTCCGAAGTTCGTCGTCCGTCGTCGTAGCAGTCCAGTCCAGTCCGAGGCCTTCCGTTCTTGCTGCCCGGTGAGTACCGTTACTGGGGTAGTATCTAGACAGGGTCAATTTGATTGACTCTGGTCCGTGGGTTGGTGGTACACAGACCCACAAACGAAGTGTCCACTTCGGTGGATACGGGTCCTGACGTGTCTCTGTATGAGACCGGTAAGTTTCGTACTGTTTCAGCAGTGCATCTAGTTTCTGTTCTAGTCAGTTCTGTTCTCGAGAAAATTCAGGTATTCTGTTTTCCGTATTCCAGGTAGTATTCTGTTCGAACTGTTATTCTAAATGTTCTTCATGTATTTTGATGTTGTGGTATGAGTGTGAAGTAGTTATCGTGTTTATTGTGTAATTACGTATTGTGTCTCAGTTACAGTTCAGTCATGCCCTTGTTTTCTAAGTTACGTCAGTTAAAAACTAGAAAGGGTCTGCTGGAAGCAGCAGTTCCTGTCCCGCCTAGGGACAGTCCAGGTCATTTTATGTATCAGAAGCATGGCATAAGTGCCATATTATATCTAGATTTATGGGTAGATTATACCAAAGAGTTAGAGGAAAAGTATAGATGGCCTGTGTCAGGCACATGGGATGCCGAGTGCATCATGAGAGTAGAAGAAGCATTATGGAAAAAGAAAGCCAGACAGTCACAGAAAGATGCCATCGAGTTATGGCGCAAAGAATCTCATAAAAGAACCGAAAAAGAAATCAGAAAGTCAGAATTAAGTAGAGAATCCTTGGAACGAGCCCAAGAAAGGGAATTAATCGAGATTGGTGAACGAGTTAAAACCGAACAGTCAGACAGACAGAGGCATGCTCTTATTAAGGGTATGTATCCTCTTCTTGCCGAGGGCCTGCCAAAAGCGACACCATTAGTTCCGACACCATTAGTTCCGACCAAGCTACGTCACAAACCGACCGCAGCTGATATTTTCATTTCGTCCTATTTGGACGACACAGTCCCAGAATATGCAAATCCTGTTCGCGCTCCGCCAGTCCCTGTAAATCAGGCACTCCCCGTTTCTCCAGACACCGGGGTACCCCTTGCAGTACCTGTTACGGTACCCCCGGTCCAGCCCGCCATACAAGTCCAGTCTGCATTTCCATTTCCCACTCTGCCAGGACGAAGAGCATCAGTAGACGATTCTAGTTTAGGGGCCGCAGGAGGAGGTCCTCCTCAGACCCCGCCGCCACACAAGCGTTTAACGTTAGTCGAATTACATGCTCAAGCGTCACAGCGTACGCCCAGATATCAGTCCGTTGCAGAAATAAGGAAAGCCCTTAATGAATGCGGCTATGATCCAGTCCCAGGCGAGGATAATATGGTTTTATATTCATTACGCGTAAGAAAGGTGGCCGAGTATCTAGTCACCCTACCGAATATGAAAGAAGATCTAGACAGAATATATCGTTTCATCCGTACAGGGGATGATCCAGAAAGCATTGGCGAAGTCATGTCTCAAAGGAAAGCCGAGATCCAGCTCATGATACTAAAGTTTTTGATTAATTGTTTAATAAGAGAACAAGATTACCCGTCCAAAGATCAAGCCGAAATGAGAACCCTGACAAAGTGGAGTGATAATATAGCCGAGGGTAAGCACAGGACCATCAGTGCTATGGAAAGTATGTACAAGAAAATCCGTAAAGAAATAATAAAGTTACACGAACAGCGTAAAGCAGCACAAGTAAGCGAGAAAGAAAGTAACTCTGATACTGAAGAGGTAGACGACGAGAATCCCGCCAGAATAGCGTATGTAGGAAAATCTAGATTTACAGATCGCCATTTACGCCTAGAACACAAGTCAACTTTCCATCATCCAGCACCAGAACAAGGTTCTCTAGAACAAGTGTTTCAAGCTACCGATCACATTCTGAAATCACGAATCGGTTACAGTGAGTTAAGTACTATGCATGAACAAGAACTAGCCCGATCAGCAGTCCGATGGATTACTGATTCTACCACTTTTCCAGACGAAATAGTGGCACAAATGTTTCTGAAAATGCCCCCAGCCGAGCAACGACTGGCGGGTATGTATATGATTCAGCACCTCATTACATTGTATGAGGGTCAGCACTCTGATCCAGGCCCGTTACATGATATCCTGAACGAGTTACTCCAGTATAGATGGAAAGGTTTAGGTACCGATTTATTTAGTGTCATTCTAGAACAGCGTCACAAATATAGAACGTTTTTGAACCCGCATTTTGTTCATGTCTCACCCCCAGAAAATAAACCATTTTACATAGAGAGACAGAATCCGTTACGAGAAGTCCACCCAGTTAGAGGAACGGGTGGCGAACTAGAACGAGTGTTTGTTTACACCCCGATCACAATTAGAGATGAAAAAATTAATCCCCTGTCATGATAAAGATCCAGCAGGGTTCCATCGAGAATTAAAAGACATGCTCCGTATGGGAGAATACACGTATCCAGATATAATTAAAATGTTAAAGGTTCTGCTGCCCGCAGGGGTGTATGAAAAGCTCAAGGAAAAAGAATGGGAGGTGGGAGAGAAAAAGATCGATTGGGCAGTTCTAGAAGCTGAAGATAAGGCACGAGTACCAGGTACCGGTCTTGGAGCGAAATGTAAAGAATTACCTGAATTATTGATTCAAGTTTTACCCAGATTGTTAACAACGAAAAAGGAAGACTGGGATGCAATCTCAGCCTGTAAACAGAAACAAGACGAAGACATTAGTGATTTTTATTCTAGATTTGAGAAATGTTTTAGCATCAACAGTGGCCTCAAGACAAGTAGTGAGTCATACCCTCACCTTTTTGTTACTAAATTAGTCGAGAATTCAAGTCCACAAATTAAGAATCGAGTTTTGAAAGTCGAAAGTACCTGGCAAGCTAATACCCCGTCCCAGATGTTACAGATGCTCCAATACCACCAGAATAGAATCAGGGAAGAGCAAGAACACGAGAGAAAGCGTATGAAAGACACGAAAATGAAAGTACTAGTTGCACAATCTATTCCACAAGACAGTCAGAAGAGGGGTCCGAATCAAGCCAGTCATCCTGCAGCTCCCGTTAAAGGGAACTGCAATTATTGTAAACAGCCAGGTCATTTTATAAACGAGTGTGCAGTTCTGAAACACAACATAGCTACTGGTAAGACTAAAGAAAGACCACGTCCACCTAGACAAGAACAAGTTTCACAGACTCCTCAGTCACAGAATGCACCACAGACAGTTACAGCACCGCAGCCTATCGCTGCAACACAGCATGTTACACAGCAGATGTACCAGTATGCACAGTCTGAGTATCCAGAGTATCAGCCATATTCATGAAACAGCCTAGAGAGGGAGGTAGGCTTGCCTCTCATCGAGATACCTGTAGATCAAGAAGGTCCCTATGTTCATAGTCAAGTATTAGGGAAAGACAGAAAGTTTCTGATTGATACAGGGGCAAGTAGGACCACTATAAGTCACGCCGAAGTTCCAGGGGCTCCGCTCTCAGGCTCAAGAAATGTTTCCCTTGGATTTTCAGGAAAACCCATTGTAAATGAAATATCAAAGCCAGTTACTCTAGAAGTAGGTCCATTGTCCCGTACTACTGATCTGTTACTTACTAAGTCATGTCCAGAGAATCTATTAGGTATTAAAACACTGAAAGAGTTAGGTGCAGTTATATGCTGTTCCCCAGAGGGAATACGTCTGTTCCTGCGTGACTTTAAGGGTCACTATGTATTACGAGATTTTGATCCCAGATTGTCCAATGTCCCGCAGCATCTATGGGCGCAAGGTCCAACTGATGTTGGTTATATGCAAATCACACCCCATCGTGTGACTCTCAAGCCAGGTGTAGTCCTGCCACGAATCAGACAGTACAGATTGCCACCTGAGGCTGTAGCAGCCTTATCCAAAATTATTGACGAGCTCATCGCTCAAGGAGTGGTTGTAGAAACTGACTCCAATATATGCAATTCTCCGATCATTCCAGTTATGAAACGTACTGATCCAAATGCACCCCCAGTATATCGATTAGTGATTGACCTACGAGAACTTAATAAATGTATTATTCCCCAGTACCCAGTGGTCCCAGATATCTCTTCCCTATTGACAGCCATTGATTCAGAAGCCTCATTTTTTACAGTCATAGACCTCAAGAATGCATTTTTTAGTGTCCCCATTCATCCAGACAGCCAGTTCCTTTTCGGATTTTGTTTAAATGGAAGGAGCTATATGTTCACACGAGCTCCTCAAGGTTTCACAGAAAGTCCTAGTATTTACAGTCAAGCACTTAAGAGACAACTAGACAACATTCACATGCCAACTGACACTGCCCTGCTCCAGTATGTCGATGATCTACTGATCACAGCCCGTTCAGAATGTGCTTGCGAGCGAGCATCCCTTACAGTCTTGTATTTCCTAGCCGAGATGGGACACAAGGTGTCCCCTTCGAAGCTTCAATTCTGTGTCCAGCAAGTGGTCTACTTAGGACACTTACTGTCCAAGAGGGGTAGGCAGTTGACACCTGACCGTATCCAGTTAATAGCGAGTCTTCCTCAGCCCAAGACCCAGAAGGAGGTACGTGCATTTATCGGCCTTACTTCTTACTGCCGACAATGGATTCCTCAGTATGCATTTCTAGCCAAGCCACTGATACAGTTAACGACACAGGAGGCAGCCGTATCGACTGTCCTCCCTTGGACATCTGAACATACACTCAGTTTCAATGAGTTAAAGAAAGCTTTATGTCAAGCTCCAGTTCTAGCTACACCAAACTACAGTAAGCCTTTTACACTTTTCGTCACAGAACGCGAAGGTACAGCATTATCTGTTCTCACACAAAATCAAGCAGGACAGTACAAGCCTTGTGCTTATTTTTCGAGCACATTAGATCCTGTAGCCCAGGCTCTGCCTGCGTGCCTCAAGTCAGTTGCAGCCACAGCACTAGCTATCAGACAAAGTGATTCCATAGTATTAGGACACTCCCTGACAATACAAGTTCCACACTCCGTGGAAGTTCTTTTAAACCGAACACAGACTCAGCACTTGACAATTGCACGTTTAACAGGTTATGAATTGACACTGTTCCAGCCACACATAGAAATCAGACGCTGCAACATCCTGAACCCTGCTACACTGTTACCATCAGTTACTTTAAGTCCGGACACACACGACTGTGTGGAAGTAGTTAATATTACGACAAAGCCAAGACAAGATCTGACAGATATTCCGTTACCAGATCCCGACCTGACACTTTATGTGGATGGTTCATGCATGAGAACTAGTACAGGAGAACTAGTAGCCGCGTATGCAGTGACTACTGACACTGAAGTTATTGAAACACACCGTATTGACACCCTGTCTGCTCAAGCAGCAGAGCTAGTTGCTCTGACTCAAGCCTGCATACACGCCAAGAACCTGAAAGTTAATGTTTACACCGATTCACGTTACGCATTTGGAGTCGTACACGACTTTGGAGTGCTCTGGCAGGAGAGAGGTTTCATGACTTCTCATGGAACCAAGATTCAGCATGGTCTCCTTATTCAAGCTCTGTTAGATGCAATACATTTACCGACATCCATTGCTATCATGAAATGCAAAGCACATACGAAAGTTACTGACATTATTTCCCAGGGTAATGATCTAGCAGATCGCACAGCCAAGCTTACAGCACAGACTCCAGACATTCCAGCTAACATGACACACACTCCAGATCCGACTACATGTATGACAGTTAAGGACCCTACTCAAGATGTCATAGATATCCAGTTACATGCTACTCCCGAAGAAATCAAGAAATGGTCCGAACAAGGAGGGGTCCAGACAGATCAAGGATGGTTAACGAAAGGAAAAGCCACTTGGTTTCTCCCCGACTCTATGGTTCAAGTCATTATCAATACCGCACATAGTCCAGCACATTTAGGAGAAAAAGCTATGTTAGACAGTATCCAGAACATTTGGTTCAACAAGCATTTACGAGCTGCAGCCAAGCAGAAAGTCCGTACCTGTATGATATGTTGTCAGTTTAATCCAGGTAAAAGTGTCCCGGTGGAACAAGGGGGATTCCAACCTCCTGACCACCCTTTTGAAGTCCTCCAGATGGATTATATTCAGATGGAGCGATGTCGAGGTTTCAAGTATGTCCTCGTAGTTGTATGCGCTTTGTCCAGGTGGACAGAAGCATATCCAGTCCCAGATTACACAGCCGCGACCACTGCCAAGCAGTTGGTTCGTGAGTTCTTCCCCCGTTATGGACTCCCTAGGGTCGTATATTCTGATAACGGCCAGCCATTCTCCTCAGAGTTAATGAAGCATGTTTCCCTTTTGTTAGGGTACCAGTGGAAGTTCCATTGTGTACGCCACCCTGAAGCAGCAGGTCTCGTAGAGAGACATAACCAGACTCTGAAAATCCGCATCGCCAAAGTATGTAAAGAGAAAGGTGTGGACTGGCTAGTAGCTCTGCCAGTCGCTTTGTTCTATATGCGCATGGTCGCACATTCCAGATCAGGTCTGTCCCCGTATGAGGTTGTTTTCGGCCGCCCCCCTAACATGTGGGGTACACCCAGACCCCGAAGTATTACCGATGTTTCAAGTAATATGCTGACAGATTACCTAGCTTCCTTGATGTCTGCCCTCAACTCTTGTCGTTCACAGGTTGCCGCCGCATTTCCAGACAATACCGAGGTGGCACCGCATGAAATCGTTCCAGGATCCATGGTCCTGGTGCGAAATTTTGACCGCTCAAGTCCGCTAGAGCCTCGCTGGAAGGAACCCCGACAGGTCCTCCTCGCCACCCGTACAGCCGTGAAGTTGGAGGGACGCAAAGGGTGGGTGCATCTTTCCCATATAAAGAAGTTTTATGGACTGAAACCGGTCTCAAAGAACATTTCCCAGGATTTGAAGGATTACCAAAGTACTATTCTTAAGGACTGTCCCGCAAAGAACAATGATACTGCACCCTCCCTGTTAGAGAAAACTCCGCAGCAGGAGTATAAGTTGAAACTCCGGTCTAGTAAAATAAGTCAGCCAGTTTGATTGTCTAAGTCCTCCCCTAGGTGAAACGGTTAGACTGTTTCTGACATGTATAAAATAGACCCCCATAGTGAGAGAGTTAGTCAAAACTCAATCCGATGTATCGTTTTTCTATGTTTCATATTATTTCTCAGCATTATGATTTCCTGCACCAGTTATGCATTTTACCTGTATTTTCCAGTTTCTCATGTAAATAAGTCTGCTAATGTTACGGTGGAGCACACGTTTAGTGATCTGCCTCCTCATGAACTCTCTTACCGCCTCGCTATGCGAAATAATTCTTTCATCCGCATGTTACATTATTCACACCAGACCAGCAATGCCACTAATTGTTGGGTGTGTGGTCGACTCCCCCCTTTTCAGACACCGAAGGGAGTTCTGCCACTCTTTCCTTATCCTTTTTCACATAATGGTTCGTGTGGAGCATGGTCCACGTTAACGTCATCCTCAACAGATATGTCTTTTCTTAACAGTACATGTTTTCCAGACAAGCAAGGTCTCCCCCACAGAACCGGGTTAGATCTAGAAAATGAAGTGTATAATTTAGGTAATTATTCTTCGAATTTCATGGTCCTGAATGTTCAGTCTGATACTACTCCAGACTTACCTGCAATTTCAGTACTACCAGTCAAAGGCGAATTATGTGTCCGAAATAATGGTTCCGTACACGTAGGACATAGTGATTGTACTACTATTGTCAAGTATAGTGGCAGTAGGAAATCTATTTTCAAAGCTTCACGTCATTCTTATTTTATTTGTGGTCAGACCGCATATGTTCGTCTGCCCCTCGATTGGGAGGGAACCTGTTACATTGCCTTCCTACTGCCACCGGTTTTTCTAGCCCCACCCGACTACCATAGGAATTCCCACCTAGTACATACTAGACACAAGAGAAACCTCCCGATTGTCGATTATACTGAAACTGCTCTAGAACAATATATAGATATCAATAAAGGTGTCTTCCCTTATTTAGGTACAGTTGTGAATAGTAAACTGATACGTAGGTTAACCAGAACCCTTGAAGCAGTAGTAATTGAGACTACTTCTGCTCTAAGTAATTTAACCGAAGAACAATCCTTTATGAGAATTGTCGTGCTCCAGAATCGTCTCGTCCTTGACGTCATATTGGCCGATAGGGGCGGGGCCTGTAGAGTCATCGGATCTAGTTGCTGTATTTTCATTTCAAATAACGCGCCGTCTGTTTATTCAGCTATAACCAGACTTCATAAAATTGCCCATCTGTTACACCAAAATCCAGGCACCTGGACATGGTCCGGTTGGTTCTGGAATATAATTTCCGCCTGGGGATGGAAAGTCTTGTCCTTTCTAGGTATTGCAGTAGCGATCATATTCAGCTGCTGCCTCTGTATACAATGTGGCCCTGCGATTTGCAGCATCTGTGCTACCTCTTGTATTCCTAGTCCCAAGCCCCGTTCTAAAACCCGTTCCAAGAAAATTCGAGACGAGCAAATGATACTGTATGAAATGATAGATGGTATCATGAATATTGATGTTTCCTGAAGGAAACGTAGTGACAAGGAGGGAATGTGGAAAAGTAAATTTTGCCATGTTCTGTGTCCCTACGCGTCCTCCATCATATGTTATATGTGCATGATTAATATGCATATGTTATTCCCCATGTTCGATTAAAGACGCAATTATAGTTGTGTCCACCTTTAGTATGTCAGTTTCCAGTTCTCGTGAATACTACGAATATCAGGCCTATGTAAAGCTACGTTGCCACGTTTCTCAGTGTGCACGTTATTCCATTGTAAAGTCTCCGTTTCTAGGCCTCAAAAGGGCCCGGACACCAGATTCAGCTTCTGACTCCCGAAGCCTCGCTGAGGAGCGATACAGCCCCCACCTGTATCCTCGACCCTTCACTTACTTCCTGCCTCACAGTGCCCGGTTCAGCCTGGCTCTGCCTCTGAGTCTGCCAAGAGTATGTTATGATTCCAGTTATCAGTTCAGTCCTCCTTCTCTGCATTCCTAAGCTACTGAATCGCATCAATAGTTTCCGTCATTGTCTAGCCTTTACGTCTCCACGTTAGAGAAATACTGCATTTAATGGTCATTTAATATTCTTCATCACGCACTACATGTAGAATAATGCATGCTCCAGTCTTAGAGTCTTAGAGTCTGTTAGCCTTTACCCTGATAACTTTTGGATTCTATCAACATGTTCTCAAAACATCAGATACTAGATACTGCTTAGGTACATGTCGCCCTGACTCTCCAGACTTCAGTCTCTGCTCCTAGCACAGAGTTCGTAGCCCCCAGCTTCTCCTAGTAACACGTCATTGCCAGTTTGCGCGCACCATTAGGTCAGAGGTCCCGGCTCCTTAGGTAGCCCCCTCCATGTCTCCACCCCATTCATGACATATTCTGTTACGTTTGCATCACATGTCTATGTATACGCCTCTGTTACACCCACTTTCACCCTTATCTTTCGCGACTGCTATTGACCACACCCACTGCTCCGCCTATCCTATGTACTGTAATGCAACTGTTTTAGTATATATGTTCGTGTATTGTTATTAAAAGCCAGCGCGCTCATCCCAGATCCTGTCCCGGCAGCTGCCGGGCCCTGCTATCCTATTCCTGTGCAGGTTGTCCTGTTCCTGTCCTTATGCTGTATTAAACCTGCAAAACTCCTACTACCTCGAATCTTGACTCTTATTTATTGAGCTATCTGTTATTCATTTAAGCATTCAAAAAAGAGAGGTATTATTTATTTATTTACCACATTCTGGCGTAGAGAGCGTTGCCATAGTCCAGTCTGCTGCTGATGAGGGCGTGGTGACAGTTTTCCTGTGTTCAAGGGGGATCCAATTGAAGGTCTTTCATAGGAGTCTGAGCGTGTGGAAACAGGAGGAGGAGACAGCGTTGATTTGGCCGTCCATTTTGAGTTCGGGGCCCAGGATGATTCCGAGGTTGCATACGTGGTCAGTGAGGGGGGGGGGGTTCTAAGGGCGGGGGCCACCAGATGTCGTTCCAGGCACCGGCGCCTTCATAGTAGTCATAATATTCATCAGATTCAAAAGGTTATGATCACTACACATTTTCAGATCCTTAGTGAGGCGCCTAATGCTGTGGGGGGGGGGCTAGAGGGGGGATGTCAACCCATAAGGCTTATGCAGAGAAAAAATAGGTCTTAATAGGAACAAACCACTTCTGAGGTAAGGGGAGAAGCACAGCCCTTAGGAGGAAATCTTGATCTATAATTATTACAACCCTACTACCTCAGCATGAGAAGGGTCTCACAGGTCTCAAGAGCTCTACTCAAATATTTGGGAATCATAAGCCTTCAGTGACAAACTCGCTGATGCACTCGCTCTTGGTCCTGACTCAATTTTACAGCCATGTGTCGGAGTATAAATAGTTCTCACTTTGTAACAAAATAAGTACCAGGGCCCTCATCAGGAGGCCACTGGAATTTGCACCATCCATTGCCCCTGGCAGCACTGCCAATGACAGTACAAACAGAACTACTAACCATCATATTCCTACAAGTGTGACAATTGAGACTATTTCAGACCCCCAGAGCTATGAGAATGGCTTTGGAGTTAGGCATTAGTCATTTTTATTCTATGTTTAATTAATAAACTACTGTTGTTATGCTCATCTCTAAATTAGACAAACAGATCCACCATGTGGCAGACTGTCATAAGTGCCGATGTTGACAATTAAGAGCCGGTGTTGAGCACCGGAAACCACCGGCTCAAATTAAGCACTGCATGTAATTCATCCGTTAGTTCGCGGGCTTGAGCATGCATGTGCATGGCAAGCGTATAGAAATGAGACTGCATGTTTGGAGTCACCGTAGCCTCATTGCAGTCCTGGGCCCTTATCTACCGCTCCATGTTACCAAGCAACTGAAAGAAGGGATTTCAATCGCTTTTCAATTGAGGCATTGCAATGTTCTTACTGGGAAGCATCTCAGCCTGAAAACACTCAATGTGAGTTAAACAAATAACCCACAAAAATGAGCATACACACAGCTGCGGGCTATCAACGGTAACTGCTCGCTAAAATAAGGAAACAACAACAGTAAACCAACACCGAATCACCAGGCAGGTCATTTGGTACAGCAAGAATCCATAAAGAGGCACTTTACTGACTGCGGCAGCAGCAAAGAAGGAGGCTGAAAGATGGTGTCAGACTATTTGTAAGGGGTGGTGACTGTTGATTGATGGATATTGTTATGACTCATTCTCATTGTTTATGGGAAAAGTCGTTTTTGGTTTACTGTTTTCTCATCAGCTGCTGTTGGTTTGCAGTAAAGAGATGATTAGCATAATCTGAGCCTCCGGTCCTGCCATAGAAGCTGTGAGCTCCTTATGAACTAGACACCCCCCGCTGAGCACTGTTGGCCAGGGTGTGTTTGCTGTAGGTGAGTTAGACGTTGCCGGGGAAGGCCATCTTGTCAATTAGGCTGTTTGAGTTGTCGGTGTTGTCTTGTGATGAAGGCTGGCTAGTGTGAACTGAATATAAGCAGCAAGTACAAGCCAATGTACTAAGATTGGATTGGGGACAAAATAGCCAAAAACCTATAGGTGAGGCGTCAGCACTGATGGTGGCATATAATTGGAGGAGTGTGTTTCTCTTGTGGAAGCCAGCAAAAAGTGTGGCCTAATCTGGCCATAAGAAGGCCAGGGTTGTAGCCACGGTTCCAGACTAATGAGTTTCTTTTTTTCATAACCGTATTTATTAGAAGTTCAAGCAAATCAAGTAAACAGTCCTCCAAAAGCAGGAGAACACATCAGCAGGCAATATACAATAGAATACATTTATAGCTTAAACTTTTGACTAGCCCCTACCCGCCCCATTATCCTCCCCACAACTGTAACATTTCCCACTACCCACCCCTTATCCCGCCCTAACCCGATGCACGTGAACACAATCAGCTGCAGTATACATAAGGAAGCTCAGCTAAGTGTCTTGGAGCCATCCAGGCCCCGAGGTCTCAATCAATGGATAGACCATCTTCTGCTTCAACGGGAGGTACCAATGTCAGGTCTCTATAGTCCGCCCACCGCTTCCAGATCTTGTAGTGTTTCCGAGGGCAACCCCTGGCTTCAAATACTGGCAATTCCAGCCCCATGAGGAAGTCTAAACCCGCCTTCCAGGCGCTAAGTGGGGGGGCGCGGTCACTCTTCCAGGCCCTCGCTAGATCCCTCTTGGCCACAACAAGGCCTAACAGAAGGAGATGGCGCTTATAAATGTTACCACCCACTTGATCGAGGACATGAAGAAGACCCAACCTAGGTGTACGAGGAAGATCCCATCCCAGCACCTCCGATAGGCAGTCCCACACCCCACCCCAGAACCGGACCAGGCCCACACACGACCACACAGTATGTACCAACGTGCCTCTCTCGGCCCCGCAGCGCAGGCAGTCTGGGGAAGCAATAAGGCCCGCCCTCCACAGTCCCTCTCTGGTGTAATAGGCCCGATGCAAGTATTTATATTGTATGAATCGCAACCGCACTGCTATAGCCGCGCCCCGGGGGGATTCCAGCGCCTCCCGCCAGTCATCCTCATCCAACGGACCAACATCCACCTCCCACGAGGCCTTCAACGACACCAGGGAAGAGGAGCAGTGAGTGACCAGTGTTTGGTAGATTTTTGAGACTTTTTTATCCCCCAGGTCTCCCATGAAGAGCTTAGCTTCCACGGGGCTAAAGTCTGGAAGCTGGTCCAGCTCCACCAGACTCGGCGCCAGAGCATGACGAAGCTGTAGATATTTAAAAAACTGGGTCTTGGGCATGTCAAACTCAGTGCTGAGTGCTTCGAAGGATTTAAGGGTAGTCCCGGCAAGTACATGACCAAGCGACGAGATCCCTATGGAGTCCCAGCCTCCAAATCCTTGCAGTGATGCCAGTGCAGGGAGTCGTCCGTTGTTCCACAGCGGAGTTTCGGCCGTCAGTCGTCCCCACCAGCCCATGCGACGCAGTGCCTGCCTCCAAATCAGGAAGACCACTTGGGTCGCATGTGGCAGCGTCTTCCGCCGCCCTGCCGAATACAAGAGTGTATGGAGCGTGGCATCTCCCATTAAAAAATGTTCTAGGGCATATGCTGGATCGTCACGGCCACCGTACCACCACTCATTTAAGACCAACAAATGAGAGGCTTGGTAGTATGACAAGATGTCTGACGTCGCGAGACCTCCACAGTACGTGGACAAAAAGCAGGTCCGCAGTGCCACCCTAGAGGCACCCCCAGCCCATAAAAACCGGCCTAGCAAGGAATTCACACGCCGGAACCACTGCGGGTCCACTCTGTACGGATGATTTTGTAGCTGGTACAGTAGTCTAGGGAGGGCCACCATCTTAAAAATAGCAGATCTGCCATAGATATTAAGAGGCATGCGCGACCACGTTTTGACGTCGGATTGGACCCTGTCCCACACCGGTTGTATGTTACGCTCCCATGCAATAGCAGCAGACTCTGATATGAAGACTCCTAGATATTTCAGTCCACCAATCGCTACCTGCAGATCCGCTGCCCAAGGAGACACCTCGGGCCGGCCCCCCAGCATCCAAAGAGTCGATTTGCGCGGGTTGAGGTAGAGTCCCGAGACGTCACCGAAAATGCGTAATATCTCCAAAATACGCGGGCCCGAACGATCAAGGTCTGTCAAAAAGAAGAGGACGTCGTCTGCATATAGCGCGATCCTGTCTGTGAGGCTCGCACTCCATACAAAGCCACGAAGCTGCGCGTCAATGCGCACCCAGGCAGCCAGCGGCTCCATGGCCAGCGCAAAGAGATACGGGGACAGGGGGCACCCTTGCCGGGTCCCCCTAGCAACCGGAAATCTCTCCGAGATGGCTCCCGAGATACGCACCGAGGCTGTGATGTCGGTGTATAGCAGTTTGACGTATGAGACAAAAACTGGACCCAAGTTGAGGCGCGGTAATAGAGCAAAGAGGTAAGTCCAGCTGACAGAATCAAACGCTCTGTCGATGTCCGCTAGTAGGAGTGCCGCCCGCTCCTCAGTCGCCCCCATCGCACCCACCGCAACCTGTGCCCGTCTGATGTTGTGCCTTGTCGCTCTGCCCGGCATAAAGCCCGCCTGATCCGGGTGGACTAGATCTGCTACGTATGGGAGAAGACGATTCGCCAACGCTTTAGCCAATAATTTGGCTTCAAAGTTAATGAGAGATATTGGGCGATACGACTCGTGTCTGTCAGGGGGCCTGCCCGGTTTCTGGAACACCACAATCTCAGCTTGACGCCAGTCCACCGGCAAGCAACCACACTCCCGAGCTGCTTCCAGAGCCTGCCGATAGTGCGGTCCCAGCTGCAAATGAAATTTCTTGTAAAATTCACTGGGAAAGCCACTTGGTCCGGGCGCCTTACCAGTGTTAAGTTGTCCCAGCGCGTCACCCAGTTCCTCCGCCGACAGGGGAAGGTCTAGAGCTGTCCTGGCCTCATCCGATATCACCCGGGGGGGGAGGTCGGCTATAAATTTGTCGATTGCCTCTGGTGGGAGACTATCTCGTGAAGCGTATTGTACCCTATAGTAGTCGGCAAAACTCGCCGCAAGCGCAGCAGGGTCCGTCATGGCAATCCCCTCCCCGTCCGTAAGGCCCGGCAGAGAAATCGGCTGCAGAGTTTGCTGACACAACCGGTGGAGCATAGTGCACGATTTGTCGCCCCATTGGTACACCCTACTCCGCGTGGCCAGCCAGGCTTGTCGAGCCTCGTCCAGTAGGATCGAGGCATATGATTGCTGTGCCTGGAGGAGCAGCCTGAGCGCCACCTCGCCTTTATCTCCTCTACACTGCCCCTCCAAAGCTCTCACCCCAGCCGCAGCCGCCACAGTGGCCTCCTGACGCTTCCGACGGGCGGCAGCACACCAGGCGATGTCTACGCCCCGCAACGTGGGTTTCATGGCTTTCCAGACCGTCACGCTGTCCATGCCTTCTGTCAAGTTCTCCTGCCAATACTGGGCTATAGCCCCGCGCATGTGTGTCGTATAATCTGTCCGTTGGAGATGCCACGAAGACATCCGCCAACGGAACGGCTGATGTGGTTTACACAGTGCAATCCGTACTGCGACCGGGGAATGGTCCGACAGTCCCCGAGGTTGAATCACGGCCTGCTTCACCCTATCGAGGAAGGCCCCGGGTACAAACACACAGTCCAACCGGGAGAAGGAGCCATGCACAGCTGATACATACGTGTACTCACGCGTCCTGGCATGCAGATGTCGCCATACGTCCACCCAACCCAACCCATCAATCATCGCTTTCAGACGTGTAGGGGTAGGCGCCATTGCGGCCACCTGCATTCTCTGCCTGTCCAGACCCACATCCACCACGTCATTCCAGTCACCCCCTATCACAGCCAGGCAGTCCGGGATTTCGGCCCACAATTCAAACAGGCTCTCCGCCAGAGACCATTGCAGGGGAGGGGGAGCATACACACTGCCGAACACCACAGGTTCTACACCAATCATGCCCTTGACAAACACAAACCGACCCTGGGGATCAAGCCAATGGCGTTCGTGAGTATAAGACAGTCGTCGATGAATGAGGACAGCTACCCCTCTCGACCCCCTAGTAAAGCCTGCGTGGAACACCTGGGTATAGCCAAAACGTTGTAAACTCAGTACTTTCGTTCCCAACATGTGCGTCTCCTGCAACAACATGACATCCGCCGAGTCTCTCTTACCCCAGCGCAGTACTGCTCCTCGTTTAATTTTGTCCAGCATTCCCCTGACGTTCCAACTAAGAATTCTCATGGAGCCACTAACAGGCGCCTTCTCCGGGGACTTACCCATAGTCTCGGTGGGAGAGCATCTGGAAACCCCCGGACCTAGCCCAAGCACCTTGCACTACAGAAATCACAGCAGCAAAAATCACGTGCATCCCCACCCAACTACCCCGCACCCCCCCTCCCCGTCCACCAACACAACACCCCCAACTACCAAACCCCCGCCTATCCCCCCTCCCCCACCCCTATACCTCATGGAACAGTGAAGTACCTGTCGCGGCATAAAGAGCCTCAGGCCCAAAACAGAGCGCCCAAAGCCCCCCATGCCAATGGATCCCCCCACTCCCCCCAACCAACAGTACCTCCCCTTAGGGCCCCCCCTCGAACATGAGAGGAGTAGGCCGCCCATAGGTCAGCACCCCGAACCCCATTAAGCACAAGTGACCCACCACTTAGGCGCAGCGGGACAGTACCACAACAGATATTACGCCCTTCCCGTGTCCAGCCATGGCCTAGACCACCCCACACCATGCACCAGCCCATCAATCAGTAGTGTTACCCCTAAGGCCACCAGCAGATGCCGAGACGAAATGTCGCTTAGGATACAGGAGTGGGGCTCCACGGCCCTCAGGTCCCAGTCCCAGACTGAGCAGTGTCCGACTGTGCACCATCCAGCAGGCCACCCCCGGATTGGGAGCGTCGCCGTGACCGAGACTTCCTGTGTTTCCTGCTCCTGTTGGAAGATTCGCTCCTCTCTTGCGACGACCCACGCGATGCTCCGGGGTTCAGGCCCGGCTGGGCATTCGGTCGGATCCTGACTGTCTCATCCGTCCAGCTAAACACCGCCTCCGGGGTGTCGAAAAAGTGGGTCTTGGAATGAAACACAACACGTAGACGAGCTGGGTACAACAGTGAATATTGAATTTTCAGCCCACGTAACTTGGCTTTCGCATCTTGGAAGGATCAGCGCTGCTGCTGCACCAGCTTGGTATAATCCGGGAAAATCATAATCCTGTGACCCTCGAACAACAAGTCCTCCTTGGCTCTCGCTTCTCGAAGAATCACGTCCCTGTCATGAAAGTTGAGGATTTTGGCGATGACTGGATGTGGTCGCTCTCCTGCCGGCGGTTTCTGCGCCAGGGCCCTATGGGCGCGCTCCACTACAAAGCAGCGCGACAGGACGTCCGGGGGAAGCCAACTCTCCAACCAGCGTGTCAAGAATACATCCATGGACCCCTTCTCACAATCCTCTGGAAAGCCCACAAATCCCAGATTATTTCTTCGCGCCCTCCCTTCGGCATCCTCGACACGGAGCGCCAGCCCCTTTTGGATCCTGGCCATGTCCTCCACCTTCTTCTTCAGGGCCACCACATCGTCCTCCACCCCTGTGATCCGAGTTTCGGTTTCCGTGATGCGGGCCACAGCATTGCGGAGATCTTGACGCAGCAGCATGACATCGGCGCCAACCGCCCCAATTTTGGCATCAAGCATGTCTCTGGACTGCGTAATGGCGGCCATCAGGGCCGCATTATCAGGTCCTGTGTTCTGGCCACCTCCGGAGGCCCCGGATCCTCCACTGGGCCCTGTGAATTTATCGATCGTCCCTTGCTTGGTGGAACCGGTGCCGCCCCCACCTCTCGTCATGGTTGGTGGCTAGGAAGAGGGCCACACTGCCCTCGCGGTGGGCCCCTCGTCGACAGCAATGCAGCAGTAGCGTCCACTCAGGGGGGCCAAGGAGACCCTGTCAGGGCTTGAATGCCGACCCCAGTGGGCACTCCCAGACCACAGACACCGCAGCCCAGCTCCGGGCGGCAAGCCCCGGCAGGAACGCTAAACAGGATAGTCTCTACACTAGGTTAGGGCTTCCAGGGTCCCGGTCCGGGCCTCACCTAGGGTCCGCGAGCCAGGGCGCGCATAGAAAAGTCTCAAAACCTTGGAGCGTCCAGCCCCGCCGTCCTTCCGGCCACCCCACACTCCACTCGTGTCACACAGCAGCTGATGATGCAGGGCAGGCACTCGGGTCTTCAAACTGACTAGCCCAGAACACCTCCCGGGCCACAAGTCCCGTCCCGCAAATCACAAGTAGGCCCCCAGGTAGCACCTCTCACCAGCGCTCAGCAGATCGTTGCCGTCGACCCCCGCAGGGCAGGACCCCAAGAGTTTATCCCTGCCGTCCGCTCCCGTGCACCCCCCAGGCCCAGGGCACCGCAGGGGACACCTCCGGTCCAATCGGCTGGTTAGGGCCCACAGAGAACTCCCGGGGCCCCACGTCTCACAGCAGGTCCCGTAGCACGAGGTGGGAGGGAGGGGGGGGGGGGCGCACTCACTGTTCGATGGACACCCTCCGCAGGTCGGCGCCAGGCCCACACCGGGCCCACCAGTACTCCCGGCACAGCGCAGAGATGGGTCACTCCAGGTCAGTCCACAAGCTCTCCGGCCACTGCTCCGGGGACCACAGGGATAGGATGGGGCAACAGTTCAGGCCCAGCGCCCGACCGACCCCTCAGATCCGGGGGGCGCCGATGCGTCCGCACTTCCGGTCCAGTAGATAGGGCCGACGACTCCGGGTGGGGAGCCACCAAACTCGAGGTCCCGGCTCCACTAAGGCCAAGTAGGCCGCAGGTCCTCCACGGCCCCCACTAGGCTCAAGCCCCCCACCGTTGGAATGGTGAGGAGAGGCGGGGGACTCCGCAGCCGGTCGCTGGCAGCAGGCAGCTTCTAATCACAGCCAAAGAACAGCGCCGCAGGCCCAGGATCAAGACCTCCAGTCCGGGTGCGCCAAACTTGAGGCCCCGGCTCGCCCGACCGGCACCAGGCCGCTCACCGCTCTGGATCGCCGCAGCGCCGAGAAAGGTCCCAGCGCGTCACTCTCAGCACCGGATTACTCCTTGTGTCATCCGACGCCGGTACCCCTGACCAAACACACAATTCGGGTCCGGGGGCCAGGAGAAATCACAGGATAAGTATCGGGCCGGCGGGAGCTCTTAGCAAGCTACGTCCGCCATGATCGCCCGCCAAGCCACGCCCCCATGAGTTTCTTTTTTAATTTTCTTTTGTAGCCAAAGTGTGGTTTGGGCTGATTTAGATAAATCTCAAATAGACGGGGTTCAAGTAGAAAGTGGATTAGTTGGTGAATCCTAGATATCTGCCCTAGTAATTTTTGATTTGTGTCATTAGCTTGCTAGTCTAGTGTTTCAGGTAATGTGAGGATACCATACTATCTCCACCACTTTGCCACTTCGTGAGTCATCGAGTATCTTGGAATTTACAAACCATGAGATAGAACTGGGCCTTATCGTCAACGCTGAATGATGGAAGGGCGTTACTTTTTGCTATTTTTTGCTAATACCTTGGTTTAAATTTGGGCCAAGTAAAAAAAAAAGTCTTGATCCAAGGGAGGCTGCCCAAAAAAGAGTTGAATTTGGATTTTTTAACAATAGCCGTAATGGTCTTTGATATATCTCTGGTTGCTTTCAGGAGCTCTTGATTTTACGTTGATCCTTCTAGTTAGGGGCAAAGGATGAGCTGGTGGCTATGGATCAGGAGTCGCATGAAGGCTATGAACGTGGGGTTCTGCAGAATTTCGGGACTAAAGTGGAACATGTTCAAAAGGTAGAAAATTTGCAGAGGGACGTTTCTCGATTTTATTCGTTAGAGGGCATCATGGTCAAGTGTGGGAAGGGACTAGGTGGTAGCTCATCACCAATATGTTTTATAACAGTCAGGTATGTTTTACAACAGTCAAGAGTTTCCTGGATCCGTTTGTGACTTGGCCAAGTTGCGCGTTGAGGTTGGAGGATTTGGCGTGCCAGAAGTTTGCTTTATAATTTTGCGGCAGCTTTCAGGTTTTGCAAGTTAGGGAGGATGTTGAGTGGACCTCTGTTTATTCAGACCTGCGTATGGCACATATTTGTCATCGCTGTGGTTAGCTATATACCAGTGGGCAGACAAGATGTCACATTCCAATTCTTGTGTTGATAACTTTCTGTGTTTTTTAAAATGTATTTCACATGGATGAAAGCCTGGTGCTGTATGTGAGAAGCTGCCCCACTCTTCCCCATTTTTTCACTTGATGGCTTCCGACGTGGGGGCTAAACAGATATCAGTTCTTTAAGTTTACAAGTGGAGCAATGGCTGAATGTTAGTGTCTCTGAAGTGCCTTCCTATCTAATTCAAGAGTGTAATCTCCCTTACCTGCTTGTGAGTACACAGCCTGGTTGGTGATGGTTTATCATAGTTGTACCCCTGACGATAAAACCTATTGACTATTCTGGGTCAAACCAATGCAGCCCTAATAACTGGACCATCTTCCTCATCCGAGTTTGTAGTAAGTTTATTAATATAATGGTAATTGTATTTATATAGCACTTACTACCCCTGACGAAGCATCAAAGCACTTTTCGGTGAGAAGCATGCTACTCCGGAACCCAAAAAAGATGAGTGGTGGATTAGTATAGGGAAATATAAGTTAGTTTGAATAGTGGACATGCAAGTCTGTTAGTTGGATTGAACAGGCTAATGGAGGGATAGAAGAGTCTAAGGGCCAGATGTAGGTGGCTCATTACCGGTCGGTAACGGCCGAAATTAACGAATTTCGTCCGCTACCGACCGGTAATGGGCTTTTCTTATGTAAGGGGCCGAAATTAAAGAGTCGGTAATTTACCGAATCGGTAATTTAAGGAATCGGTAAATTACCGATTTCTTAAATACCGATTCAGTAAATTACCAAAATTCCTAATGTAGGGAGCACTTAAATGAGTGCTTATCCCATGTTAGGATTCGTTATTTACCACCAACTACAATTTGGTGGTAAATAACGAAAAAAAACAAAAAGCAATTTAATGCAAATTGCTTCAGTGCCATGTTGCAGACATACATGCCCTTAGGGCATGTATGTCTGCAACATGTGCACCCATAAACAATTGAGGGGTACAACAGGGTGTCAAAGTGACACCCTGCCACCTTTCAATGTTTTCCCCCTTTTACCGAATCGGTATTTACCGATTCGGTAATTGACATTCATTCTTATGGGCCTCCAGGCCCATAGGAATAAATGGCAATTACCGAATCGGTAAATACCGATTCGGTAAATACCGAATCTTAACGATTCGGTAATTTTTACCGATTTTGTAGCTGCATAGCATTTACCGATTCGTAAATACTGAATCGATAAAATTCGGTATTTACGAATCGGTAAATATTATTTACCTACATGAGGCCCTAAATGTTTAAGGAGTGCCTAAAGAGTACTTGACGCTAATCCTAAAAGTAACCCAGACTTCCAGAAAGCTTGACTAAAGATTAAAGGAAATGTTGGACATAGAGTACCATCTTTAAAGTTTTCCTAAATTGTAAAAGGGAAGAGTATTTTGGGAGGTTCAGAGGGAAGTGTTGCAGAAGGAGGTGGCCATTACAGAGAAGGCACAGCTAATGAGACGGGTTCTGCAAAATCACAGGGCATTACGACATTCACACTATTGACATTGGTAGCCAGGTGTAGGTCTTTCAGAATTGCTACTGGCCCATTTGGTCCTTCTCGTTGTGCCAACATAACTGAGATCAAAGGGAGGTCAAGGCACACCAGCTGGCACTATAAAACATTAAGCATAAGGATCCAAAACCAAAGTGATAAAAAGGAGACTTGTTTTATTCTATTTACCTTTCTGAAAACGAAAATGTTTGTTTACTTGCTCTCTGCCATTTTCTCCTACTTAGGCTAACAATGCCAACAGGAAGTGTCTGCTTCTGATGAGCGGCTGCGTTTGCATGTTGGCTCCTGAAGTATGAAAAACAGAGAAGAGCTTGCTTGGCCGATACTGTTAACATTTCTGCTAAAATATGATCTCCTTGATTTCTTGTTGCTATGATTTATACTCATATCTTGTGTATCGTAGGGCTGTTACTGTTGATGGAGGAAACTCTGGGCCATTGAATCTGGGACTAATTGATTATTATTTTTCTTTTGTCAATGAAACCTTTCAAACTCCAGTTGGTGTTTAAGCAGGTTTTATTTAAAAGAACCTGGTGTGTTGGCCAGGAATGCCTACACTTAACCAGAACCGATGGTCAGCGCTGCACTTGACCTCTGCACAACAATCCAGGCACCAAAAGTAAGGTGGACTATTCTTCATGGGGAAGCTTGGTGTACGACGGCTCATGTTTGGCTCTCCGATCAGGTCAGATGGTGTTTTTTTAAACATCTTTTTATTAACAAAAAGAACAAATGCTTTCCATTCAATGAGACAATATACTCAGCAGTGGGTCAGCCAATGCAGTTATATAGCATTATTCACACTGTACAGTTCCCTTAGTTCTCTAATAACCCATGGCGATCCCGGATGACCCCAGAGCCCCCGCACTTTGCTTGGTGATATCCCTCAGTCAGTCAGTAAATCCCCCGGTATGTCATCCAGGCCTCCCAGATCTTTTGCCACTTAGGTGGGCGCCCTCTACTCTGGTACACAGTGTGTTCTGCCCTTTGACACCAGTCGAGATCCTTTTTCCAGGCCTCTATCGATGGAACCTCACTAGCACCCCAAAGCCTGGCTATATTTCGTTTCGCCACTATGCCCGCTAACACGAGCCAGGTTGTAGCCCATTTGGGCCAAACTGCCTCCCCTGTCACTCCTAGAATATGCCACCTGGCGTCTACCGGGACCGTGAAGCCTACCACCTCACAGTATGTGAAAGAATGTCCCAATCTTGTTATATCCCCGCATACACTTGTCAGACCCACAATAGCCAATGAAATACTGCACTATCCTAGGAACATATGAACGATGAAGAATTCGGAGCTGAACTAGGCGAAACAATGCCCTTACCGCTATTTCTCAGGGGCTCTGTATGGCCTCCGCCCAGTCGTCATCCTCGAGGAGGCCAACGTCTGATTCCCAGGCCCCTCGTAATGGTCCCAGAGGGTCTGGCGTGTTGTTTATTAGTTTTTTGTATGTGAATGAGATGGCTTTATCAACCATTGGGTCGAGCAGAAGTCTATCCTCTAACGGAGTATACTCTGGCAATCACTCCCATCCTTCAGATGGCAGTGTATTGCATCCCTGACCCTCCTCCATCTGATATTCCGATTGCATGGCGGTAAAGTCTAACATCCTCCCCTTTTTCCAGATATCTCCCAGGAGATCTATACCGATGTTACTCCAGCCATGGAGGCATTTCAGGCGCCCTGTTTCCGACATAAAATCTCCTTCCCATAGCGGGGGTTTGTTCTGTGAGTTTAGCGTCCTACCCTGTCACCTTAGTTACCTTCCGCCATGCAACAACCTCTGTTGGAAGACTTGAGGTGCCCCTCCGCTTCTTGTATAGGGCTGCGAGATAGCTGCCCTCCCCATGGCCATACGATCCACCTGGTAGGCTGGTTCCTCGGTGGGGGAGAAAATCCACCCGTTAATGTTAACCAGCTGCGTTGCCCAGTAATAATTTCTGAGGTCCGGTACCGCCAATCCTCCCTCATAGACCCTCAATTGTAGTTTCCGTAGGTCGATTCTGGGGCTCCCCTCCACCCTCACAGCAGTGTGCACTTCTCTGCTTCCATTGCACACAAAAAACTCTCCGGGACCACGAAGGGAGTGCAGGTCAGACAGTGTTGAGTGCCTTTTAACATTTTCAAATGTGTGTCAGTTTATGTTTATTATCCGTACTAGGCACATTTTTGATTGAATGGAGATTTGTCACCTGGATAGGTGAGAACAAGTTAAGTCTCAGAATTCGGAGCTAGACGTGTGAATGTAACACAGTGCATAAGAGCAGGGCTCCCAAGAAGGGAAGCAATGTTTGCCCAGAACCCCAGAACAGTCCCTAATGGATAAATACGTTGAAAGCAAGCCTTCTGCAAGCTCAACCAGCTGTGGCTGGAGGTGATCCACTTGCTAGGAGCCCGATGGACAAGTGTGACGTCCTTCCAAGGTAAAAGGCGTTAACAGAGCTCCCAGACCTTTCCTTTCCCTTCTCACCCTCCTCACTAGCTCCCTTTATGGGATTCCCACTCATGTTATGTACTACCAGTCTGCTGGGAGCACGGGCAGGTTTAAAGAGAATTAGGAAAAGTGCACTATTGATGACAGCAAAAAGTCATTTTTGGAAGAGGCACCTTTGATATTGAACTCTTAAATAACCTTAAAAAGAGATTGAAAAAAGCACCTAAAAAGAATCATAAAACAAGGCCAATGGATGACTCTCCTGAATGAGAACCCAAGAAACGTAGACAGGAATCTCAGGTGCGGGGATTCAAAGACGCCCAAGAGAAACTGAGATACAAAGCCAGCCTCTTGAGGGGCAGCTTTAGAGCTTGTACACTTACTGCACCACCCCTTCTTATTTATTTCCCTAAATGACTAATGATATCCTAGAAACAGTAGAAGACAAAGGGGAAGAGATCTCTAAAAGTTTTTCGTTTCTCGTTCCAGCAGGGGTTGTGGGTGTGTTCTGCAGTTGGCACCTGGAAACAGTCCACCGCCAGACAAAGGGATGGTGGGAGTCATCCAGACAGCTGCAGTGCAAGCAAGCGAGGCTAGTGTGGCAAAGCACACGCGTGACTGACGACAGGGCAATAAGTGTGACCGCGAGACGACAGGCTGACACGACAACACCAACGTTACTGCCTTTGGAATTATCTTGCTCTTTTCAACACTGCTCCAAAACAGTTGGTCAGAGTGGTCGGGCGCATAATTTGGCTATTACCTGGGATAAAGGTCAAAAAGGGAGATTTTGAGTGTATGCCCCATCAGAAAGTCGAGCCCTTTCATTTAATGATAAGGAAAGTGACAATTCGACTCTTGCAAGACTGCCTTGACCCTGTCCGAGGGGGTCGGTCGAGCCACCATTCATGTTGGCTGGTCCCCATCAGACCTTTTGACTATGACTTAGCAGTTCCAAATATTAGGATAATCCTCAGAAAGTACAGGAAGAGCTGTAAACTCTTTTGAATGGTAGAATTCTAACTGGGATGATGTTAACCAACTCGTATATGTCATTATGCTGCAGAAGTAAAGGACCGCCTGTAATCTAAAGTCATTTGATCAAACAACCACCTGAAATTGCACATGATGCAGCTTTACTTGCTGCTAGGTATCCTTTAATGAACTCAGTTGTTGCAGTATGTCTTGTGAAAACTGACTGGACATAGATTAATAATTGCAAAGCACACAAATCAAGCCCCTTCTGACGTCCTTTACTGTCTGAGCGATGTCTTTGATCGTTACCCTGGTATAGTAAATGCTGCAGAAATGGCACCTGAGGCTGTAGGAGCAGATGTCTTTCATAGGTTACTACACAAGGTTCAGGAGCACGAAGTATTGAACGGCAAAGCAAGAGTGCCTCAGAAATAATTTCCGTAGCAAATCACTATGTAGCTGTTAACAGTATTGGCTCCCGTTCATAACAAGTGGGGGAGGAGTGGGAGGTAGGGGAAATATAAGAAATAGAAAAAAAGCACTTACCTGCTGCTGCACTGCCGGCCTGCGTCTCAGGATTCTTCTGCTCGGGGTCCCTGCACACCAAGACCAAGACCAAGACACCAATCAAGACACTGCTCTCATGAGAGAAGCGCCGTGATTGGCCTGAGCAGGCCTGTTTAACGCCTGCTTATGTCCTAGCAGCCCGCGCCTCTACTCCAACCAGCTGTACAACACAGTTCAGGTGGATCGAGATCAAAGTGTGCATGATGGTTTGGACGGCCTGAGACAGCCAGCCGGCCAAACCGTCATGCGCACTTTACTGTGTGAACTGCTCCTCCCCCTGCACTCGTCATGGCTTGGCTGCCTGCAGCAGAAATAAAATAAAATGATAATAAATGGTTTTATCATTTAATTATTCCCGTTTTGTTCTGCTGCCTGGCACTCAGCAAGGGGGGGGGGGGTGCAATCTTTCCTGCAAACTATCAAAGAAAGGGGCCAGGGAGGAAACGGGTAGAAATGGTAAGCCTGAAAGACGAGCTGGACAGGGAGTTGGGAGAGTGGGAACAGGCCAAGGGTGTAGAAGGGAAGAAGTTGTCTTTGCATGGTAATTCCTCATGTTTCAATTGTTGTCAAATAGGGCACTAGAAACAAGATTGCCCAAAGCTTCCCCAGGGTTTACATGAACAACCAAAACAACCTGACTTCTCTACTCCTCCACAACATTACTATCAACTTTTTGGGACAGCCAGAGATGGAGCGGGCAGTTCTGTGCAGACCTTAATTCCCATTGATCAGAAAGATATGTCATTGCTGGAAACCCACCTCATGTCTGATTGATACTGGTGCTAGACGATCAGCTATCACAACCTCTGAATTTCTTATTCTTCCCCTTTGAGGAGAAAAATTGATGTATTTGGTATTTCTACCAAACACATGTTCCTTACTATAATAATGATCTTTTGTCTATTCTCTTGGTTCCAATCACTGATCAACATACTTTCCTTCTGAGTCCCACCTCTCCTGCAAACTTGCTGGGGAGGGGACTTCAATGTAAAGTGAGCTGTACTGTATTTTGTACCAGTGATTGGGGCAATTTGAATGTACCTATTGAAATGAGAGTGCTGTTTTTGCTGTATTGTACAAAATATTCATTTTCAATCGCAAGAAGCCTAGTAAAGAAACCTAGTCATTTGTTCAAGACATGCATGTCATTAATGCTGTTGTGTTGACAAGTTTACCTGCTGTGCCATACCCGGCAACCATTTTGTATTGTATACCAGAAAAATCCACATGGTTTATTGTTGTTGATTTATGTACTGCCTTTTTCTCTATTCCCATACTCCCTGACAGCTAATTCATTGTTCACACTTTCTGGGTGCCAGTTAACGTAGTCAGGGTACCCGAGGGATATGCAAGGTCTCCTTTCATAAGTTCAAAAGCCCTGAAGGAAGATCTGAACTCCGGATCTTCCTGGGAGGGTCTACATTGGTTTCATATCTTGATGGTCTGTTAGGTGCTTCTGACTCATTGGCCCAACGGCAGAATTTTTCCATGTATTTACTCACTGAATTAGATTAAAAAGGCATAAGGATTTCAAAGATAAGCAGTAGTTATATCCCCCTGTTTGATATCTTGGGCACAATGTCTGTGCTGGAGAACTATAGATATCTGCCAATTGCATCCAGGCTCTCCATATGCTACCTCTACTTTCACCATCTCTTTGCTACACACTCTTTTCAGGATGGCTGGATACTGTAGGTAGGTGATTTTAGTATACGGAATGAATTGTCAGACTGATACAAGATTTCATGAAGGAAGACACTCCCGAACAGCTGCTATGGTCTGAAGAAAATAAGTTTTTACTAGGTCCTATTAATTTCCTTACATTCCTCCTTTTCTTGCCATCTCGTGACAAAACCCTGCCTACAGCCTCCATTTCTGCTGACGTTAAAAAAAACTATCACATACCCAAGCCCCCTGTTCTTTCCAGTTAACCAATTTATCAACAGAAAGCCATGAGACACCTACGCCCTGTGTAAAGAAGCTTGTTTTTCATCTTCTGCTCCCTGCTTGGTTAACATCCTTGACGCAGTGATCAGGTCATCTGGACAATGGTCTGACTGACCGAGCCTTGATCAAGCTGATTGAACAATGGTCTGAATGCCGAGTCTTGATCAAGCTGATTGAACAATGGTCTGAATGCCGAGTCTTGATCAAGCTGATTGAACAATGGTCTGAATGACGAGCCTTGATCAGAATGGTACAAAAGGGGGTGGTGATGGACGGAGAATCTGAACCAATCAAACACTCACACCCAGTCAAGAGATCTGGGTTTAATCCATCACCGTTCTCAAGCCCACTCTGCCACCCCAGTTCAGACATGGCCATATGCAAATCAGTCTGACCCTGTGCCTCATGGGAACAGTCCAGCCCGAACTGCCAAGCCATGCCTTCCCTGGACCGGAAACAAGCTTCCGAGGACCGGTTTCTGGCATTTCAGCCGTCTTCAGCCCGGCTTGATTGAATCCAGTGGCAAAGTGAGCAAGGGACTCACGTCTGAGCATATCCTGCCAACTTATGGCGAACAAAATGGTACAAAAGGGGGTGGTGATGGACGGAGAATCTTAACCAATCAAACACTCACACCCAGTCAAGAGATCTGGGTTTAATCCATCCCCGTTCTTTAGCCCACTCTGCCATCCCAGTTCAGACATGGCCATATGCAAATCAGTCTGACCCTGTGCCTCATGGGAACAGTCCAGCCCGAACTGCCAAGCCATGCCTTCCCTGGACCGGAAACAAGCTTCAGAGGTCCGGTTTCTGGCATTTCAGACATCTTCAGCCCGGCTTGATTGAATCCAGTGGCAAAGTGAGCAAGGGACTCACGGCTGAGCATACCCTACCAACTTATGGCGAACAAAATGGTACAAAAGGGGGTGGTGATGGACGGAGAATCTGAACCAATCAAACACTCACACCCAGTCAAGAGATCTTGGTTTAATCTATCACCGTTCTTTAGCCCACTCTGCCATCCCAGTTCAGACATGGCCATATGCAAATCAGTCTGACCCTGTGCCTCATGGGAACAGTCCAGCCCGAACTGCCAAGCCATGCCTTCCCTGGACCGGAAACAAGCTTCAGAGGTCCGGTTTCTGGCATTTCAGACATCTTCAGCCCGGCTTGATTGAATCCAGTGGCAAAGTGAGCAAGGGACTCACGGCTGAGCATACCCTACCAACTTATGGCGAACAAAATGGTACAAAAGGGGGTGGTGATGGACGGAGAATCTGAACCAATCAAACACTCACACCCAGTCAAGAGATCTGGGTTTAATCTATCACCGTTCTTTAGCCCACTCTGCCACCCCAGTTCAGACATGGCCATATGCAAATCAGTCTGACCCTGTGCCTCATGGGAACAGCTCAGATGGAAAAACTAGGCCCCGAACTCAAAGGGAAGGAAATATGGGACCTCCTAGGCAGAGGCGTGCACCAGATCCTAATGTTCGACCCCGTATGGGTCCGCCCCAGGGTACCGTTAACAGATTTGACAACGGGTATGATGAGACCGATGAGACAGGTTTCTACCAGCCATAGGAAAGTCAGGAAAGGGGTAAAGTAAGAGTGCCGATTCCTGTGGCTTAGCGAGGTCCTTATGTCTGGATGTCAGTTGCAGGGGACAAAAAGAAGTTTCTCCTAGACACCGGGGCTACTAGATCCTCTGTTGCGCACACCTTAATACCGGAGTCACCCCTTTCTGGCTCTCTCAATGTCTCCCTGGGTTTTTCTGGGGTCCCTGTCACCAACCCCGTCTCTAAGACTCTCCCGCTGGATCTCTGTCCAGCTCATATGGATGCTCCTTTGATTCTCACTACTGAATGTAGTGAAACTTTGCTGGGTATGGATTTGTTAAAGGCTTTACATGCTACCATTTCTTGTAGTCCTGATGGCGTGTCCCTTACCATATCACCAGATTACTCCCCCACTATGTTCCTCTCTGGGCCCCTCCCTCCCGTTCTGCAGGCCTTACCCTCATCACTTTGGGCCACTTCTGACACTGATGTAGGACTTCTCGACATTGCTCCGCATACTGTCCGTATCCAGCAAGGTGCCCATCTGTCCCGGCTTCGCCAGTATCGCCTTCCCCAGGAAGGTGAGGCTGCCCTATTATCTATAATATTAGATCAATCAATCAATCAATCAATCAGAGTACTTGTAAAGCGCGCTACTCACCGGGAGGGTTTCAATGCGCTGAGGGGAGGGGGGTGCCGCTACTGCTCGAAGGTGAGTAGGGAGGGTGTTCCAGGTCTTGGTGGCGAGGTAGGAGAAGGATCTGCCACCGGAGGTCGTTCGTTGGATGCGGGGGACAGCGGTGAGGGCAAGGCTGGCGGAGCGGAGCTGGCGGGTGGGGGTGTAGAAGCTGAGTTTGCTGTTCAGGTAGGCTGGTCCGGCGTTGTTGAGTGCTTTGTGTGCGTGGCTGAGGAGATTGAAGGTGATTCTCTTGTCAACGGGGAGCTAGTGTAGGTCTCTCAGGTAGGGGGTGATGTGGCTGTGGTGGAGGACGTTGACGATCAGTCGGGTGGAGGCGTTTTGGATGCATTGTAGTCATCGTAGGTGTTTGGCTGGGATTCCTGTGTAGAGTGCGTTGCCGTAGTCCGGTCGGCTGCTGACAAGGGCCTGTGTCACCGTTTGTCTTGTTTCGGTTGGGATCCACTTGTAGATCCTGCGGAGCGTTCGGAGGGGGTTGTAGCAGGATGAGGAGACGGCGTTGACCTGCTTAGACATGGAGAGGGAAGAGTCGAGGATGAATCCTAGGTTGCGTGCGTGGTCGGTGGGTGTCGGTGCTGTTCCCAGTGTGGTCGGCCACCAGGAGTCGTCCCAGGCTGAGGGAGTGGGTCCGAGGATGAGGACCTCCGTCTTGTACGAGTTCAGTTTCAGACGGCTGCTCGTCATCCAGTCGGCGACGGCCTTCATTCCCTTGTTGAGGTTTGTTTTGGCGTTGTGTGGGTCCTTGGTGAGGGAGAGGATGAGCTGGGTGTCATCAGCGTAGGCGATGATGTTGAGGTCATGATGGAGGGCCACTTGTGCAAGGGGGGCCATGTAGACGTTGAACAGCGTCGGGCTGAGGGATGAGCCCTGGGTGATGTCGGTGGCTTCGGATTGGAAGGGTGGGAGACAGACGCTCTGGGTTCTGCCGGAGAGGAAGGACGTGGTCCAGTCAAGGGCCTTCTCTTGGATTCCGGCTTCTTGGAGGCATGTCTTTAGAGTGCGATGGCAGACCGTGTCGAAGGCGGCTGAAAGGTCCAGGAGGATGAGGGCTGATGTTTCGCCGTTGTCTAGTTGGCGCCTGATGTCATCTGTGGTGGCAATGAGGGCTGTCTCGGTGCTGTGGTTTCGTCTGAATCCGGACTGGGACGGGTCCAAGATGCTGTTGTCTTCGAGGTGGCGGGTCAATTGCATGTTGACGATTTTCTCGATGACCTTCGCCGGGAACGGGAGCAGGAAGATGGGCCGGAGGTTCTTGAGGTCCTTGGGGTCCACCTTGGGCTTCTTGAGGAGGGCGTTGATTTCGGCGTGCTTCCAGCTTTCCGGGAATGTCGCTGTTTCGTAGGAGATGTTGATGACCTTCCGTAGTTGGGGTGCGATGGCTGCGTCAAATTTATCGGTTTGTCATCGATCTGCAGGCTCTCAACAAAATTACGGTCTAACAGTATCCCCTTGTCCCTGATATCACAGCCCTCTTGACCATGGTCCCAGCGACCGCCACTCATTTTTCTGTTATTGACCTAAAGAATGCGTTTTTCAGCATTCCCATACATCCAGACAGTAGACATCTTTTTGGTTTCTCCCTTGGAGGGCGGAGTTTCTGGTTCTGCCGCATCCCCCAAGGTTTTACTGAAAGCCCCAGGATCTATAGTCAGGCTCTCAAGAATCAGTTGGACTCCCTGACGCTCCCAGCAGGAGCCACTCTGTTGCAATATGTAGATGACCTCTTAATTGCAGCCACGTCTGCTCCACTTTGTGAACAAGCAACAGTACGTTTGCTTCACCACCTTGCCTCCCACAATCATAAGGTTTCCTTGAACAAATTGCAATTTTGTCGAGAGAAAGTGACCTAGCTCAGCCACCTTCTCTCGAAGGAGGGAAGACAACTTACCGCTGACCGAGTGTCCCTTATTACCTCCGTGCCTCCCCCTTTGACACAGAAACAAGTACGTGCCTTTATAGGTCTCACTTCCTAGTGCAGACAATGGATCCCTAACTTCTTCGGCCATTCTCAAACCTCTTTTAGCTCTCACTACTAAAGATATGCCAGAAAGAGGTTTTCCATGGACAACTGAGCATGTAGCTGCCTTTCAGACACTCAAAGATGCCTTATGTACAGCTCCAGTGTTAAGCACCCAAGACTATGGCAACCAATGTTTCCTTTTTGTCCATGAGACACATGGCTGCGCTTGTGTGGTCTTAACTCAGATTTTTGGAGACAAACATCGCCCTTGTGCTTATTTCTTGGCTACACTTGACCCAGTAGCCCGAACCCTCCCTGGATGTTTACGCGCAACTGCTGCTGCTGCACTTATGGTCCGACAGAGCGCAGGTATTGTTATGTCTTCACCCTTGACCTTAATGGTCCCACATGCAGTAGATACCTTGCATAAAAACACCAAGACACAACACCTTACCAGCGCACGACTTACAGGTTATGAGCTCACTCTTTTTTCCAGTGACATTGACATTAGGAGATGTAATATTCTAAACCCAGCTACACTACTCCCTACTGAGACACAAGGGAAAAATTCTGACCCTCGTGACTGCATATTACGGACTGAAAAAGAGACAAAGGCCGTGTGGACCTACAAGACACCCCCCTAACAGACGCTGAGGGAACACTATACATAGATGGTTCATGTCTTAAAATATCGGATGGAACTACATCTGCTGCATAGGCCCTCACCACTCTTGTTACAGTAGTTGAGGCAGCACAAATTCCACAGGCATCCGCCCAAGCGGCTGAATTAATGGCCTTGACACGAGCTTGTGAAATCAGTAAAAACATGACTGTTAATATCTATACGGACAGTCAGTACACCTTTGGGGTGGCTCACAATTTTGGTAGACTCTGGAAAGAAAGAAATTTTCTCACCTCACATGGGACCAGAATACAGCACGGCGCCCTGATACACAGTCTTCTAGACGCCTTGACATTACCTAGAAAAGTTGCAGTGATTAAATGTAAAGCCCACCACCCACCAGAAAGTGACTGATGATGTAGGGGAAGGCAATGCCCTTGCAGACCAAACAGCAAGACAGACTGCTCTAAGTAAATCAGATGGAATGTTTGTGACAGGACCAGCTAGATGGGTGGTGGAAGGAGGAATGTTGGAAAATACTAGTCAGGGTGTGGTCGAGATTCAATCCCATGCCACTGCAAAAGAACTGCACACATTGGAGGAACATCTGGCAGAGAAAGAGATAGAGGGATGTTGGGTGCGTATATATCCGAAGGGAGGCAATGGATGTTACCAGACAGTCATGTCCCCACCAGTTGTCACTATGGCCCATGGCCCTGCCCATATCAATGCAAAGGGAATATGCAAGTTACTAGAGCCAACATGGTATAATGAAAAAATACCCCTATATGCTGACTGAGTGGTTAAGTCATGTATGATCTGCCTTATGCACAATCCAGGAAAAGGTACAGTTACCCCCGCTGGTGGCTTCTCCCCACCTAGGTTTCCTTTTGAGGCAATCCAGATGGATTATATCCACATGGACAGGTGTGCGAATTTGAAATATGTCCTTGTAGTGGTCTGTGCCTTCAGCAGATGGGTGGAGACCTACCCCACCAAGGATTGCACAGCTATTACAACGGCCAAAGTTTTGTTGAAAGGATACTTTCCCCGATTTGGGTTGCCCCGTTTGATTTGGAGTGACAATGGCCAACATTTTACAGCCAATGTGGTCCAGTTTGTGTGTTCCGAGCTTGGTGTCAGACAAAAGTTTCATGCTGCTAATCACCCCCAGTCAGCCGGATTGGTGGAGAAATACAATGGGGTACTTAAATTAAAATTGGCCAAAATAGTGGCGGAACCAGGTGTTACCTGGGTAGATGCCCTACCCCTTGCTCTCTTGTCAGTAAGGACGACTGCCCACTCAAGGATAGGGTTATCTCCCTACGAATTGGTATTCGGTAGACCAGCTAATGTATGGGGCGTACCAAGGCCAAAGAAATTGTCTGATGTTGAGTTCCCAGTATTGACTGACTACCTGTACCAGTTAACCGATTCTTTTCGTATTCTTTATCATTAGGTACACGCTGCTATCCCCGACAAGAGCGAAGGCCCAGGTCACACCATTCAACCAGGTGACTGGGTGGTGATCCGAAATTTTCAGCGTACCAAGTGTCTGGAGCCCCGCTGGTTGCACCCCCGACAGGTTCTTCTGGCCACTTGCACTGCTGTAAAAGTCGAAGGGTGCCTCTCCCCCTCCCGTACGACCAATATGTGAAAGAAGGACTGCCGGCTTGCGACACAGAAGTAGTACCGACCATTGTCCCTTTCAGTGATGCTCAGTTTCAATACACCACTACGGAAGCCGAAACTGATCGAATCTTAGGGGGTCCAGTCATCCCTCCTCTGCAGGACCAGAGGAAGGAACAAGAAGCTCTCTTTCCAGACCACTCCATACCTTCTTCCACTCGCTACAACTTGAGACCAAGAAAAGGGGCTGGCCCTTGACTCTGTCTGGTGTCTAATAGGCTGTAGGGCTGTGATATCTCCGGCTGAGACCGGTGCTGGTATGCGAGACCAATGGGAAGTCCATAGGACTCTTGGTATCCACATCCAGTGAAGCAACCACCAATCACAGACAGCCGCTAGTGACAACAGGCTGAGCACAATTGACAGCGGTCCGAGGGTCTGAAGCGCCCAAGAAATATGTCAAACTTCTGAACAATAAATGCTTCCTTTCCACAATAGGTATACTTTTTGCTCTCTTCATCCTGCTGGTTGTGGAATGGTTTCTGTTACTGACCTCTCCCCCAGCTCCTCTGGCTACGACACCGACACCTGCAGAACATCTCCACGCCACCTTGTCACCCCATGAACTACCACGACACCTGGAATTCATGAACAATACTTTTGTACAATTATTGTACCAGCATCAGCTTGTGATTAATACCGCGAACTGTTGGGTATGTAGGCTCATGCCACACTCTATGACACACACTCTCCCCTATTTCGTCTATCCAAGTAGGGGACTACTTCAAAGGTTTCTTGCCGTTCTTGGGTCCTATGGTCAACAGCCGCAACATGCGACACCTTACCCGAGTGGTGGAGGCAACCATTAATGAAACAGCAGGGGCATTGCGCAACATCACCGCAGAGCTTCAGGCGGACCGCCTGATGACACTACAACATCGAATGGTACTTGACATCATCCTTGCTGACCGTGGTGGTGTATGTAAACTAATCGGCTCCAGCTGCTGCATTTACATACCTGATAACGCTCCATCAGTCTATCAAGCTATCCAATGTCTGCATAAACTTTCCTCTGAGATTCATCAACAACAAGACGACTGGTCCTTCATGGGCTGAATTTAGGGCCTCCTTTCCAGATGGGGATGGGGGATCCTAATTTTTTTTGCCTTGGGAACAGCAGTCATCATCTCATGCTGCCTGTGTATCCGGGGCTTGCCTATGCTTTGTGCTATGTGTACGCAGGCCCTTAAAAGTTTCCCGGTCAGTACACGTGACACCAACGTAAGGATAATGCTTCAACAAGAGATTGGCGACCTAATGCAGATAGACATTTCCTAAGAACATGTTTTGTCACTCAATGGCAAAAGGAGAGCCTGAAGAAACTACGTTTTACTAGGTCCTATTAATTTCCTTACATTCCTCCTTTTCTTGTCATCTCGTGACAAAACCCTGCCTACAGCTTCCATTTCTGCTGACGTTAAAAAAAACTATCACATACCCAAGCCCCCTGTTCTTTGCAGTTAACCAATTCATCAACAGAAAGCCATGAGACACCTACGCCCTGTGTTAACAAGCTTGTTTTTCATCTTCTGCTCCCTGCTTGGTCAACATCCTTGACGCCGTGATCAGGTCATCTGGACAATGGTCTGACTGACCGAGCCTTGATCCAGCTGATTGAACAATGGTCTGACTGACCGAGCCTTGATCAAGCTGATTGAACAATGGTCTGAATGCCGAGTCTTGATCAAGCTGATTGAACAGTGGTCTGAATGCCGAGTCTTGATCAAGCTGATTGAACAATGGTCTGAATGCCGAGCCTTGATCAGGTCATCAACTACAAACACCGCCTTGATCAGGTCATCAACTACAAACACCGCCCTGATTGAACAATTGACTGAATGCCAAAAGAGTGGAATAAAAATGTATGTAAGGCGTGTTCGCTTTGGAGTAAAGCAGCAGCCTCCTGGGTTTTGTCTCTGACTAGCTTGGGACACTGTTCCATTGCCCGGGCTATTGTAATAAAGGTGGTTCTCTCTGCCGACGAAGGTTTCCGGGTCCACTTTATTATATTAGGAGGGTAAGAGTAGACTCGGGTGATTCCCGCACCACCAAGCCCCCACTCTTTCTTGAGGTGGGCTTTTCTTGGTTCTACAGGTCCAAGCAGACAGGACATCCCTTCTTATTATTAAACCAAGCATTGGCTTCTGCATGTCTTAGACCTGCCTGGTTGCATCAAAATATTTATGCTGTATTGCCATGGGTGGGAGAGCTTTCCTTTGGGTGTGTTGGTGCAAGATCATAGTGATCAAAAGAAATCAATTGAGTATTATTCCTTTGCTCCTGATGCTGTGGGGCAGGGCTTCCTCTCTGCTTCCCAGTGGAGAGTGCCTTATGAGAGTAGAGATCTTGACTTGCCAGGAGAGACTTTTTAGATAGAGGAGATGATCTCTGCTTGAGACTTCTGGATTAATAAGAATACTGACTTCAAGTCCAGGTGCAGAGCATCACAAGGTGAATTTGGCCAGCGTAAGAAGTTGCCTATTTCAGAGACAGTCAAGGCCCCTGTGCACATTTATTGCCATGGAATACATGAATGCTGGGATTACTTAACCCCTTTAGTGCTGCCGTCGGCCGTTAGACGTTGCGAGCACTACCTCCGTAGTGCTGCGCACGTCCAACGGCCGACGCGGCCCCACCCGTTTCTTAGAACGTTCAGCACTGGCGCTGAATGTTCGACGCAAGAAACAGGTTAAAGGTGCTTATTTTTTCAACAAATTAGGAGCGTATGGAGGTGGGCAATGAGTACATTGAAATTTGATGACTTTGGTCCAAGGAGAGCATTTTACTGTTGCTCTTTCGATTTGCCCATTTTGTAGAACTTGTGGGAATATTTACGTGTATATGCTATGTGTATTGGGTCTTTATCCATTACAAATGCCATGGTGGGACACAGTGGCACAGTTTGTGGTAGCAGGACTGGGTGCTGTGCTGGGCAATGATGTACATTTCAAAGAGGGTACAAGTTATGAGCAGGCATTTGAGTTGTTAGGTGGATATCAGAAAGTTTAGTCCATGACATGTTGCAAAAAGAATTTGGGGAAGATATGTTGTGTGTTACATTGGGAGCCGATGTTTGAGTAGATTACAGTCAGGGACATCTTAAAAACATAATTTGGGGCCCCCTGCTCGGAACAGCTCTGAATTCATTATCCATGTTATCTCATTCGCACCATCGGCAACTATTGTTCGATTATTGACAACCTTCTTTGTTGGCCCCAAAACCTTAAGCGATCCCCAGTCCTTCAGGGGGCCCCCATTTAGTGCAAATACTTTGAATATGTGATATTGGCAACCTGAGATCCCATTTACATTTTGTGCAGGGGGGCCCCATCATTTTTGCATTATGCCACTGTCAGGAACTGTCCTGAACATTTAACGATGGGGCCCCTAGAAAGGTGGGGACCCTATGCCAGAGCCCACTTTGCCTATGTCTTAAAACGTCTCTGCAACAGTATTTTCTGGGCGGTTCGTGTTCCATCTGGATGAGGCCAGGGCACGTGCTGTGGCAAGATATTTCTTTCTAGGGAACTTGCCAAAAGTAAACTGTTTGGGCTTTCCAGAGCAGAGCCAATGCCTGTGTTTGTGAGGGCGCTGAAGTCGGATTGCCTCAACATGGCGGGCGGATTTCCCTTCCCAAGAGGGCCGGCGCTGTACTAACATTTACAGTACACGCTGTGAGTAATCTCGACCTCAGTGGGTGGTGCGGCCCCGGGCACAGGGCTGGGCCTGTTTGCTGGTGTCGGCTCGGCGCTCCCTGGCACGGGGCCACGGTTGTCTCACAAGGTCCCCCGCTGCCCTGGCACCAGGCCCGCCTTGACTTCCTACAGCCCCCCCTGCCACGGACGCGGCCTTCCACGGAGAAACGGACCCCTCAGTGGGGCCGTCGTGGGAACCGATCAGAAATTGGGTGGGGGACTCGGGGTGGGTTGGAATTTCTAAACCGAGATGATAAGACAGGGCAAGTGCCGCCTCCGGGCTCACACAGGACACAGGCGGCCGCGAGCTGGGAGCCGGAGATGTGCTCTCATGCCAAGAAAACATGTATTTGAACAAGAGGACAAACGCAAGCCACACCCAAGAGTCAGGAACAAGGGCTGCCTGTGAGAGACACAGCACTGCTCTGCCCATATATAGGTGCATGCATGCGCACTCAGACACACCAGCTCATACACACACACAAGCACACCCTCCAACATGAAAACACACATGCAGCCTGCGCAAAGAGACACTCGCAGCTCGTATATAGAGATACACAGGAAAACACAGGCCAAACTCAGGCACAGCCTCGAGGATGAAACACACACATCTCCTAAACAGACAACATACCTCATACACAGAGACAATCCTTTAAAACAACAACACAGCTTCACAGAGATACTCACGGTTTATACACAGAGACACACACAGCTCATACAAACACGGCATATATACACAGACACACAAAGAACTACTACACACACACACCCATCTCACATGAAAAGCATACACACCTTGCACGTACTGCTCAAGTATACAGACACAAACAAGCAGACACACCCTCACACAAGAAAAAAACGCACGCAGCTCATACAAACACCGCATATATACACAGACACACAAAGAACTACTGCACACACACCTATATCACATGAAAAGCATACCAACCTTGCACGTACTGCTCATGTATACAGACACAAACATAAGCAGACACACCCTCACACAAGAAAAAAACGCACGCAGCTCATAAACACAGACACGCCTCGCACACAGAGAAACATCTGGTTAAAAACCCACAGATGAGACACAGGAACTCATACCTCATACACAGAGAAACCCCATCACACATGAAACACATACACTCACCTTATACGCATACATACACATGTTCAACAAATAAACACAGAGCTTAAACACAGGTTCACAGACAGCCTAAACACAGAGAGACACAGGCACATCTATGGAAACACTCCCCCAACACAGCTTATACACAGAAACATGCACATGCACAGACAGACAAATACAAATACACATATGCACACAGAAAGAGATACAACGACACCCATCAAAACAATCATATGCTGCACAAATACAAAGACAGGCATGTGCACAGAGATCTGCACCTATGAAAACACACACATACTTACACAAATAGGTATAACCACACCTATGGCAACACATGCAGCCAATATACAGAACTCTACATATAAAAATACAGACACACCCATACACAGGAAAACACACACAGACAGCTAATTCACACACAAACCTATCCAAATCCATGAACATACACTCTGCTCCTATATTGCGGTACACATGAAAATATAGATTTTTCTCCCCTACAGAGTATAATATACATAAACATGAACATATACAGTGTAACACACACACTTATGGTTTCACTCTGCACAATGTGTACACACACATATGTAAGCACACACACACACATGAGCACAGACAGCTCCTACACAGGCACCCTGGCATGAAACACTTTCTTATCACACACACACATCCGGTATGCTGACACTCACTGGCACCTGACAAAAACATCCTAAAATTGTATCAGGTAGGCAAAGTCCTTTTGGGTCAAGGTCAAACACCCCAAAAGGGTTTGGCTTTTCGGAATCTGCTGCACAATCCCTACAACAGTGCCATAGGCGTGAAGACCCTCAGGATGCCTTTTAACACCCCAAACACAGCCTGTGGTTACAAATACTCTCTTGGTTTCTGCCAGAAACCCCAAAAGAGTACATAAGAAGGCCACCTGCATCTGTCAAACACTCCTATAACAGTTCATCGGAAAGTGAAGAGGCTCTTGGCATCTGTCAAATGCTCCTAAAATAGTACATGGTCAGGCAAAGACTCTTGGCATTTGCCAAACACCCCTAAAAGAGAACCTGAGGATCCAAAGTTCCTCTTGGCATCTGCCAAACGCCCCTCAAACATCAAATAGGAAGCTAAGGGCAACTTGGCATCTTTCAAACACCCCTAAAACTACGTAAGAAAATGAAGAACCTCTTGCACTTTCCAGCATCTTAGCTGCCAGGTTGAATAAAGTAGTGGGGAGTTTGATACATGAGGATCAGAAGGGTTTCCTGCCAGGGAGGAACATGAGAGAGGTGACCCACACCCTAATAGGCTAAATAGACTTAGCCACAACCTTAGGGGTTCCACTGACAATTGTGACCTTGGATTCCGCCAAGGCATTCGACCGTGTCCATTGGGGGTATTTAACAATGGTATTGGAACACTCTGGGGTGGGCAAAGCTTTGATAGATATGTTAACCGAGATTTACAACTCCCCAATCACCAGGGTCTTGGTAAACGACAATCTTTCTGTACCAGTGAAAATAGAAAGGGTGACCAGGCAGGGCTGCCCTTATCGCCTTTCATCTTCGACCTCTATATCGAACCTTTTGCCCAAAGTTTAAGATTGAATGGGGAGATGAAACCTTTTGAAATCGAGTAGATAAAAGGAATATCTCTCTATCTACCGATGATTTAATGGTCTATACCTCGGATGCTGCATCTGCTATTTCACATCTTATGACAGAGGTGAGAAATGTCATCAGGTTCTCCGGTTACGACGTCAATGAGGAAAAAACAGAGATAATGTCTTGGAATCAGAACTGCAGGGGATAACAAGTGTTGAAGAAATTAGATATTTTGGGATAATAATTACTCAAGATCTAGTGAGAATTTCAGTGGTAAAACTTGAGAAGTTTTGTAGCGAAACAGATAGGATGCTAAAGAGAGGGCAGAACCTACCCTTTACTATATACGGATGGATTTTTCTAATTAAAATGTCTGTTCTACCCGAGTTTACTTTTCCTGTTTGACAATATTCCATTAAGTTTCGATTAAAAGGCTCTTTTGAAAATACAAGGGAAGGTCACGTCCTTCATCTGGGCTAGTAAGGGTGTCTCTCCTGAAAGAAGCTGAGAAGGAAGTTAGGGCCATGAGGTCTAGGGATTCCAAATTTACAGCTCTATTGTTGGGCTTTTCAGATGCAAAATAATAGAATGCTCCTCCTTCGCCCTGATGAGACATCACTGAGAGTAATGTTCAATGCCATGCCATCTGGCCGATCAGAGGAAGGCTTTTAATATGAGTCTGAGGCACCAAAATGTTTGTTTAAAATGCTTGAAGGCAGCTGCCAAAATATGGTACGAGGTTAGACTACTCCTGGGGGTTGTATGTCAATACACCGCGGTTGTTACACCGCACTACCATTACAACGTGGGCTTTACAACACAAGTCGTTACCACGACTTGCGCTGTAGGGTGCTGGACTTAGGAATAGTAAAATGTACTATTCCAACACCAGCCTACGTACAGTAGGGAAGGTGTTGGAATAGTAAATCTACTATTCCTTAGCCTAGAGCGCCCTCCAGCGCAAGTCGTGGTAACGACTTGCGTTGTATTGCCCGCGTTGTAATGGTAGCGCGGTGTAACAACCGCGTCGTAATGGATGTCCCCCCTCCTGGGTATCTCATATTATAGCAAGTTGTCCCCAATATGAGATTCCACAGGAACTTCATAGTATTTGCTTAACAGTCTTGCAAAACCTCTAAAGTAGAGTGCTATAAACTGATGGGGACAGATGGTGGATGATAGACAGAGGCTATCTTGGGACAACTGGAATAGCAGAACAAATGGGGCACTCTTCAGGTTTAAAATCTACCAAGTGAATTCATGGCTGAAGAGCCAGAGTTGGGTAGACTCTGAGCCTGGCCAAATGGAGAAGGATCTTCAGGGCCATCGGGCTATGAAGAAGGGGGCTCTTTGGCGTCAGCATCTCCTGAAGGCAGCTGAGAAAAACATGAAACTTCCTTATCTCGCATGGGGCGGATATTTGCCAGTCACGGAGCTGGAAGAAATATGTCAAGTATCTTTGTCTATACTTTATTTGTGATTAAACCTGCTGCACTAAGGAATAAACCGTTCTTCACTCTTCATAGAGCCTATTTGACTCTGAGGAAATTGGCTAAAATAAGGGGAAGCGAGGATTGAAGTGCAAACGATGCAGCAGTTGCTATGCTGATGATATACATATGTTCGTTACCTGCCCAAATTTAGACAAATGATGGCCAGAATTGGATAAGACCATTTCTGATACTCTAGGAACCACCATGGAGGTACGCCCTGTTCTGATTATATTTGGCCAGGTTCAACATGCGGTTGGTGGTATCAAAATCATATTTTTTTTGTCTGATTCTATTTATAAAAAAGTAAACCTGTAAACTCTGGTGTCAACCCCTTGCGCCCATATGGCAAGCCTAGAAGAGATTGGTGTTGTATTTCAAGGTGGTTGATAGGAAGAGTGAAAACTAGTTTGTGGGAGAAGGGCTTTGGGATCAGCTAAGATAGGATGAATAACATCATGTCAAATGAGTACACCCTCTCAAGTCAGTAGTGGCTGGGGAGTTCAAGACCAGTTGATGCTATCCAGCAGACTTCTCTGAAGCTGAGCCCGATATTGTATAACAATAACGGGTATGGTTCACAATCAGTATGGCTGAGCACTTTAGACCAAATAACAAGACATATGCCAAGCGTAGTTGATTAAATTGATTGCTTGGCAACTTCAGAAATAGGTACGAGGTAGCTGAAGTGGGGTAGGAGGTGTGAACGCTTAGGAAATTCAATAGGCAACAGTCAAATTCTGTTTCTCCTTTCTTTTTTACAGGGGTGTTTGGTCCTGATGAGAACCCCATGAACAAGGGGGTTTGAAACGCGTAGACCCTGGTGTTATTTTGTTGCCAAACATTTGTTTTTTATATTGGTCTTGGTTGTATTGTGCCCATTTAATGAAAATATTTCATCTAATGTAAATTTTTGTGAATATTGTATAGGGTGCAGACTGAATTAGAGGGTTAACCATTGTCTTGTTTGGCAGGAGGGGTGTATGATAGGTGGTGTATGTGTATCACATTGGGCCCCAAGGATGACTAGTGTGGATGGTATTTGTGGAGAGTGAATGGGTGTGTATGGAAGTGTTTGATTGGAAGTGGATTGATTTTTCTCTTGAGGTTTTTTATTATTCACAATTTAGTTTCAGGTCTATCACATGTATGTAAGTGTTCCCTTAGAGATAAAAAAAATTCCAAAATAATATGTGGTATTGCAATAAAAGGTACTTATGAGCTTATGGTTGCATTGCTTTGAGGTTCTTGCGCCTTTTTCCAAAAAGATTGAAATTGTTAATCAGTATTGGCATATATATTGTTATTTGAGCCCGATATTGAGCACGCTGCGTGGCAGAATCTCGGTCGGTGCTTCTCGGAGGTGATATGAGGACAAAATTAAAAGAAGAAAAAAAAGAAAGTGAAGAACCTCTTGCACCTGTCAAACCCTCCTAAAAAAGTACATGATCAGGCAAAGAGTCTCTTGGAATCTGCCAAACACCCCTAAAATAGTACATATTAAGTCAAAAGTCCTTTTGCATTTGTCAAAAGACCCCTAAAAAATGTGTGGGCAAGTGCAGATCAGCTGGGCCTTCATCAAACACCCCTAGCAATTGAGGTCACCTACGCCACTCCCGTTATTGTGTCCCTACAACAAAGCATCTCTTAGACCAAGGGCCTGATTTTGGGAGGATGGTGTAATGTCTATTTTCCCTGCCTGTCACTGCCAGGAAAAACCTGGTGGAAAGAGACAGGTGTGTGGGGGTCATTAGGGTGTGTTTTACTGTTTTTCTAAAATAAACTTCTACTTTATAAACTGATGGTGGCCGTCCACCAAACGTGAATTTTTTCACCTACATATTCCACAGCAGACTTAGGTAGAACTACTTCTATCAACATCGCCCCACTGATGAGCGCCAGCAATCAGATCTAGCCAATCCTTGAAAGGAGCAGCAAGAGAAGAAGGTGGCTGAAGGGGGAAAGGGAGGGGAGTTCCATTTCCACCTCAGTTTTGAAGTACTTACAAGTAAGATCTTGCAGCCTTCCGCTCCCTTTAATGTACAGAGATGACCCCTGGCCTGGCCGGCAGTCATCTCTGAATCTGGAGGGTGGAGTACCACAGAGATGGCAAAGGCAATGTCCTCTGCCTTACCGATGGATACTACTCCATCTGCCAAACACTAGATCAGGCCCCGGTCTAGACATGTTGAGTTGGTTGATCACCTGCAGCATAAATTACCTGCTGGTCACATGTTTCATTTTCCAGCTCATACATTATAACCAACAACTCTTCCAAGCTCAAAAATGCATTCCATTTTTTTTAAAGATAATACAAATAATTATAAATCGTTAGTTTATGTCCTAACAAAAAGAATTCAATCAAGTTGATACATTCATTTAAGGAAAAACAAATCTGTGATTTTAACAAAAAACTAGATCACAATTAATCACAGAGAAAAAAAGTCAATTAGTATTCCGATTAATAATTCAATTTGTTTACAAAAAGAGTCCCTCACCAGACTTTATAAAATCAGAAACCTGTTTAGCCCATTCATTAAAAACAGGCCCAGCTCATCCTCATCTTCTTGAGGAGGTTAAAACATAAAGCTAAAAATAGCACTTATGCACCAGGGTGTGGTGTGTGTGGGATGCACTATGTAAATATTATATTATTATAATTATAATAATAGTTATTATTATTATATTACAAATCAGTCACTGTGCTTTAGAGGTGCTATTTAAAACTCAGTTATGCTTTTGATTTATTTAGCAAACTGAGGCATAAGGATCGGGGTCAAAGTATGTGCAATCCAGTGCTGGGATATTTATTGATCCGAGGGGCATGGGTGGTGTTTTGATACCTCCTTAAGTGACATTTTGTATTGAGTTTGGGGGCATCTTGTGTAATATTTAGTGGCAATTTTGGGAGCTTTGCCGGGAATGTGTTTGTTCTGTTTGGAGTTTGGGCAGTGCGGTGGTGATTGGTTTGCACTGTTGCTCACTGTGGATGGTGTTTGGTTGTGCTAAGGACACGGTTGGAGGTGCTTTGCATTTGGGGCTGCGAGTGCTGGGCTGTGAGGGCACAATGGGTAATGAATTGTTGTTGGACTGGAAACTCTGTGTGGCCCCTCGTGTGATATATTATTGAGTTGGGTTACAGTGACTGATATGTTGTTGGGGGGTCTGTGAGTGATGTGTTTCTGTCGGGTTGAGGCACTTTGGGGGTGATGTATAGTCGGATTGGAAGCAGTGAGTAAAATGTTGACTCTGGGGCACTATGGGATATTTGTAGTGTTGGGTGGGGCACTGATGGTGCTTTGTTGCTGGGTTGGGGGCTCTCTTGGGGATGTTTCATTGGTAGTGACGTGGCATTGTGTGTTTTCTAGACTGGATCGTCTCGTTGTTGGTTGTGTTTGTTAGACTGCAATGCCCGCGGCGTTCGTGGTCAGGACATTAACGTGTGTAAAAGGCTGCGGTGAGGTTGTTTTGTTGGAGGAGCCCTGCCCAATATTTTGTTTTTCTCTTTGAAGTCATGGGGATTGGTCTAAGGGGGGAGGAGAGAGCTCTGGGCTGGGATCACACAAAAGTCTGTTTTAGTTACTGTTGGGCTGCAGCAGTTGTTCATGTCGGAAAATGTGATGAGGCGGGGAGTTCACGCGAACATCTGCATCTCACAGCTGCCAGGGCACGCGGATACGGGAGGCACAAATCCTACTTAGCAATGCAGGCCTATTGTTAGCAGGAGGACCCTACCTCTCAGCACTCCACGCTCTGACTTCCCTTCACTGCACACTGCACACTGCACGCCCAGCCATCCCTTCACTGCACAGTGCACGCCAAGCCACTCCCAGCCTTCCCTTCACTGCACAGTGCACGCCTAGCCACGCCCAGCCTTCCCTTCACTGCACACTGCACGCCAAGCCACGCCCAGCCTTCCCTTCACTGCACACTGCACACAAAGCCACGCCCAGCCTTCCCTTCACTGCACACTGCACACAAAGCCACGCCCAGCCTTCCCTTCACTGCACACTGCACACAAAGCCACGCCCAGCCTTCCCTTCACTGCACACTGCACGCCCAGCCTTCCCTTCACTGCAGAGTGCACGCCAAGCCACGCCCACCCTTCCCTTCACTGCACAGTGCACGCCCAGCCTTCCCTTCACTGCACAGTGCACGCCAAGCCACACCCAGCCTTCCCTTTACTGCACAGTGCACGCCAAGCCATTCCCAGCCTTCTCTTCACTGCACGCCAAGCCACGCCCAGCCTTCTCTTCACTGCACAGTGCACGCCAAGCCACGCCCAGCCTTCCCTTCACTGCACAGTGCACGCCCAGCCTTCCCTTCACTGCACAGTGCACGCAAAGTCACACCCAGCCTTCCCTTCACTGCACACTACACGCCAAGCCCCGCCCAGGCTTCCCTTCACTGCACAGTGCACACCAAGCCACACCCAGCCTTCCCTTCACTGCACGCCAAGCCACGCCCAGCCTTCCCTTCACTGCACAGTGCACGCCAAGCCACGCCCACCCTTCTCTTCACTGCACAGTGCAAACAAAGCCACGCCCAGGCTTCCCTTCACTGCACAGTGCACGCCAAGCCACGCCCAGCCTTCCCTTCACTGCACAGTGCACGCCAAGCCAAGCCCAGTAGCCCACCCTTCTCTTCACTGCACAGTGCAGGCAAAGCCTCGCCCAGGCTTCCCTTCACTGCACGCCAAGCCACGCCCACCCTTCTCTTCACTGCACAGTGCACACCAAGCCGCGCCCAGCCTTCCCTTCACTGCACAGTGCACGCCAAGCCACACCCACCCTTCTCTTCACTGCACAGTTTAGGCAAAGCCACGCCCTGGCTTCCCTTCACTGCACGCCAAGCCACACCCAGCCTTCCCTTCACTGCACGCCAAGCCACGCCCAGCCTTCCCTTCACTGCACAGTGCACGCCAAGCCACGCCCACCCTTCTCTTCACTGCACAGTGCAGGCAAAGCCACGCTCAGGCTTCCCTTCACTGCACAGTGCACGCCAAGCCATGCCCAGCATTCCCTTCACTGCAGAGTGCACGCCCAGCCTTCACTGCACAGTGCACGCCAAGCCACGCCCAGCCTTCTCTTCACTGCACAGTGCGCACCAAGCCACGCCCAGCATACCCTTCACTGCAGAGTGCATGCCAAGCCACGCCCAGCCTTCCCTTCACTGCAGAGTACACGCCAAGCCACGCCCAGCCTTCCCTTCACTGCACAGTGCATGCCCAGCCTTCCCTTCACTGCACAGTGCACGCCAAGCCACGCCCAGCCTTCCCTTCACTGCACAGTGCACGCCAAGCCACGCCCACCCTTCTCTTCACTGCACAGTGCAGGCAAAGCCACTCCCACCCATCCCATCACTGCAAAGTGAACGCCAAGCCACGCCCACCCTTCTCTTCCCTGCACAGTGCAGGCAAAACCACTCCCACCCATCCCATCACAGCACAGTGCACACCAAGGCACGCCCAGCCTTCCCTTCACTGCACAGTGCACAAAAAGTCATGCCCAGCCTTCCCTTCATTGCACAGTGCACGCCAAGCCACGCCCAGCCTTCCCTTCACTGGACAGTGCACGCCAAGCCACGCCCAGCCTTCCCTTCACTACACAGTGCAGTCAAAGCCACACCCAGCCTTCCCATCACAGCACAGTGTATACAAAGCCAAGCCCAGCCTTCCCATCACTGCCCAGTGCACGGAAAGCCACACCCAGCCTTGCCTTCACTGCACAGTGCAGACAAAGCCACACCCAGCCTTCCCTTCAATACACAGTGCACGCCAAACCAGCCCAGCCTTCCCTTCACTGCAAAGTGCAGACAAAGCCACACCCAGCCTTCCCTTCACTGCACAGTGCATGTTAAGCAACGCCCAGCCTTCCTTTCACTGCACAGTGCACGCCAAGCGACGCTCAGCCTTTCCTTCACTGCACAGTGCACGCCAAGCCACGCCCAGCCTTCCCATCACTGCACAGTGCACGCCAAGCTACGCCCAGCCTTCTCATCACTGCACAGTGCACGCAAAGTCACACCCACCCATCCCAGTACAGGGCCCGCAAAGCCACACCCAGCCTTCTCATCACTGCACAGTGCACGCAAAGCCACACCCAGCCTTCCTATCACTGCACAGTGCACGAAAAGCCACGCCCAGCCTTCCCTTCACTGCACAGTGCAGACAAAGCCACACCCAGCCTTCCCTTCACCTCACAGTGGACGCCAAGCCACGCCCAGCCTTCCCTTCAATGCACAGTGCACGCCAAGCAACGCTCAGCCTTCCCTTCACTGCACAGTGCACGCAAAGACACTCCCACCCTTCCCATCACTGCATAATGCACACCAAGCCACGCCCAGCCTTCCCATCACTCACAGTGCATGCCAAGCTATGCCCAGCCTTCTCATCACTGCAGAGTGCACGCAAAGTCACACCAACCCATCCCAGTACAGTGCACGCAAAGCCACGCCCAGCCTTCTCATCAGTGCACGCAAAGCCACATCAAGCTTACTATCACTGCACAGTGCACGGAAAGCCACGTCCAGCCTTCTCATCACTGCACAGTGCACGCAAAGCCACATCAAGCTTACTATCACTGCACAGTGCACGGAAAGCCACGTCCAGCCTCCCCTTCACTGTGCTGTGCACACAAAGCCACGCCCAGACTTCCCTTCACTGCACAGTGCACGCCAAGCCACGCACAGCTTAAAATGTTCGTCTACTGTCACATTTCCCCTAAAATGCCCATCACTGCAGCTGCGGCCTACCCGTCAGTTCCACCCTCCCTTTCTCTTGCCCTCAGATCCCCATCACTGGACCGGCAGGCTTCCCATCACTGCTACCCTCGCCTACCACCAGTCGCCCATAGACGGTGGACTGCCTCACCCCATCCCTGCAGGACTACCCTACAAGCCACATACCTACCCCCATGCTCATCACATTGCCTCTAGACTGTTCCTTACTACCGTCACTTCATCCCCCACGCCCCAGACTGGCTGTCAGTAATCCCCTCGACTGCACATCACTGGAACACTATCCCACCGTCACCCCTTCCTAGACTGACCATCTCGTCACCCCCAGCCTTTTTCACCACTGGAACCCTAGCCTAGCTCCCCTTCCCCTCTAGACTGCCAGGCACTGCACTTTCAGCTTGTACATCGCGGCAGTTCATCTGTTAATCCCCATTAGTGCCCTCACCCAGGGCTTCAAGTGGGGCAGGTCTCACGGTGCGGAGCACCAGCAGTTTTTAAAGGGGGCCTGACACGGGTCTCTATCGGGCTCTGGGTTGTGGCCTGGCACAGGCGGTCCGTTTTTAGGTCTCGCCTGTCGATGCGCATGCGCATCGAGCAAGCGAGACTATAGGGGCTCATCCACTCTTTATCCACACTGCAAGGAATCGTGGCGATTCCTTGCAGTGCCCGTGACTTTTAAGGTCAATGCGCATGCGCATTAAGCTTATGCGCATGCGCATTGACCTTAAAAGTCACGGGCGCGTGCATGTCCGTCTTTGTTTACCCGCTCCGCCCCCTCCCGCCGTGTCGCCTTGCCTACTCTCTTCCACAGCCTCCCCCAGCTCCGCCCCCTCACTACTTGATTGCACGGCCGCTAGGCCGTGCCTCCCCTACTCTCCTCCCCCCTCCTCCTCTCCTCCCCTGCCTGCCTGCCGCTAGCCTTGCCTACTCTCTCTCGCACCCTCCCCCAGCTCCGCCCCCTCACTACTTGATTGCACGGCCGCTAGGCCGTGCCTCCCCTACTCTCCTCCCCCCTCCTCCTCTCCTCCCCTGCCTGCCTGCCGCTAGAAAGCATGGGATACTGTGCTGCCTTAACTATTTGCTATGGCCATGTTAAAATCAGAGCCAAGTCGTAAATATACATTTTTCCACACCACTGTTTTTTCGATAAAAACGTGATTATTCACAGTTTACGCTGCTAATCCGTGACCAAACAGACAATATGAAGCTCTGAGTCTATTCTCTTCCTAGCGTGCTGTGACTGCCTCCCCCGCTGTATCCCCTCACCCCCCCCCCCCCCCCCTGCTGTATCCCCTCACCCCTGGTCTCTCCCCACGTCTCTCCGTTGCTCTCCCCTCTGCTGTCGCTCTCTCTCTCGCTCACTCCCCGGCTCTCTTCTTGCCTTGCTGCTGCTCTGCCTCTTTGTGTCTGATCCCAGGCTCACATGTCGGAGCTGGCAGCCCCCGCGGCTAGTTCCTATCTGTGCGACAGCATTTTTAATTTAACACAACCGCCTTTGATGTTTTCAAATATTTATAGCCAGCTTCAGAGCACTGCAGAAGTGTTTCCATTCAGATGGAACGGCTCGGCTCGCTCTCCTCGTGCAGGCCCTCTTAAACTCGGATCCCGCGGGATTTAGTTCACGCGAAATTCTCTCCGTGTCTCGTGCTTTTCTGTCTCTTTAACTTTTACTTTCCTTTCACAGCCTGTCATATGTTGTTGGACTCTCCCAGAAATAGCTAATGGATCGAAATATCAGAATATACAGAAAATCGAAAACTGCGACCAAGAAAAGCTCGTGCTGAGAAGTAAATCTTTAAATCTAAGAAGGACTTTGCGTGCTTTACAAGTGTTTACAGGGAAACAGCGTAGAACTGCACAGTTAATTTGATAGTACAAGCACATGCAATGGATGCACTTATTTCATATCTGTTTAATCCGTTCATTTTAATTCCTTTGGTCGCTTTAGTTCTAGTCATTATTTCTTTGCCTCTCCGATTGCGCTCTTCAATTACCCTCCACGCCCACAATTTATTTTTCTCATTCTCTGTAGTACTCTGCCAATTCTCACAATGTCTACCATTTTTCGAACCCCGCCTCCCCCCTCCCTCCCAGCCTCCACAGTTTCCGCTCTTCCAATATTCTGAATATTTCTGAATTGTTTCGTTTCTCTCCCTGTATGGAAGTGTGAAGTTTAGAAACTACCTGAAAACGTGGTTATTGAAGCAGGCTGTACACTCACCCTCAACCCCTCACTCACCCTCACTCTCACTCATCCTCACTCACCCTCAACCCCTCACCCTCACTCACCCTCAACCCCTCACCCTAACTCACCCTCACCCTCACTCACCCTCAACCCCTCACTCACCCTCTCACCCTCAACCCCTCAACATCAACCCCTCACCCTCACTCACCCTCACCCTCACTCACCCTCACTCACCCTCACCCACCCTCACCCTCACTCACCCTCACTCACCCTCACTCACCCTCACTCACCCTCACCCTCACTCACTCTCACCCTCACTCACCCTCACTCTCACTCACCCTCACTCACCCTCACTCACCCTCGCTCTCACTCACCCTCAACCCCTCACCCTCACTCACCCTCAACCCCTCACTCACCCTCACTCACCCTCACCCACCCTCACCCTCACTCACCCTCACTCACCCTCAACCCCTCACCCTCACACAGTGCAATAGGTCTCGGAGCATTTGAGTTAGAGCTTTTAGAAATGTTTATGGCTTTTTTTTTTAATTCTTTAGCATTGGCTACAGGAAACAAAAATGCTAAAGATTTACACAAAAACCCATAAACAATTCTAAAAGCACTAACTCTAATGCTGCGAGACCTATTGCATTTCCAATGCTTGTTCCGGACTGCAGTGACTGCAGGCACATTGATGTGCGCATGCTCCCACTGCTCACTTCCCACTAGTGGAGAAGTTACGGCATGACGTCATGACAGGTAAGCGTTGTAGGGGAAGGGGAATCCTCTAAAGCAAGTCATTTTTTCTCTGGATTTCCCCTTCTCTTTTTGGAACTCAGGAGCAGCAACATTGTCGTGGTGTCATCAGGGCTTTAAGTGGAAGCTTTTTCAATATTATATACAAGCCATGGTTGCTGCTTATTTATCTTATACAACTAAAAACCATTGACAAAGCCAATACCTCACTTGTAGATATGATGTTACTTGTTGGACCATATATCTAGATGCAATGACAGAAACAGCAAAATACAAGTCGGGCGGCATACTGTGCTAAACACAGATTTTAGCTTACGTGTTTTAAGCCACGCCCTTATTTACATTGACCACGCACCTTTGCGAGACCCCCCCCCCCCCCCCCCGCGTTTTTTCATCCCACTTAAAGCCCTGCCCTCACCGCATCATTGTAAGGTAATCACCACACGACCAGCCTGCCCTTTACTGCAACCTATCACCGTGTCCCTACACTGCCCACCCCTGCATGATAGCCTGCTCACGCCTGACCTGCCCATCACTGCATCTCCAGCCTGTTTATCAATGCAGACCTCGGGTATTACTGCCCCTGCGGCCTGCCCTGTCACTGCAACCCGTCACTTCCACCCTGGTCTGTCAGTCACTGCAGCCCAGCCTGTCCAAGACTGCAATGCGTCACTGAATTCCTGGCATTTGCATCAATCCACGCCAGTCTGCCTTTCACTGCACCCTAGGGTGTCTATCACCGCTGCACCCTAGCCGGTCCACCACAGTGCACCACAGCGCCCAGCCTCCCATCACTGCACCCTACTCTGTCAAGGTTAGCGATGCAACTTCACCCCCAATCACCGCCCCGCCCCCCGCGCTCACCTGTGCATGTGGCAAGCTCTCTCGGGTTTCTTTATCTGGAGCATTCCAGACACACCCGTCTCTGAGACAGAACAGGCCACGGGCAGATCCCGGCTGCGCCCTCCGGCTCCGTTCTCACTTTCTCTCTGGCTTCGTTCTTCTCTACATCCCCCTCTGTAGTTCTGTCAATGACTTCCACCCGTTCCTCTCCTCGTCTCACTCCTGCACTAGCGCTCCGAAGTTATCGTAAGATTTACTTATTTATTTATTCATGCGTTTTTATATAGCGCGGACTTTACCCGAATGTGTCAGAGCGCTTCACAATAGGAACAGAACTGATACATGAGAACATTACAAGTGAACAAATTACAAAAGCAAACGTTACATTACATGAGGCAAAAGTGACAATCGTGAGCAAACAAAATACAAGAGGTAGCAAACGGTGCATTACAGGAGGAAAAAGTGACATGTGTGACATTAGCGCCAAGACGCCTTCGCAAAAGAGCGCTTGAAAAATATTTCAGTCAGTCAGTCACAAGCGGCGCTTCCCAAACCACACAAATAATACAGAAAGTACCATTAACCCATCTCAACATGTCCCCTCCGCCTCTCTTATTTCCTTTGAACTCTTATCTCTTCTCCCCTTCTAAACAGTCCACAGTCTTCTTCGGGGTCTCCGGGACACCCCCTGTTCATTACAAACAGGCTGACTCGAACTCTTTTCCCACGACCACTCCCTTCTGCTGAACACCAAATGAACTATGCCCTCAAGCATATCACTACAACAAATCCGTCCACTCGGGCGTGTTACTCAGAGATCCATGCGCACAAAACCCCGCCTTGCATTAACCCTTTAACTGCTGGTGCCCCTCACACACATACCTTCCAACCCCGCCAGTGCTGAGCCATTTTGTGGCTGTTTTGGTGGTTTACGCTTAGGGCACTATAACTTTTTTTCACATACACTATCCACACCAAATGGGCATTCTTTTTTCCAACATCCTGGGGATTCTAAAGACACCCAGGGCTTGTGGATTCCTGTGGAGTGGACTGAGAACATGGGCAAAATACAGCGAAAGTTTGAGTTTTGGGGGGAAAATAGGAGTAAAGGGCTCTGGCTAAAAGTGTCTGTTTTTTTTCTCCTAAAAAATGACATCAATGAACGGTTTGCGGTGCTAAAGTCAACATCTTCCCAGCTTTCAGGAACATGCAGAGCTGGTTGTTTGTTTTTCAAAAATGTCTGTGGTTCGTAGGTTTGCATGGGTGGAGCCAAAGCACAGTCCCAAATCCCACAGCTTCCCCTATCGCTGATCTATCCACTTCGCTCTTTAGATCCTTTTCTGGACAAGTGAGGTACCATTGTTATCAGGAGACTTGAGGGAATGTTGGGTGGTAGTAAGTTTATGGCTGCCCGCACATTCAAGAAGTATCACCTCACAGACATGTGAGGAAAGTGTGTGTTTTTAGTCAAAGTTTGCGGATTTCAGGGCATTGTGAGTAAGAACATGTTGTGGGATCCATCTGAAGCAAATCACTCTGGACCCCCAGGTGTCTAGTTTTCAGAACTATAGAGGTCTGGTAGGTTTTCCCAGGAGGCAGCCTACTCAAGCCCAACAAGTACAGCCATTCACTATTGTAGGTGGGATGATAATGAGAGTTAGCCCCGATCTCCTGGCCGATATGCAAAAACAACACCCAAAGGAATCTAATGTCCTCTCGTTTGCCATCAGGGGAGCAGCAAGAGTGTTGAGGCTTTAGGGGTGAGGGTGGGGCAGATCTTAGGATGGGCAGATCCACCCATTTATTTTATTTAGAAATATATACTCTTGCCATACAGTGGGCTTTCTGGCCCTAGGGACAAACTGGGGTAAACCTCCTGTCTGCTCTGGGGTTTTCAAAAAGACTGGTTTGTTCCTTTTTTTTGGGGTAAGGCTGTGGCCAATGCCAGAGTGCAACATCCACACCACTTTCTTTTGCCCCAAAGTCAAACTCCCTAGTGTCAGGTGGACTTTCTACCCCCCCCCGGGGGCATATTTGGGGTAATATCCCCAATTGGGACAAACCTCCTACCCACCCCCAAGGGGGCAGTAAGCCACTATTACCCCTTCTGAGTAGGAGGAATGGCTTGGTGCCAGGGTAGACCACACTCTCCTTGTTTTTTACGGGTCAATTTTGATATTCTTGGTGTTTAGTAGGCTTTGCACCCACACAGGATGAAGTTGGGGAGTGGATACCCCTATCCAACCCCCCAGGGGGGCGGAAAAAGTCTATTGGGCAGTGGGGTAGAGGAGAGCACGAGCCCATACTCAGGAGATACTCCCCCCCAAAAAAAACTATATAAATGCAGTCCCTGAGGTCTAGTGGGCTTTCTGTCCCATGGGGGGAGGGGGGGCAGATTTGGGTAATTTCCCCAATCCATCTCCCAGGGGGTCAGAAAGACTATGCTCTTTTGGGGTAGGGGAATTGCCATGCCCATAGAGGTCACCCTCCACCCTATGTTTATTTTGATACAATGCCCTGGTGTCTTGTGGCTTTCTGCCCTTTCGTTGATGGCAGATTGGGGGGTAATCAGTAAAAAGAAGGAAGGAACCCCTATAATATATACAGGGAGGGGGTGTACAAATGTGAAAAAGAGACCTAACACTGTTTGTAAAATGCCTAATTGCACTTCAGTGTTTGTATGTCACTGTTATTGTGTACACTTCCGGGATTGGTTGCGGCAACAGGGAGTTCGAGCAAACAGTACCTGAGGCCCAAATTGAACAAAAGGGACCCGGTATCTAAAGAGAACTGAAATTAAGGGCCTCCCTATCCAAGACCATCACGTCTTTTAAAAAACCTTATATTATCAGAAGGTGATCCCATCCCAACATTAAAAATACGGAGGTGTATATCTATCATCAAATAAAGGCATCTATATATCTGCAAAGGGACATAGTGAACACCACAGGAATTATTAATTCATATATAAATCTCGACAAAATCGGTTTAAAGATTTACAATAAAGAAATGTTTTGGTCCTGATGAAGGTGGATACTATCTACTGTACACCGAAACGCTGCGTCGACTGTTTTTAATGACTGTCTCGTATCAGAGACATGAGTAGATTATATACTCTTTTTAGATTGTAACCCCTAGGGAGGAACTTACATGTTTTTATGTGAATATAAAATACTCTTTTATTGTAAACTACTTTTTGTACATGCATTTGTGTAACATATTGTGAGATCCCTAACATTGTGATTAGTAATTTTTTGGTGTTATATTACAGAGTTTGTAGGAATTCTTGGAAAAATAGTGATTGCCCAATAGATCAATAACAGTGACATACAAACACTGAAGTGCAATTAGGTGTTTTACAAACAGGTTTAGGTCTCTTTTTCACACAGATTGGGGGTAATCACATCCATCCACTACCGCGGAGGCAGACAGACTGCCTATCTTCTTGTTGGGGTGGAGGCATGGTCATGCCCATGATGGGCATCCCTTACCCTTATATTTTGTTTTTTTTAAAAACATGTCCAGGTGTTTGGTGGGCTTTCTGCCCCGGGTAGGGGTGTGGGGGGGAGGTAGATTGGGGGTAATCACCCCATCCACCTTTTGAAGGGGGAGCACAGAAAGACTGCCACCAGATGTTTGGGGTACGAGGCATGGTCATGTCCATAGTGGGCAGCCCCCACCCCATATACTCTGAGTGCTGCCTACACCAATTTCTAAGAGCATACCATCAGACTGCCCCATACCGCAACAGGATTTGCCCCAAGTGACCTGATCATGCGGACAAGTGCCCCAGACATCATTCCAACAGGGCCCAACTGGAAGCCAGAAGTGAATGATGTTCAAGCCACACAAGAAAAGCGTGTGGCTACCAATGACAGAGCCAGCAAGGATCGAGGAGCAGTGTCACCTGACCTCTGTGTGGGGAAAAACTGACAATGAGAGACTGCCACCTGGGGTGGAAATATCGAACCTCATTTGAAAATCAGATATGGGAGGTTGTCAGAGTACAAGGAACAATGGTAATCGTGCAAAGAGAGGGGAGCCAGTTTATCGAGGAATGTTTCATGGTACAAACGGGTCAGATCACAGCAGTTGATAAGTCAGCATCAAGCAGGTGAGGATGTTAATAATACCAATGCTGACCTCAACACTAGCCCAGACACCTCTCCAGAGGGGACCTCACAAAGTGCTCGAGGTTCTTCGACGATGCCAGCATTAACTGTGTGGATCCCAGTTATTCATGTTCCCAGCCACGAGGCCCAGGGCCGGCTTTAGGGTGGTGCGCTGACTTGAGAGGGGGGGGAGGCGCAATGTTTATTGTTCTAAAAGCACCTTATGCCGCGTTCCTAGTCCCATGCAAAAACAACAGTGGATGGACAGAATGCAGAACAATGTCATACATTCACCCCAGTACAAAGTTCTGGGCCTAAATCCATCGTTTTTTTGCTCACTATGCCATTCCAGTTTGAACCCAGCCATATGCAAATCAGTCTTGACCCTGTGCCCCATGGGAACAGTCCAGCCCGAACTGCCAAGCCAGGTCATCCCTGGACTGGGAACAAGCATCCTAGGACTGGTTTCGGGCTTTCAGCCCTCATCAGCCAGGATAGCTTTATTCCAGTGGCATGGAGAGCACGGGACGCACGTCTGAGCATACTTGTCCCACTCAGGGTGACAAATGCAGTTCGGGCTGGACTGTTCCCATGAGGCACAGGGTCAAGACTGATTTGCATATGGCCATGTCTGAACTGGGGTGGCGTGGGAGCAAAATAACGATGGATTAAACCCAGATCTGTGACTCGGGGTAAATGTTTTGCCAATGTGCAACATTCCGTCATCATCTTGTGTGTTTTGCTGTTCGCCCTATGTGGGAAGGGTATGCCCAGACATGGGTCCCGTGCTCACTACGCCACTGGAGTCAAGCTATCCTGGCTGATGACGGCTGATAGCCAGAAACCGGTCCTAGGATGCTTGATTCCGGTCCAGGGAAGACATGGCTTGGCAGTTCGGGCTGGACTGTTCCCATGAGGCACAGGGTCAAGACTGATTTGCCTATGGCCATGTCTGAACTGGGGTGGCGTGGGAGCAAAATAACAATGGATTAAACCTAGATCTGTGACTGGGGGTGAATGTTTTGCCAATGTGCAACATTCCGTCATCATCTTGTGTGTTTTGCTGTTCGCCCTATGTGGGAAGGGTATGCCCAGACGTGGGTCCCGTGCTCACTACGCCACTGGAGTCAAGCTATCCTGGCTGATGACGACTGATAGCCAGAAACCGGTCCTAGGATGCTTGATTCCGATCCAGGGAAGACATGGCTTGGCAGTTCAGGCTGGACTGTTCCCATGAGGCACAGGGTCAAGACTGATTTGCCTATGGCCATGTCTGAACTGGGGTGGCGAGCAAAATAATGATGGATTAAACCCAGATCTGTGACTGGGGTTGAATGTTTTGCCAATGTGCAACATTCCGTCCATCATCTTGTGTGTTTTGCGTTCCTAGTCCCAGCAATAAAAACATCAAGAGAACTCATTTGATTAATGTTCTTCTTGGGGAGAAATCAGAGCTTTGTCTAAGAAATGTTGACTCGTAGCGCAGAGGGTTAATATGCCTGCTGCAAAGAATGTGTCCCATTCAGATCACAAAGTGCATATAATATAAATTGGTCAGTGGGTTTCTGCTTTTGTCAGAGAGATCCTTTTGTTACTTGCAGTTTATAAGTTAAAATCTTACATATTAACTGTCATCAAAGAGCTGCATGCAAACTGCAAGGAATGTATTAGAGCTAAGTATTTTTTACCCAGTCTTTCGTTATTCTAATATTGCAAAAAGGGTTCATTTAGGTAGAAATCAATTATTATTATTAAAGAAAACCCCTAACAATAGTGTTACGTTTTAAGTTCTGAATTTGCGTTTTTCCAGACCAGGGACTCAAAGTATACTGCCTACCAGAATAGATGACATGTGACTGCTACAGCTTGTAGGCCTCTGTCTTATGGAACATTTCCTTTACAATCATTTACTCATGTATGATTGTCTCTGTGCAATGTGTGTGTGATGTAAAGTGTTCTGACACCTTAAACGTGTATGCGTGTTGCTATAAAACTAAATTAATCTGAGACAGTGGTTATGGAGACATGAGGGGCACTGTCAACTGGTGGTAGTAAGGGAATCTGTGGCAGAGGTGGTTATTGGGGGGGCGCCAACCGACATTGTCGCACAGGGCACCACAAGTGCTAAAGCCGGCGCTGACGAGGCCTAAGAGTATGCAGTGATGTCCAGTTACAGTTCCCACAATTCTCATGCCAGATTGAGGCTCCTATAACGATGTGAGCTTGCCCTATAATGTGAAGTCTCTCCCGTCTGAGCTTTTTCGAACAATGTGAACTTCCTTTGAAGAGTGTCCCCCTCAGTGAGGGGGAACATCCTTTACGACGCGGATGTTACCCCACAGTACCTTTACAACGCGTATTTTAGAACGCAAGTCGTAACTACGACTTGCGCTGGAGGGCGCTAAAGGACAAGGAATAGTAGATTTACTATTCCAACACCTTCCCTACTGTACGTAGGCTGGTGTTGTAATAGTAAATTAAACTATTACTAAGTCCGTACCCCTACAGCGCAAGTCGTGGTAACGACTTGCGTTGTGAAATACGCGTTGTAACGGTACGCGTGGTAATACCACGCGTCGTAACAACGTACATCCCTCAGTGAGACCTTCTCAGCCAGTCGTCGAAGAGGGGGAGATCTGAGGGGCACAACGTGCCCATATTTTTTTAGTTTTAGGAAAAGAATTCCCCTACTTTTTGAGAAAAGACAACTGTTCGAGGATGGTTAATTCCGCATGTTGAAATGCTTCCGCTGAACTGTACGCCAAGGAGTCTCCTATGCTGGGCTGAAACGAAGGAGGGGCAGAGAGCAAAACAAGCCTTTTTGCCGGAGTGCCTGCTTCCCTGAAAGAAATGTAAAGGTGCGCAAATAGTCAAACTGCAAATGTAAAGGGTGCCTGGAAGCCGGTATTGTAAGAGAGCTAACAGCTTAACTGTTAAGTGTGTTCTTTTAAAAGACAGTTATAAAAAAAATGTGCATTACGTACCGTCTGGGTATTTCTAAAATCTATTTTTTTAAAGTACTTCATCCTAAACATTTTTGAAGATTGTATAGCTGCCTAACATATACTGTGTGCAATGCAAGTTTAAAATAATGACTTACATGTTCACAGTACTTTCTGTTAAAGACTGGGAGCTTGTAGTACTAAACATACATAGGTCAATGTTCTCCTCTGCACCAACAAGGCTTCAGTTCAGTGGCTCTCTGGTGCAGTGCATTAACTAGTAGAGGTTTCATATTGTCCGATAGTGCATTTCCCATAATTTGCATTTAATTTTCATGCAAGCTGTGCATTATTTCATATGTAGTTATTTACCTGAGGGTGATAGATAGTTTTATCTGAAGGTGAAAAATCAAAAATATGTACAGGACTTTTTCTTTTTTAGACCACGCCCCCACGCTAACTCACCTCGCCCACACTGTGCCTAGCATCCCAGTTCCCAAAACTTTTTTTTAATGCACTTCGGCCACTGTTCTCAGCCGTGTGGGTTCGCCCCCAGCCACAGCAGACGAGCTTTCTCCAGAAAAGGCAGCCCCTTCCTTTAGTTTTCCGTCCTTGTTTTGGGTATAATAGGGTCACTGCAGACAGAGCAAGAAGCCCCCGCCATTCAGCTCTAAGCCTCTAACTATCTAGAAAACGTGCTGGTCTCTGGGGCCCAGCACCACATTCTGCATGGCCCCATTAATTTGCGTTACGTCAATGCGTCCGTGCAATGAGATTCCCAACTGTTTCAGCTTCCTTTGGAGCTGTGAGAGATCCTTCAGCAGAAATGTCTGTGTATTACCCTTCTCCCGTTCCACTCCCCTAGCACCCAGAGCCCTTCACTGTGGGAGAATATTATTTAAAGAGCTCTTTTGGAAAAGTCATCCTGTGCCGCCCTCTGGTGGACACTGGTGGTAATGTAAAGTTTGTGTTGTACAGAAGGTATAAGTGTTTTAATGAATGAAGCTAGAGGAGTCGCCGCTGGTAAGTAAGGGCAATGTGAGGAGGCCAACATACAGGGTTAGATGTCCTCTAGTTTGATGAGATGTTTCTTCGAGGCATATTTAAAGTATGCAGGACATTAACGGAGGTCAAGAGGATTATGTATCTGTTGCGCCGGGGTGAGTTACCACTTTCAGAGGGAGCGAAGGGAAGAAGGTAGCAGCTTACAAGTCACATCCAGTGGAACGTTCAGTTGTACCTTACAACAGGTTTCTGTTTGATACCGTTGTGAAATGTTATTCTTAAAACCGGGCTATATATGTCCTGCTAAAACACAAAAAGATCCAGTTAAAAAAACAGAAGAAAAAAATCAAGTGACACACAGACGCAAGCATATTTTACTTTGTTAGTCATTGTCATGCAAAAGCAAATTTTTACATACAGCGTTCCTGTATATATGGTTGGCTATTTCAAGTTTCTAACTCCCCAGGGTCAGAGGGAGCTACCCATTGGCACCCAAAAACGTAAATTAAACTACATCAAATTGTTGAACAAGAAGTAAAATACAGAGAAATACAGTGTACCACACACTACGCATCACGTTATCCAATTGAGCCCAGTGGTGCCACAATTGCTGAACTGGGGTGGCGGAGTGAGTTAAAGAATGATGATGGATTAAACCCAGATCAGTTGACTGGGGGTGAGTGCTTGCAATGTTTAACGCTCCGTCCATCATCCCCTTTGGTTTTGCTTTGTTTGCCCTAAGTTGGCAGGGTATGCCCAGACGTGGGTCCCTTGCTCATTTTGCCACTGGATTCAAGCTAGCCTGGCTGATGACGGCTGATTAGCCAGAAACCGGTCCAGGATGCTTGTTTCTGGTCCAAGGAAGACATGGCTTGGCAGTTCGGGCTGGACTGTTCCCATGAGGCACAGGGTCAGACTGATTTGCATATGGCCATGTCTGAACTAGGGTGGCGGAGTTAGCTAAAGAATGATGATGTATTAAACCCAGATCAGTTGACTGGGTGTGAGTGATTGCATTGTTCAACACTCCGTCCATCATCCCCTTTGGTTTTGCTTTGTTCGCCGTAAGTTGGCAGGGTATGCCCAGATGTGGGTCCCTTGCTCACTTTGCCACTGGATTCAAGCTAGCCTGGCTGATGATGGCTGATTAGCCAGAAACCGGTTCCAGGATGCTTATTTCCAGTGCAGGGAAGACATGGCTTGGCAGTTCAGGCTGGACTGTTCCCATGAGGAACAGGGTCAGACTGATTTGCACATGGCCATGTCTGAACTGGGGTGGCGGAGTGAGCTAAAGAATGATCATAGATTCAACCCAGATCAGTTGACTGGGGGTGAGTGCTTGCAATGTTCAACACTCCGTCCATCATCCCCTTTGATTTTGCCACAATTTACTCCCAGTGAGAGGAGTGTAGCCAGCAGGCCCGAACAAAGGCCGCTGAATGACGGTGTTCTCATGTGGGACATTTCATTGCTCACGAGAGACACTGTTGTAAGTAGAAACAAGGAGTTATGCCTTTGCGCCATTGGGCACACGCACTAAACAAGGTGAGTTTAAATGGAGAGCTGGCATTTGTTTACTCGAGAGCTACCGGCTGCAGCCTGGAAGGCATAACGCTGCTTTGGAAACATATTTATCTTTACCGACGATAATAAGGAATGTGATCACATTAACATGGTGCTAATATACATCACTATATAATATTAGACTTGAGGAATTTTATACAGCTGTCCAAATTAGCATTGGCTGACATGGTTTATAGCCAATTCACCAGGGAAAAGGGCAAATACAGGTCCAAGAAAGTAAAGTGCTATTGGCTATAAAGCTGTGCAACTGGAATGTATAAGTAACACAACACAATGCATTAAACATAAGGATTCTGATAGACTTTCCCAATAGTCAGACGAAGAAATGTGAACTATGCATACTTCGCAAATCACTTCACTTAACTATTGGAAAAAAAATCTACAAACTTCAAATGTATTGTCCTGCTTCTGTGAAGTTTATTTTACTACTTCACTCAGACTCACCAAGAAAGAACAGATAGATGATATTGCTTGGCAGGCTTCACAGTGCCCTTTGTCTGGAGCAGTGAGGTTCTTGGGCCTAACATTTTTCGACCGGGCTGGGTAGGGCGGGCAATGGGCTGCAGCAGCAGACAAACGATTATAGCTTTGCCAGAGTAGAGGGACAGTCACAGTCAGCAATCCTCTTCTCTCTCTGCTGTGTCTTACTTTGGCTGGTGGACTGCAGTGGCACTAAATAGTTAACTTTGTGCGAATAACGCGCATCGCACTACTTTTAAGAACCTTTACTAAACAACACAGGGCGGTATTCCGTGACCTAAGAGGGTGACCACCGACCACCATGATTTTGTAAATGAGAACCAGCAAACCTCTGGAAAGGAGGGTTCAGAATTTGGAAGCGCTATAACACCATTAAAACGCTATTCAAAGTCTGATCCCATAACTTAATATTAATGAGTTCACTCAAGCATGAAGAGTTTCAAACTGCCCATGGTTATTTAAATGTGAAAAATTTGTCAAAAAAGACCCTCCCTTTGGATAACCACTTGTGATGTAAGTCGGGGTGTGCTGCCAGGGCAGGGAGAGCGCACACGTGGCCAGGCAGCCTTAGAGGGGCCTCATGAAAGCTTCCGCATAGTGCTTGCTGACATTATAAGATTAGCACACACCCCCCTTAGAAATCTGAAGCTTGAAAAAATGTCCAGGAAGGTATGTGGTGCGGCAGGATTTTGTTTTTGAACGTTTAAGTGGAGTGGTTTTGCTTTTATGTTAGACAGTTTTCTCTACTTAGCCTTGACGTACCTGCAGGCTTTGTTGTGACTTCGTAATAAGGGTTACCCCTCTTTCAGGTTGCTGAGCCTTTCTTGAACACTGACCTGTATTTTATCTGGCAGTCCAGGTTAGCGAGGTTGGGCAAAATGCGTCACAGATTGCTGCACTTCAGCGCGTTCAGCCATGTTTATTGTTTCATACCAATATGACATCACCTCTTTGATGCTTGGAAGCGCCACTTTACCTCTGATCCTTATCTCTTCTGAAGTTTTACAGGGTGATACTCACCAGAGACTACAGGAAACATACCTGAGCGCACAATTAACAGCCCTGCCTGTGCCGGATGTGACACAGAGAGGCCGGCGGGGCTGACAAAGACAGGACAATCTGTTCTGGGCACCGGAATGAAAGAGTATTCCGTGCGCTGTGTCACCATAGCAACAAGTCCTCCAGGCGCAACTGCAGGCTAAAATGCTTTGCAGTTAGAGCAGCAGTGCAAAGCTCACGTGCTGCACATGAGGCTGTTTTTTCGGAGTGCCTCATGATCCCCAAAGCGTGTCAGGGGGCTAGATATGTGTGACCAATTCATTTTAATGCAGCGTTGCAGACACCAGCATTAAAATACGTTAGTCTAACCCTTGATGCGTGGCACTTTGCAGAGCAGGAGTGCATGAGTGTATGTGTTGGCTGCCGGGAATGACCCTCCACCGTACTACACTCCTTCAAAACATTCAGCTGGAAAATAAAAAAGATAACCATTATCCACAGTCATCATTGATAGGCAGAGTTCTGGAGAGTAGAGATGTTGGAAGTATCCTCGCATCAGTCACACACAGTCCTCAAGCCTCTTGGCTCTCGCAATGGTGGGGTTCTGTCTCTGGTAGCGGTGACCTGGAGTTTCTGGGGCCATGGTGGGAGGTTCGGGTGTTCGTGTTGGACGAGATACCACTGGACCTGGCGAGGTTTTTACTTGTGACGAGGGACTAGGCAGTGGACTGTCCTCTGTTTGATCAATGTCTGGCTCCTTTTTTCCAACATCTTGCAAGAGCTTGCGTGGGGTTTGTGTGTTATATCCATTTGTATTCTACTGACAACACTTGGTAAATACACATTCCTTTTGACCCAGGCTGAGTTGTCCATTGGGCCTATTTGATCTGCCACTTAGGGGGGTCGTGTTTCAAAAGAAAGCTGGAACTTTCCACCCGGACATCAATCACGTAGGAGAACCCAGAACACTACACGGATGTCTGACTAATTACCTCTGCTGTCTAGATTGGCGTTGAGGTTGTTTGTTATTGTCCTTCATTGTGTGGCGGACAAATCTAAAGGCTTGGGAGTCCATATCACAGCGTGGCGGATGTTGTCTTGGACGGCTCTTCCTTACAGGATGTCGACAGGTACTCTTTGGGTGGGGCTGTGCGCTGGTATACGCCAAGGGTCTTGTGGATGGCAATATCCACATCAACTTGGTTTTGTTGAGCATGCGGTGCATCACTCTTTCAACTTCACTGCTAGCTTGGGGCCCCTGTTGGCTTATGGTCTGTTATGACACGGAAAAGGAAGACCATAGAGTTAGAGGTGAAAATGGTGGCAGCCCCATTTAATGGCAAGATATTCCTTCTCGATGTGGGCATAGTTCTATTCAGTGTCTATCAGCACCTTCTGGCAAGTGCGACAGGTGCCCAGTGATTGTCGCCCGCGTGCTGCATCAGAATGGCTCTGACACCAATTGGGCTGGTGCTGACCACTAGCTCAGACTCCTTTACGGGGCCGAAGTAGATCATCACTGGGACGTGGAAGAGTGCCTTTTTGATGGCCTGGAAGGCATTGTCATTGGTCGTCCCTATGTCCACAAAGTGGATGTTTTGGTGAGGCATCTCAGTGGGCCTGCCAGTTTTGCCAGGTTGGGGAAGAACCTTCCTCAGTATACTGTGAGCCAAGGAAACTCATAACTTTGACAGCAGAAGCTGGCGTGGTGGCTTCCTTTATGTCGGGGAACATCCATTATGACGCGGTGTTTACACCGCACTACCATTACAACAATGGTTTTACAACGCAAGTCATTACCACGACTTGCGCTGGAGGGCGCTCTAGGCTAAGGAATAGTAGATTTACTATTCCAACACCTTCCCTACTGTACGTAGGCTGGTGTTGGAATAGTACATTTTACTATTCCTAAGTCCAGCACCCTACAGCGCAAGTCGTGGTAACGACTTGCGTTGTAATACCAGCGTTGTAATGGTAGTGCGGTGTAAACACCGCGTTGTATTGACATACAACCATTATGTCGATTCACTTGGTTGGATCAACTTTGATGCGCTGGTTAGAAAAGATGTATCAGAAAAACTAATTTCCTGATGGAAAAACTGGCCCTTTTTTCGATTGAGGTTAAGACCGGCTGTGTCAAATCTCTTGAGAGTAGCGTGCAGGTGGCAGCGATGGCTGTTGAGGGTATGCACATGGATGAGGATGTCATCACTGGCATTGATGACACACTCAAGGACCACAAGGACTTCTGGGATTGTGTTCTGGAAAATTTCTGCTGATATTCCTAAATTGAGTCTCCAGAAGCGGCGGTAGCCAATGTGAGTGGAGAACATTACACAATAACTTCTGTCCTCCTGGACTTCAAGTTGATGGAAATCTGTGTTCAGTTTGAGTTTTGAGAACCACTTAGATCCATGAATGTCAACCATCAGGTCATCAGTTGTGGGGGAGATGTGTTGTTCCCTCTTTATGGTCTTATTTGGAAGGCGCATGTTGATGCAGATTTGAATACACTCTGGACTTTTTAGGTTTGTTCGCTACTGCCATGGGAGATACGCATGGGGTAGGACTGGACCTTTTTTCAATTACTCCAGCATCTTCAAGTTTCTGTAGCTCGGCTTCCAGCGCTGGGTGGAGGTGAAATGTAATCCGTGTGTCTCAGTATAAGTGGGCAGTCTGGGTCGGGTCGATGTGGCCCAGGCTTGTGAGAAGGTGTGGGAAGCTGAGAAGTAGGCAGTCAGTGTCGCTCGAGAGGTCCCCGAAGGCAGCAGCGAAGTGACTGAGTTGCAAACACTCCACAGCATCACAGCTGGGGAGTGTCTCTGAATCTGCTGAGGCAATGAAGTATTTTGTGGGAGGGAGTGTGTGCCATGGGACACGGAACAGGTAAAGGTTCCTGCCAACGACATGGGTGTCGAACTCCCATAGACTAATATGTAGGCTGCTGTATGCAGCAGCATGGGCCGTGGGTGCAGGGTGATAAACTGTACCAGGCTAGTGACATTGAATGATGCTCCCATGTAGATAAGAGATGTGACTGGTGTACAATCAATTCGGATTTGGTAGATAGGGCGGGCCGTCACGATGGTTGCCATTGTTCCAGCGCACATGAAATCAGGAAGATTTCATAATTTTCTTCAGCAGCGGCATACCTGAGACTAATGGTGGTTGTTGCACTCTCCAGGTCTGGTGACTGGACTTGTGTGACCGCCTTCACTCTTTGGTGCCTGGGAACACCACTGCCTCTGAATGTGGGTGGCCTGTGCCCCCCATGGCAGTCTTTTGAGAAGTGGTTGGAAGAATGACATGTTGAGCAAGTTCTGCCCCAGGCTGGGCACTCAGGAAGGGGGTGCAGGGAGAGCCCTCAGTAGCCACAGAAGTCTCTAGGGCATTCCCCTATTGCTGTGCGTCTATGAGTGTTCAGTTTGGGGGACCTCTTGAAATGGCAGCAGCTGTTTCTGTTTTGATTGGTCGCAAAATGGGTTCCAGTGCGGCAGAGAGCCTCTGGAGTGCCATTTCGATCTGGTTGTTAGATAGTTTGTGAGAGCGGGTGAGCATCAGAATCTCATCAAGTGGCATGTTGGGTCGGCGGAGGATGTGGTGCCTGAGGATGGCAGACTGGCCGCCCTCCATGATTTGGGTGTGAACCGCCTTCTGCCGGATCATCTTCTGTGCAGGTGCTGATCAGTTCCCATAGGTGGGCATAGAATATATAGATGGATTATTCCTTGTGCTGACTTACTTGCTGCAGTTTTAACCCTTCAAAATCTGGATTAATCTAGGGATCAAATTATGCATTGAGGGCTGTGATGGCTCTGTGTTAGTCATCATCAGCAAGAGTCGCGTAGAGGTTGCGGAACAGTTTGAAGATCTGCTCCATCACGTAGTGTTGCAACATAGAGGCTTTATTTCACTATCTTTCTCTTTGGTGGCTTTAAAATAGTTATTAAGGCACGTGACACACATGTGCCTGCGAGAGTCGCCCCCTGCTGGTCACTGAGCTCACTGAAGGGAGGCAATGGATTGGATGCGCCCCAAATGCCCGTACTCCTGCTGCTCTGCACTCTTTGTGAAACATGGCTTCCCTCAGAAGTGGGTGCTGGCCGCCTGGGGATGTATGCGCAAGGCTGGAGGGCCTGTTTGCAGTGAGAACAGTGAGCAGTGGTAGAGGCACTCACAGTGAGGGAGACAGCAGAGGAGGTACCTTGGGCGGCACAGGTTGAGGAGTCAGGAAGCTGCAGTACCACGTGGGATGCTCTGGTGCAGGAGAATGAACGTGGCATAGAATAACTGATGGAAAGGCTGCATGTTCCAAACTGTTGTGCTGCTGGTGGACGATGCTCACTGCCAAGGCCATGTCGGCCGGGCTGAGAACAGCTGAGAAATGCAAGCGGGGTAAGTGCACGCTGCACTTGGGGGGCTGGAGCTGGTGGCTGAGGTGCAGTGGGCCGGCTCCCCCTCGGCCTCACTCAGGGCCGGCTTTAGGGAAGTGCGACTGGTGCGGCTGCACTGGGCGCTGACCTGTGGATGGGGCGCTGTGACCTCAGGGGGAGCACTGTGTTTAGCAATATCTTATGATAGTAGAGATAAGGGGCCCTTTTGCAGGTAGTAGTGAGAGAATCCGAGGAGTCGGTCATGGGACGTGGGGGCGCCAAAGTGATTTTCGCACCTAGCGCCACCAGCCCTAAAGCCGGCCCTGGCACCACTGTTCTGCGGCAGACGAGTAGGCGCGAACAAAGCAAGTGCAGCCGCTAGATGAAAGATGGAGATAGGGAGTGCTTTCTGACTCTCCGCACGTATGAGTGCCGGTGGGGCTTCTCCCCTTTTATTAGTCGTCCCTGACCTCCAACGTGGCGTCAGGGCATGTGTGCGTGCTTGTATCACACCGCCGGGCATTACCCAGCGCCATACTACAAGGAGAACATACCTGTCATACCTGGCTCCAGGATCCTGGCTCTAGGAGGGCAATAAAAAAGCCTGCTGGACCATAAAGATACAAGGGAGAAGTGGACAGAAATCACTAGCATTTTGTTTTTAGATGTGATGTTTACAAACTCATAAAAAATCTGTTAAATATGGACATGTCTAAGAAGCAAAAGCAACACATCTTTGGTTATATTGTATCTAGTGGGTACGACCTGTCACCATTATATCCACCATTACTAAATAAGCCCAAAACCCATTTGTCTATCTTTGGTTTTAAAGAGACCTTCTAGTGGAAGATTGCATTCCTCATGTTTAGCTGTGGTGGAGTGTTTAATTCAAATCTGTCCATATAGTAGACTAGTCCAATGGGGCCCTGCTGAAACACTACTTACAGGATCTCATGCTTGGTTCCCTGCCAAAATGTTTTTGAACACCCCCACATGTTTCACTTTCATAGATACTGTTGTGTCACTGGTCAAAAATTGAGAGTGTTTAAATACATTTTTACCTTGGGTTAGGAGTTCCATTTGGGTACTTCTGAAAACATTAATCACTAATGGAGCTTTTTAAAACAGTGTGGGCAAGTAATAATGATTAAAGCAAAATATGTTTTGTGCAAATGGGGAGAGGGGTCCCTCCTGGGGAATTATGGGGAAACTGATGAATGGTACATTTTAATGCATACAGGGACAGTAACTTTGCTCAAAATACAAAAGAATAAACAAGATTTTACATGGGACTTCTTGCTTCTCTCTAATAACTACTTACAGAAAAGACATGATGCATTCCAACAACTTGGGACAGTAGCAGCAATCAGCACTTGGTAGGATGCAAGAATTATTTTCAAATGCACTTAGAAATGGAGTGAATTTATACAAAGTTGGTATGTATGAAAGTGGGAATAACCTGGGACTTCCGCCACATGTTCAACAACAATATAATTGATGCATCCCCTGACATGTGAATGACTGAAACAGCCCTATCAACCTTTAGGAGACAACGTTTATAATGACTCATTGCCACTATTCAACAATTGGTAGTGTAGCATTTCTATATTGCATTTGCACCTCTTGTTGAGGCCTCAGGGCGCTCTCCAAGTGGGCTCCTGCATTGGACAGTATCATACAGGGCACACATGTGGATGGGTGTTGGTTGTGGTCTCTTCTAAAGTGTAGAACTTTCATGTCATAAGTGAGTACTTGTCAAAGGAGTATTTAAATACACCCACAAATAAACCAGTTTACAAAGTTGAGTGTGAGTGTCATTCGGGTTTATCTGTGTTGTTTTTAGGAAGGCCCTTGTCTTTGTTGGTGATCTGAATAGTGGTGACCTTGACACTGATTATTCTTTATGGAAGCCAGATCCAAGGTTTGCACGGCAGGATAAGAGAAGATGACCGTGATATGGTTGGGATCACTCCTGACACAAAAACAGTCTGACCTCTGGAGACACTGTTAGGCCACCAGTAAGCCACTTCATGGAGTCTACACAGTTGTGACAGGAGCCTAACCTCTGGCAGCACTGTTAAGCCACCAGTAAATCACTTTATTGAGTCCATCCAAGAGCAAAACTAGCCCAACCAGTGAAGGAGCTTTCACAACACTTTATGGAGTCCACCCAGGAGCAGTAGAAGGCTCAAGACCATGGAGACACATATAGGTCATAGTATGACCATTACTGCATATCGCTGTGAGAGCCAGCTTAGTTGTGTGAACTCCATCACTGCAGCCAGACATCTCACAACAATGGACCTAGGACAGAAAAGGCCAAAAATATGTGTTGCCAATGCTTGTTAGCAGTATCAGACAAATACGTTACAATGATAATTCTGCAAATAATTAGAATTGAAAATGTTTAAATTCTGAAAACAAGATACTGTAAATAAACCATTACTAAATCTGTGGAAAGAGCAGTGTCTCAGGACTGTCTCAATTCACTCCCTTTCTCCCCTTCGCACCATATTCGTAGGCAATCACTCACCCTGGTAGGCACGTATATCTTTTTCCTCTCCATATCTTTGTGAAATAATCCTTCTGAATGACTCATACACATGCTTCCTCTCCATCTCTGCCTCTGGGTTGTCCTGCATACACTTCCTTGTGTTACCTTCCAATCAAAATGCTCTTTCTCTTTCCCTCTCTCCTCACCTGTAAATGCAGTATTTTCTTTTCTTTTGGTGCTGTCAATATTTCACACCTCTGTATACCCCTCAGCCTCTTTCACGTAAAATGGCAATTACAATTGGCACGTGTGTGACCATTGCTCCGGGCACTCTGCAGACACCTAATGAGTTCATAGGCATAAAATCATAACACTTATGACCCGCTGGCATGCAGTGTGAGAAACTAACTAACACTGCTCCAGGCTCACCTCCAGAGCTCTCAAGTGTGCCACGTCATGAAGAGCCATACACACCCTGACCTCACCCAGACACTTAGATGAAACAAACACCAGCGCAGCACAACATCTGAAACAAAACAAACACGCATAGGGAGGCAAGATGAAAGGAATTGTGAACTGATAACAGGGACCGCACTACTGTTATGGAAAAGGTTGGGACAGTCATTGTTGAGAACTCGATCAGCGTTAGGACATGAAAATATGGCCCTGTATGGATCGGATTCTACATGAAGTTTTAATGATTGCTGGGTCTGAGCAATGGCAGGGCCCCCTCCCCACTTAAAGCCCCGACAGTAGCTTGCAAGGGTCAAAGCAGATGCTGTTCACTGTCCCCACAGGAAACCAAGGCTTGTTCCTCCCTTGGAATAGAACCCTCTGCTGGTGCACCCTGGACCGCAGGACTTGAGGTAACAGACCCGGATGCATCCCCACTGTGACTGACCTTTGACACAGTCACAGACACAAAGTTCTCCAAGTCACCAGCGCCCCTGGTTACGAGAGTGGATGAAGGAGAAAGCATGGACTTTAGGCACACATGAAATGTGTAAACTTTGTAATGATGTAACCGTCAACTATGGTCTGATACCCCCGGGTCTAGCCAGCGCTATATAAAACCTTTCAAATAAATAAATACATTAATTAATTAAAAATTAAAGAAATGGGCACCCTTCTATTTCTGGATGGGCCTTGGGTGGGCCGAGGGCTCACTTGGGAGTGCCTGGCTCCCCTGGCCACCCCCTCTAGAACCGAGCCTGATACCTGTCAGAAGGTTCAGTGATACAAAAGGAGTAAAAAAGTAAAAACGAGTCAAGAAGTAAAAACAAAAAACTCTTAAAACCTGTGTAGACGTCAGAAAGCAGTTACAATGTTCTGAAACGAAGTTTACACCACTTTGATTAATTTAAAATGCTTAAATAACAGACAATTCCTAAGTGAGGATGCTGTTTTATCCAAAGAGATAACATATCACATGAGAATGTTTTCTCACTTGCTTTTATTTGGACATTAAGAAAGGATACTGAAGGTTTCGGATTAAATCTGCTTAAGTAGATCCATTGAAGGCAAAGAAGCTTTTCTAAGTGGGTGCCATGTTTGATGCATATGCTTTACAACATTTTCGTTCTCCAAAAATAAATAGTCCTGGGTGAAATCTCTAATACATCGCATAACCTCATATAGTTTCGGTAGCTTCATGTTAGGCTTGTTACGTAAAATTCAAGAAATTACTCCTTTGATCACATTATGTAATTACACGGTGTTTCGTGCAAAATTTACCGTGAACTCAAAGGAACAACAAAAAAGACCAGGATGTGAGCAGTTGCTGTTTGCTGCACTTGTGTTTTTTATGCTATTTTTTTTGCATAAAGTTCGTCCTTGTATCCAAAATAAATGCAATAACAACACGTTTCATGCTAAAATATAGTGAGAAATGTGAGATTTTTATTCCACGTAATGATGCACAATTTGTTATAATTTTCCCAAAATGTCACACAATTACCCTACTGCAATTCATGCGATTTTCACACACCCCGGAAATAAACCCTCTAAATGGGAGTTTTTTTCTGAAAAACAATAAAATCAATGACCCTTAAGCAAGGAAGGGAGTTTTGAGGCTGTGTACTAACACTTGGGGAACACTATATCATCAGTTCTTACCTATTTGACAGCACCTGAGAATAGACATGGAGGCACATTGAGCAAGGGAGGAGACCAGCAACAAAAAGCTACTACATCTTTACATGGACAAATGCAAAAGTCTAAGGGCTCATTTAGAGTTTGGCAGATGCAGGACACCTTCATAAAAGAGGTGGATTTCTTGTTTGCCCTATTCAGAGTGCCTACGGGAGCACCGAACATCTGCTGTTTTTGGCGGATATCTGTATTCCATCGCTGCATTCTGCCAAGCTCTTAATAAGGGCCTAAGTCTGAGTTTAGAAAACAGCTTAGAAGAGTTCTGAAAAACTACGAGGCAGCAGAAGAGGTTCTCTTCTGCAGGAACTGAATATTGATGTGATTATGTATATAATCAAGAAAACATATCATTGGCTGCCTTATTTCAAACAATTGGAAGACACCTGTAACTGTTTTCTATCAATCGGGAATGGTTCAGGCATGCAAGAAAGAGCAAGAGTTCTATCTTCCTTATGAACTGTAGAAGGATCACCTTGATTCTTACATAAATGGGTGTGATTTACCAGTCGCCCTGAAGGCCCCCATCAGACACCATCACCACTGCAAGTGTTACATCAATTATGAAGCTGGTTGCTCTTCATATGCGCCAAGCCTGAATGGTGTGCCAGTGGATGTCCAAAAAAGAACCCCAAAAGGGGGGTCATGATGCTAACACATCTTTACAGTAATGTCATCAAACTGTGAACGAGCCCGCCTTCTTGAAGGAGCCATAAACCTATTCACCAACATTGGCTTCATAAACAGCCAAACCAAGACTGCTTAAGTGCATTACTATTGGGGTCAAATCTGGATTTTACTACAATAATTTGATTTATTGGGCATCCCAAATCAGTTGTTTTAAGTCAACCAAATAGGTTTTCAAAAAATCTGTGCCACCATTGATACTATTATGACACTAACTTTCCTTGCCAGAAAAGAGCTCCATGTTTAAGAAGGTCCTACTATATTTCTGTTCGATTGACGACAGTGAGGTTTTCGACTGTGTGGACACAGCTCAGCTGTGGATTAAATGTAAGGATTGAGGAACTGACAACACTCTCCTCAACCTACTTGTAGAACTTCACAACCAAACCTGGCTAAGAGTAAAACTTCAAATTGTCTGTTGGTCCAATCGGGTTACACAGATGATTGTGCAAGTGGAGATGTTTAACAAGGAAATCTTAGTAACGCCAGGATTATTATCTTTTAGGGTTGTCTTGACATTTTCCTGTTTTTTTAATTAAATCAGATTACAGCGAGTATAGATTTACCTGTACATAAGTATTATCTGTGAAACTGAAATTGGAAACAGCCTTTAGTTAACCTACAACAACGATTTATTGGAACAGTCGGTGGTTTAAATGTTCTAAGTAATGTTTTGTGTCCTCTGTACCCGCTATATGCAGCTTGTGCGGTTACAGTCTCCGAGGCCTCAATGCCCGTGTACTGTATGTATTTCTTCTTGTTTGTGTTGGCCTGTCTGTCTGCCTGTGCCTCCTGTCTCTACGGAGGTCAACCCACAAAGTCCTCCTATTCGACAGGAATGTGGTTAAACCTCTCTCTCGCTTGCTCGCTGACAAAGATGCCTTGCTGTTATGTGCCAAGGCTCAGCTGAGGTTCCAGACAGCGCTCATTAAGCTAGAAATAGACTGCAATTCGATAATTAAAAATACGAGTTTGCGAGAATCTTTAAATAGAATAGTCATGTTGTGTGGCTTGGATTCCTGAAGTAAACTATGGAAACTGACCAAGCAGTGGTTCAAGCGGACTTTAATAAGGCCGAATTACTTCTAAAACGATGAGGCCGAGTACACAGTCGACTCTCATACAATGCACAGACAGGTGCAGTTGAACTCCAAACTTGCGGTCAGACCAAGAAAAGCGGGCTGGTTTTGCATGTTTCACACTATTTTACAATCTGAGAGACCGCAGAGCAATGTGACGAAAACAAAGCAGGCTGTTGACTTTGGGTTATATTTTCAAACGATCACCCTCACGCCGTGTACCTGCAAGACTTTGCTTACAAGACGAATCAAATACCTACAAGCAGTGGTTGTGGAGGCAGGTTGCCAAGCGACGGATGTCCCTGCGCTTATTGCTTAGTGCCAATATCGGCAACACTTCCCATCCCCCGACAGCAAGATCCTGGAGAAATAAACAGACAAGACACCTTTTTTTTGTGGAGAAAATTGCTGCAGGTTTATTTGCATAACAAATATGCCAACATGGTGGGTTATCTTACGGGCGATCCCAGGGCAGGCAGCCCCTCGCCGCCTGCCACCTGATGAGCCAAATTACACCGTGGCCAATCCAATCGGTGTTTGTCAGTTTTGGAGGCGGGGCGACCCCTCCCACCGGTGGACCGCCAGTCCACTCCCTTGCTCACGCCACAGAGTGGGGCGGAGCCTTCCAGGCAACCCCGGTTGCTCAGGTTCACAACCGCCCATAGGACTAACAGGGCGCCGTCGCTCCTCCAGGGTCCAACGCGAGGACCTCCCTGGGGATATTTGGCTTTAGCACCCTTACTGTGCTTGTGCAGAGGTTACCCTTCTGTATCTTACAGCCTCTGGATCGCCCTGTGACTCCGCCTGCAACACAAAATAATAAGTTAGACAAACTCACCCCCCACTCCCTGCCTGAATGCCGGGTAAGCGGTAGGGAGGGAAACGGCATCAGGGCAAAGGGCAAAAGTTACGTCCAGTCGGTGGGAGAGGTATTTGTACCTCGCCCCCCGCCCACTCATGCCCAGAAGTGACACAGGCATGCGGCCCCCTAGGGGGTCTGCCTCGTGTGCCCTCTTGTGGCACTAAGGGGGGCCGCCCTCTTAGGAGTGGGTAAATGTCATTTACAACGCGGTGTTTACACCGCACGACCTTTACCACGCTGCCATTACAACGCAAGTCGTTACTACGAGTTGCGCTGGATGGCGCTGTTGGTTAAGGAATATTGTAATTTTATATTCCAACACCTTCCCTACTGTTACATGGACTGGTGTTGGAATATAAAATTATAATATTCCTCAATCCGCGCCCTCCAACGCAAGTCGTTGTAACGACTTGCGTTGTAATAACCGCGTTGTTAAGTACCGCGATCTAAAAGATCGCGTTGTACTGACATACATCCTAGGATTGTCCCCTGCGTGAACCCGGGGCAGAACGCATAGTGCCAATATCGGCAACACTTCCCATCCCCCCACAGCAAGATCCTGGAGAAATAAACAGACAAGAAAACCTTTTTTTGTGTAGAAAATTGCTGCAGGTTTATTTGCATAATAAATATGCCAACATGGTGGGTTATCTTACGGGTGATCCCAGGGCAGGCAGCCCCTCGCCGCCTGCCACCTGATGAGTCAAATTACACCATGGCCAATCCAATCGGTGTTTGTCAGATTTGAGGGAGGGGATGACCCCTCCCACTGGTGGACCGCCAGTCCACTCCCTTGCTCACGCCCCAGAGGGGGGCGGAGCCTTCCAGGCAACCCCCGGTTGCTCAGGTCCACAAACGCCCATAGGACTAACGGTGCGCCGTCGCTCCTCCAGGGTCCAACGCGAGGACCTCCCTGGGGATATTTGGCTTTAGCACCCTTACTGTGCTCATGCAGAGGGTACCCTTCTGTACCTTACAGCCTCTGGATCTCCCTGTAACTCCGCCACAGCTCTTGGTGTGGCCACCGTCACAGCCAGGGCCCCCCACCAAGGTAGGCATCTTTACCTACATCCTGATGCTTCCAAGGCCTCCCTCAGATCAAGTAAGAACAGGTCCATTCCCAATCTGGACAGGTGTGTCTCCTCTTCAACAGAACACCCTGTGGACTTGGCGTGCAGCCGGCCAAGCCTGATAAAACCAAACCTCTCTGTTCGGCGCCTCTACACATGGCTCTATTAACTTTTCTGCATGAGGTTTCCACGGCACCCCTGGCTCGGCCCCTTCCATACTACATCAGGGTATCTCTGACCATCAAACTCACATACTCACCAATGGTTGCATACTTACACCAAGAGTAATTCACTTCTGGCAGCAGTACCCTCCTACCCTGGAAAGTCAAATCATTGCTTCCCAAGTGTCAGACCAGTGTGATGAGAGGGGAGGCACCCCACCCTGCCCGTGCCGCTGCTTCTACTGAAGCTGTTTCAGTGCCTTCACCATGACACTACCCCTCGCCAGGGTGGCTTACGGCCGGCTGTACCCTTAACACCTTGGGATTCTCATCACCCCACCCGCAAGCATGTCCTGCCGAGTCCGCAACTCGAAGGGGGACCCAGTATCTGGGGGACTTGCCTCGCCCAGCCCTTCAGAGCTGCCCTGAAAGGAGACATGGCTTAACCAGCAACTCCTCATAACATGTGCCAATGCGGGTAGAAGTAAGAGTAATCAAGCCAGCCTTACTTCCTCTCACCCCAGTTATCTGTATATAGCGCTTGTTGGAGCATGTCCATCAAATTATGCCAGTCACCACCCTAGGCGACGCCTTGCCTTCCCAAACATCTGCTAGTATACCAGGGAGCAGACAAGACACTGTGAACAGGAGGGGAACCATATGTAAAAATACCTGCCCTTTATTGAATACTGGGAATGCCAACTGTTCTTTAATACCTTGTAACCAATCTGTGCTTTAACCCAGAGTTTCCCCAATCTTTGCACTGTGGCACACTTGTTGGATGACCACTTCAACAACCTGCATGGCTGCCAGCCAGGCTATACAGTGGGAAAATGTACACATGTTTATTGTTACTCAACTCAATGGTACTCGTTCTATCGACCTAAGAAAGATGAAATGCTAAGTGGACCTACCAGGATCTGAACATGTGACCAATAAGTACACAAGCCCCTTTCAGTTCTGCCGCTCGACTGGCTTGTGAACTTGTATCTCCGGGCCGACTTCTGGCTTCTTAACCCTTACTTGGACATGCCTGAGCTATAACCCCTCCTCTAAAATGCCAGCCAACCGGCTGACCACCAAAATGCAGTCCCAATATTAGCTGACAACTCCTAAGGAAACCTCGCTTAACTGAAGTGACTGGTAACATGCAATCATTTTTGATATGGAGACATGGAGTAAACCTATGAGTGATGTCCCTGTACCCTCTCAACTATGACTGCAAACTGTGCTCTGGTAGTTGTCCGCATTAGTGCTCCATCCCCTCAATTTCAGCACTATCAAGGAAAACCGCACCCTCTTGGGATGGCACCCTCACGCCCCAGCTGACAGAAAGTGCCTATTCGTGTGTAGCACATAACCTTCAGTTTTTTCCCGACGGTATACCAGGGTTATGTTGAAACTGAGCTTGCTTTGCCGCTGAGTTCGCGTTGCACAATCACATATATATCTTTGTCTATTCCGTTTCTGGCCGCCAAGTTTGATGACATTGCCAGCCCCAATCCCGGGTGAAATAAAAAAGAAAACTTTACTGCTACCCATGTGCGCAGCTGCTGATGCTAATGATGGTCCAATATATCACCGGTAAACTAGATGCTGTACTATAGCATCAGTGGGCCATTGCAGCGCTATATTAAAGTTCATGGCTAACCTACTCCCCGTATGGCAGAGACAAGAGAGGCTGTAAATATGAAGCCAACTGAAATGATCGTTAGTTAGTCCCAACAGTGAGTGATCCTGTGAAATGAGGTAGGGACCACCACCACCACACCCCGCATGTGAATCAGCCCAGGTTTACATAGCCATGACCCCTCCTAAGCCCTTTGAGAGGTAGAACCCCGGCCCCCGCAGTGTACGCTGAGCCAGCAGAAACCGGGAATAAGAGGTCCTGCTCCGCTGACAGAGTCCCAGTCTAACTTGTGCAGGTGTAGCAGAATAATTACACTAAACTTAACTGGGCATATTACACCCAGTGCAATCGTACATTTAATTTTTTTTTTTTTTAAATATTTACTCAAGCTGTTACTTGCAATGCAACTTACTGGTACTAATTTTATCACAATCAAAGAGTGAAAGCTTGAGTTAGCTACTTACGTCCTGAACAGTACAGATGAGGTTTTCAGCAGTCACATGCCCCCTTGAGCTATCTTGTTTGGAAATGACCTTTGACCTGGGATTACACCTCGATCTCTATGCCAAATGCAAGAACACCATAGGAAATGCACCAGTATTTAAATCTGGGACCTCGAAATTGTGCCTTGTGCTATGCAGAAGAAATTACCCTTCGCATCAACTTTACAGACCTTGTAAGCAAACATATGACAGTTCCCCACAGCTCCTTGCAGAGCACGCCTTAACCCACTGATCTCTACTTACTAAAGAAGCTTTTGTCAAACAGATACCGCTGTTAAGGTAGCACAGAGAGTTCTTGTTCCTAGTGTGTAAATCTGAAGACCGAAGGTATGGGAAAGCAACACCCAACCAAGCACTTAGATTGCAGGACACATAAAATCAAGTGGCATTTAACTGGGTGTTTGAGATAATGCAAATTTGAATAATCTCTTTTCAATAAAACATACCTAAATGAAATTAAAGACACAGTTTAGAAAGACCCTTCCCCCTTGTCGCCCGATCTCAAAGGCCAGATGTAAATATGAGGCTACTATGATGCCAACTGTTTGATATAACCATTTCTGTAGTAAGATAGCCAGCTGAGTGCTACGAGGGAACCTAGGGACAGCTTGGCGCCATGCATCGGGGAAGTTTTACCATCTGTTACATCTGGCCCAGAAGCGGGAACGAATAATGGACAAGGGAAAGTCAGAAAATAGGCCAAAGTCCCTTCAAAATTACAAGTACAGATTAATAAAGTATCATCCTCCAAGTACCAGTCACCCCCTTTCTGGCTGGCACATGGTGGAGTGGGAGGAATTAGCCTGCACCAAACCACATGTGTATGCTAAAAGGTACCTAGTCTCGCCACCCGGTGGCCCCATGATTCTGGCCTGGATGATTAGACTATCATGGCATAAGGTTTAAAACATGTAAGCTGTAAACTTTTCCTGGCATAGCGTGCCACACCGCTCAGGTTCTTCGTCCTGTATCTACCACATGGTTTACTTGCATATCCTCTACAAGGATAGCGAGGAGTGGAGGGCGGGAAAATTCAGATACCACAATGTTAGACTGCATGATTAGCATGCACCTTTTCAAATGTGCACCTGCAGGTTTAGAATTATTCTGACATACCACCCTGTGGCCCAAAGATTCAGGCCTGAACAGTTTCTCTGTCTTGGTCATAGTGTAAAAAACAGGTGTCTTAGTGTACTGGAAACATAAATAGGCTTGGAACGAACCATGGACATACCCTTAAACTCGAGCCACCAGATCGTCAATGAAATAGTGATGGATTTGAGACGTAGGCGCCATCCAAATCTACTGGATTAAAATGAGCTAAACTAGTTCTATGAAAGAAAAGCATAGATTGAATCGCTCAAAGTCAGTCAAAGGACAAGACTTCCTTCATCACATTGCACACTAGGCAGTCTCACACTGCCCCATGCAGCCGTCACCCAGGCTGTCTCCGCTCAATCCCCTCTTACATCTCAGTGCACAAAGGCGGTCTCGCCTTGCAACATGCAGCCATCGCACCAGCTGTCTCTGCCCAATCACCGCTTACAGTACAGTGCATACAGGGAAGTCTCGCATTGCACCATGCAGCCATCGCACCAGCTCTCCGCTCCATCACCTCTTACCACACAGTGCACACAAGGCAGTCTCACATTGCACCATGCATCCATCACACCGGCTGTCTCCGCTCAATCACTGCTTACAGTACAGTGCACACAAGGCAGTCTCACATTGCACCATGCAGCCATCACACCGGCTGTTTCCGCTCAATCACCTCTTACCGCACAGTGCACCCTAGACAGTCTCGCACTGCATCATGCAGCCAATGCACTGCTTCATTGATAGGCTGGCTTGCTCCCTTGGCCGCTAGCCGGCGTGGCGTAAGTGTACCTGAACAGGGAGAGAGTTTCCCTGGTCATTCAGCTCTACTATAATAAAAGTTACCCCTTCATAGAACGTAATACCACTTTCCTTAACAGGAAGCATCGTCCTGATTTAGATCAAATTCCGTGGTTCACCTTTCTGCAAGGAGATGACCATTGCATTTTGGATGAAACTGTGGGGCATATTATCAAGGGGGTTTTTCTCCGCTTTTTTGGCTTTAAAAGCCAAGAAAGCGGAGATAAAATGATCTCCCTATTACCTAGCTGTCGCTAACACCAGTTAGCGACAGCTAGTAGGAGATAGCGACCATCTTGGGCCCCACTTTGCATGTCAGTGATATTGATCACTAATGACATGCAAAGTGGGCGTGCCAAGATGTTAGCGACTGGAAACAGTCGCTAACATCGCTATCTCCTATTACCAACTTTTGAAGATATTCGCGCTAAGCGCGAATATCTCCAAAAGCTAACACCTGCCCTGAGCAGTTCTTAGCCATGTTATCCAAGGGGAGGTGGATAACATGGCTAAGAGCATTAGCTCGGTAATGCATGAATATCGCTGACTTTTCAGCGATATTCATGCATTGCGGCCACTTTTTTATTGCATTTGCGATAAACCTTGGTAATACCAAGGTTTATCTGCGATAAAAATCACCGCAACTCAGCGGTAAAATTTTCTCTCTAACCAAGCAATAGCGATAAATATCGCTATTGCTTGGTAATATGCCCCTGTGTTCCTGGGCTGAACCTTTGACATAATTTGTATTCCTGCTAATCCAAGATTAAAATATATATTTTCCTCTCCCTTAGTGTTGCCAACTTGAGACACATTACTTGGTCAGTACGTACCTACAGGCATGGAAAGCTGCCAAAGTTATCCCCACCGTAGTACCCGTTTACACTAAATAAATACTACGGAACAGAAGATTACCAGTTAACCTTTGAAAAGGGTCTTCCACATGCATGTAATGGTCATCATGGAACATCACAATTTTAATCCCATTAAGGAACAGCTGCAGAGTTTGTATGTTATACCTATTTATTCCTATGGTCTTAGACTCTCTCTTTAGTGTTTTCCTTCACTACACACCTGTGTATGGACATCCCCACGAGTGAGATGCTCCCCAACCCTTGCACACAATGTAATGGTAGGAGGTGGGAAGTGTAGGATTTCTGATACCAGCCTGAAAATTGATATGCGGGCTCTTGAAAGAGAGCAGACCACTCCCGCCCTGTGCCCCACCCTGCTGATCTTTCATCCCAGGGTCACGGCTGCAAGCACATTTCGTTTCTGCTGCCGATGTTCTGTGCTGGATCTCTGTTCGTGGGGGACAAACAGGCACCACTACAATTTGTGTGATATAGGAGATTTGGGAGCCCCACAATATGTACTTGTGAGAAGTAGAGGAGGGGGCATTAATGAGAAACTTTGCTGAGGCATGGTGCAGAGCCTAATGTCTTGGGGCTATATGTATCAAGGCCAAATGGGTTCGCAAACGCCGAAATTCTGCGAATTTCAGCGTTTGCGAACTCATTTTCGCAAAATGGCATGTATGAAAGAATTTTGCTGCAAAATAAGGAATCGCAAAATTTGCCATTCCTTATTTTGTGATTACATTTAAGGAATCGCAAATTTTGCGATTCCTTAAATGCAATGTATTAAGCAAAAAAAAATTCCGAAATGCCCTTAAGGAATCGCAAATTACCACCAACTTCTAGTTGGTGGTAAGTTGCGATTTCCTTGAAAAATGCACATTTCAGCATTTTTCAAAGTGCCATGTGACGCACATACATGCCCTTAGGGCATGTATGTGCACCACATGTGCACCCATGCATATTTCAGGGGTGCAACAGGGTGTCCTCTGGACACCCCTGCACCCATGAAATTATTCTCAATTTGCGATTAGCAAATTGCGAATCGCAAATTGAGAAAAAATTCCCATTCCTTCCTATGGGCCTCATGGCCCATAGAAATGAATGGGAAAGTATTCCTTAATTGCGAATAGGCAATTTGCGAATTCGCAATTAAGAAATATCAAGAAATCGCTAAAAAATTGCGCTTTTCTTGATGTACCATTTTGCGATTCTGACATAGCGATTTCTAAAAAATCGCTATTACAGAATCGCAAATTGGTTCCTTGATACATATGGCCCCTAGTGTCTGGTATCTAGCCTCCAGGCCTTAACCCGCAGTCCCCACCAGGCCTTAACCTGCAGTCCCCCTTCTCTACCTGCCATTCCTTATTTTGCGATTGCATTTAAGGAATCGCAAATTTTGCGATTCCTTAAATGCAATGTATTAAGCAAAAAAAAATCCGAAATGCCCTTAAGGAATCGCAAATTTTGCGATTCCTTAAATGCAATGTATTAAGCAAAAAAAATTCCAAAATGCCCTTAAGGAATCACAAATTACCACCAACCTCTAGTTGGTGGTAAGTTGCGATTTCCTTGAAAAATGCACATTTCAGCATTTTTCAAAGTGCCATGTACGTGCACCACATGTGCACCCATGCTTATTTCAGGGGTGCAACAGGGTGTCCTTTGGACACCCCTGCACCCATGAAATTATTCTCAATTTGCGATTAGCAAATTGCAAATCGCAAATTGAGAAAAAATTCCCATTCCTTCCTATGGGCCTCCTGGCCCATAGAAATGAATGGGAAAGTATTCCTTAATTGCGAATTCGCAATTTGCGAATTCGCAATTAAGGAATATCAAGAAATCGCTAAAAAATTGCGCTTTTCTTGATGCATACCATTTTGCGATTCTGATATAGCGATTTCTAAAAAATCGCTATTACAGAATCGCAAATTGGTTCCTTGATACATATGGCCCCTAGTGTCTGGTATCTAGCCTCCAGGCCTTAACCCGCAGTCCCCACCAGGCCTTAACCCGCAGTCCCCCTTCTCTACCTGCCATGTCACACAGTTAGTTGCTTCAAACTGCTGTACCTCGGGGAGGGCTCTCCGCTCACCTGGCCTTTAATGTGCCTTGGCCATAATCTCTGAAAACACTGTACCGCAGTGTTCTTTCAGGCCTAGTAATGGTAAAACTGTGCTGCAGTGCCACCCAGTGGCCTACCTAGCTCGAGGCGCCGATGCTGTGCTCGACCCTTTTGGAGGAGAACGAACTTGTGAGTGGTTCACCCTGTCAAGCTGATAAGTACTGAAGCACGAATATGGTGGAAAGAGGTGAATCCATCTGCCTGAGGTCTTTCTCGCCACAATTAAATGCCCTCGAACCGAGTCCAACCTATCAACGTGTTGAGGAACGATAACTCGCTGGGAAGGTTTTTGCGCGCCCTGCACTCAGCTGCCCCTCATAACATGAACAAGTGCTTCTACCTGCCCACACCCTGATGGCCACAGTCGGCCCAGGCTTTATTCATTATCCTTATTTTTATTTTAATGAAAAGAGGGGGCCTGCCCAGTGCTGATGACCGTACCCCTGGACTGACAATAGGTTAAACGAAAATTGATCGGGAGGGCAGGGGCGCCTATTCTTCTAGGAGCATGGATGATGAAATATGGCGAGGCAAAGATGTGCAATGCAATTTGCACAAGTTTCTCCCAGCAGGGAGACATGAGCGCCTGTGAGGTTGTATCAAAATCTCATTAAACAAAGGCCCACCGAAGGATTGACAACCTGATGGATGGGTACTGTTGTGAAAGAATTGATGCTGTAGTCCTTTCTTAGTGTTTCTATCTTCCCAAGCACCTATGTTACCTAAGAGTGTTCTATCTGGTATGTGGAGATTCCAGCCTTGGCAGTTGATGGTCTGGTCAGCTGTGAGGTTTACTGCTCTGCTGTGTAACTTAATAAATATATCTTAATAACCTGAAGACGTGTCCTGCTGCCCACCTAATCTACTTACAACAGGTACCTAGCTACATGTGCAGAAACCCGCCGCACCTCTTGCCTGTGCTGCCCACACAATCGCTCGCTTTTCCTCTCAAAAGTACTCCAGGTGCCTCCTTGAATAATCAGCTGGAAAAGGTGTTGTCCTGTCCGGAGGATGTGAAATGTATATAGCGTGAGCCAGCCCGAAGGAGCTCCGGGTGCCTTGATGAGCCTCACCACTGCCCGCACAGATCTGTGTGTAGTAAATATCCTCTCCACTGTTCTTCTCTGGCTAGACTGTACTATGTTACCTATGACATCATAGAATGCCAGGGTGTTCTTCTAGCTCACAGTCCCTGTCTATTACTTACTGTGGCAGTTAATCATCTGAGGCTGAGCTGCTAACAGCTGGCTCCTGGTGGGGTTTTCCTTACAACTTAACCTGTCTGTCTAACCTGGAAGGAACCTACAATAAAGGATCTTAACCTATCAAGTGGACTTTGTAACATCATTTACTACAGTTTGGCGACGTTTTCTAGAGGATGAACCTGCGTCTGCGCTAAAAAAAATACTTCAAGAAAAGGAACTAAAGAAAGGAACTAAGGACTTTGTGAAAATCACACGAAAGACAAAAGGTAACGCCCCGCTAACCCCACCAGTGTCCTGTTCCACCTGGACAGCCTGCACCCTGAGCGCATGTCTTTACCTTAATGTTTGTTTGAGTCTAGTCAACCTGCAGCCTACAACCTGAGCGTTTGTTACTGTTATGCCTGCTGTCACCTTGCTTCTGTCTGCTAAAAGTCTTACAGCATTACTCTTCCCTGAGGCCTGCAGTATGCTTTATTGAGTCTAGCCTTCGTACAGTGTGGGAAGCGTCAAGCGTTGGCAGAAACTGGCAATTTATGTAAAGTGCTCAATTGACTGCATCAGAGACAAATACTGTGAACACATCTAATTACCTTAAAACATCGGAAGTTTCTCCCACCGTCCGGACATCTACAACTTTATGGAAAGTGTCTAATTTCGTGAACAATGCGACATATACACAAGTCTGAGGGCAAAGTCTGTTCGTTGTGCGGTGAATATATGTAAAGCCTAGACGGCCTCAGCGTCAGTCTCCCAAGTTTTGCCTTGCCTTGCTCCTTCACTCACCGTCCTGTATCCCGATGTCCGTTGGTTGACGGTTGGTCTGCTGCAATCTTCTCTCCTTTCTGTCTACCGTCCATCTGATGACGTCCCTGGAATGCGTCGAGGAGTTGGTGAATCAAAGTTCCCTTCATATCCTGTGACGTCTGTGATGCCGTTCTTTAGAGACACATCCCTCACGCTCCTTACGCCACTACGACCGTCGTGGCAGCCATCTTGTGTTTATTAATGTCGCTATAGTAACAGCTGCCACTCGTACTGTTCATAGTCTACGCGTGAGTCTTGGAACGTTTGTTATTATTTCGGTGATATACACACCTGTGTATATTAAAAATCGCTACATTCTCTTCACCATGATGTTTCTTTTGAAAGGAGTGTGGAGCAACGGAGACATAAACATTTTACTCAAGGACTTGATCACACATTACTTGACTGACGGAAGTCCATGGGAACTGCAGGGGGCTCAGCAGCGTCAACAGAGAGCAGTATACACAGAACCCGGGTGAGAGGTCGCTCACCGGAGCTGACATTATTTAATGTTTTGTTATGAAGTACTTTACTTCATAGTGTTCGAGATGATTGTATACTGTTTTAAGCATATTCTTTTGCTTTGATGCATTAATCATTTGATAACCTTTTCTGTGTTTGCCCTATCGTGTGTATGTGGGGTCAAGTTGGCATCTGTTAACTCAACAGTGTATCCTTCTTTTAGGAGTATTCTGAGTCAAGCTTTGTCAATGTCAGTTTGCCTAGGTTATGATGTATCCTGTGGTGTACCCTATATAAAGCTAGGTGTTGTTGCGTTTATCAGTGAAGGTGTAGTGTCATTATGGGTAGTCTATGCCCATATCAATTCACAGTGTGTGTATTGTCACTAGTCCTTATCTTACCAAGGTTATTGTCCGTACCTTACTGTGTACCTTTTTTAAGGGAGGTTGGGTATATGAGGGTTGTCCATGCCCCATGTTTTTTTTCCCAGGATTACTTTCCTGCGTTGTACCCTTCATAATTGAGTGTTTGTGGGTAGTCCATGCCCCATAGTTTGTCCCAGGGTTATTGTCTTCATCCTGCGGTGTAACCTTTTCTGGGGAGGTTGGTGTATGTGGGTAGTCCATGCCCCATAGTTTGTCCCAGGGTTATTGTCTTCAACCTGCGGTGTACCCTTTTCTGGGGAGTTGGTGTTTGTGGGTAGTCCATGCCCCATAGTTTGTCCCAAGGTTATTGTCTTTATCCTGCGGTGTACCCTTTTCTGGGGAGGTTGGTGTATGTGGGTAGTCCATGCCCCATAGTTTGTCCCAGGGTTATTGTCTTCACCCTGCGGTGTACCCTTATCAGGGGAGGTTCTGCGTTTTTGGGTAAGTCAACGCCCTTTTCTTTTCTCAGGATTGTTGTCTTGCAGTGTACCCTTTTCAGGGGTGGTTCAGTGTCTGTGGGTAGTCCATTCTCCTTACTATGCGCTGTCCCCTGTTTTTGGTGGAGATTGTTTGTGCACTATTTTCCTTTCGAAGTCTACCTTCTTGCAGCTACTGGCCAGGGCTTCAATTTGGTTAGATTTTGAGTGATGTTTTTATCATACATTTGGTCTCTGCATATCTCCATCAGAAGTGGTTTATAATTTTTTTTGTGTGAATTCTTGTCAAAGCGGTTTGCCCTCTTGGGTTACCTTAAGTGAGTATTACCCATATTATGTCTCTCCCAGTCTACACTCATTTTGTTTCTAGGGTATTTACCCTATGGTGTACCCAGGTGTGGGGAGGTTATGAGTGTCAACAACTAACTTAGCTTGTTGTTTCATTAAGGGAAGAGGATGTGGCATATTATGTTGTTTTCTCTGCTAATGATATGTTGATACTCTGCTAATGATACCTCATGCTAACGTCATCTCGTGTTGTACACTTTTACATTTGGTTATACTTCTTTTGTGTACTTCTCTACTGATTGTTACATCTGAGGTATTGTTGCCGATCATTCCTTTATTCTGCTATTACTCCTTAAGGAAAGAGGATGTGTAGTAAATATCCTCTCCACTGTTCTTCTCTGGCTAGACTGTACTATGTTACCTATGACATCATAGAATGCCAGGGTGTTCTTCTAGCTCACTGTCCCTGTCTATTACTTACTGTGGCAGTTAATCATCTGAGGCTGAGCTGCTAACAGCTGGCTCCTGGTGGGGTTTTCCTTACAACTTAACCTGTCTGTCTAACCTGGAAGGAGCCTACAATAAAGGATCTTAACCTATCAAGTGGACTTTGTAACATCTTTTACTACACTGTGCACAGAGGTCTGTGGCTGCTGGTCTCGCCTGTGTAGGATTGCCTCTGATCAAATTACGCACGGGGCCTATTAGACTTCGGCCTGCCCCGGAGCTTCCCAGGCCAGGATCATGCGCTGTGCCTACAGCCCTCATGGGGGGCGGTGGTAGCCTGTCCTCTCTACTAAAGCACGGGGCCTAGCTGCCGTGGGTCTGCTCCGCAGTACCACTGGCCAGGATCATGCGCTATGCCTATGGCATAACGGGAAGGGTGGGGGAACCGCTCCGCAGCCCCCACCCCTCTTCCCAATGCCAGCAGGCCACAACAGTGCTGGGATGCCCAGACGTGTACCCCCACCCCTCCTTCAATGAGGGATGCCTGGCCCCACCTGTCGAAAGCAAGGCCCCTCCGGCCTGCCTTCCCTCAATCCCACCGCACAACGTAACCGGGACGCTGCCCAGGTAATACCCTTAATTGGCCCCGGTACTCCCCCAGATGGTCCGCAAACCCTCTAACTGAGCCTGCCTCCCCACTTTGCCCGTATCCCAAAGGGGGCGATCGTGCAAATAGGAAACGGCCGTGCCGGTGAAGGCAGATTCCGGTTAAAGCCGCCACCTTGTCGTGCCAGCCGCCGGACCCCCCTCCAGCTCAAGCATTCCTTACGGCGACAAACACCGCTGCCCGAGCCGACCTCCCCACTCTGGCCATAGACAAAGGGGCCGTGCTGATAGGGTAGGCCCCGGTCACAATGCCGCGACCTCGCTGGGGCTAAATTGCTTAACACCCGCTCCCGCCCTGCCCCCTGTCAATCCCCCGGTACCCGGAACCCCCAGTGGTCTATACGACCTCGCGAGGGTGGGCCCGGGCCTCGCTGCACACGGTCCGATATGGTGGGAACCAGATGGGGGGGGGGGGCAGGGCAGCTAGGTGGAGACCAACCTCGTGATTGGGGTAGACGGAGCACAAGTGGCTCTCCCCATCAGCAGCCCCAGCTCCCAGAGACTCCACACGGGGCCGGGGGCAGTCCGGCGGAGACGCCTGTGACACCCGGGAGCTGACCAAACCCTCATCCCACAAGGCAGCCCACAACCATGGCCGGGCCGCCCTGCCGTCACACAACCCCGAGTGGGGATATCGGGCTGGCGGGAGGTCAATGGTACGCACTCACCGAATATGATGTTCAGCACCTCCCGGGAGACGTCCAAACGGCATCAGGGCAAAGGCCAAAAGAGGACGTCCAGTGGGTGGGAGAGGTATTTGCACCTCACCCACTCATGCCCGTAAGTGACACAGGCATGCAGACCCTTAGGGGGTCGCAAACACTGGGCGGCTGCCTCGTGTGTCCTCTTGTGGCACTAAGGGGGGCCCCCACTTAGGAAGGTCCCCTGCGTGGACCCGGGGCAGCCGCATTAAAGCGACTCAAACAGAAGTACAAGCCGAGTGGGAACTTTCTCCTCAAAACAGCTTCCCACCTGTGTGCAACTGTGTCATACCCCATTGGTGGGGGCTGGAGCACAGGGACAGACAGGGTCGTATTCATTCAGACATAAAATAGGCCCAGGCACCAAAATATGAGAGGCCCCCATTGGTGAATCAGATAGCTAAAAAGTGGCCCATGTTTGCAAATTGGGGCAGTTGTGAACTTGTAAAAACACGCTGTATAAGTGATTTGTAGGGTATGGAAGACTTAATGGATTGAGCATTCGGCACGCAATGTTTGTGGTCCTATCATGGAAATCAACAGTAAAAACTGGCCAAGCACACTATAAAACAGGCCACAAATGGACAAGAAATAGCTAGATACTGACCTGTCAGGCCACCCCTTTGAGCAATGCCTGATTGCCCTACAGGCCAGTCCAACTGTGGGGACCGACAAGGGCAACTGGGCCCCAACCGTGGGGATTGAGGTTGATTGCCACCGGTGCCCACCCAGCTATGACTCCATGAACTGGGCCAAGTGCATCCTTTCCGCACTTGCCTATCGGGTAGGGGAGACAAGCAGTCACAAGCTTCTCAGGGCAGCAGAATGGGGAAAGAACTCAAAACTCAACAATCAACAGACACAAAAACATACTGTCCAGCCCAGTACCTACCTTTTTTGAATGATAGATAGTAATCACAGCACAGTTATGAGAATGCAACACAGGGTTGAAATCCAGGAGCTATACTCTTCACAACCCACCTCACTAATGAAACTTACCAGAGTCTAGTCAGGGATACAGTGCTGGTTTGGCACGGGTGCAGTACACTCAATCACCTTGCAAGGTGTATATGCTGGCAAGCTGCTCATCCTTTGCTCTGCTGTAAGTTATTTGTAAACACTTCTCGTTTGTGCATCACCTTGGTCTGCTGTTCAGTCTGTCCTTCTCACACAGTACTCAAGCTCTGCAGTTGCCTGTGTTTGCACATTTTGCTACGGGTGCAGGGTAGATGCTTGCTTCTGAGCCATCAGGGCCATGGCAGCTGGCTCACTTGCAACTTGAAGGCTTCAGGGATTTCAGCATGATGGCTCTCTACAGCAGCTCCAGTCTTCGGCAGTTGTGGCATCCCTAGGCCAAAAGCAGAGGGGACGAGCTTGTCTTCAACAGCTGTGGCCTCTTTATGCTGGTTATAGATAGGCTGGCGGTATGGCAGGTGCTGCCTCTGGGTCGATCTAAACCTCGTGGACGACTTTCGGCAGTTGCAGCCTCCAGGCTGATCAGGGCACTTTCTTCAGGTGAGGTGAAGCACAAACACTCTGATGTTGGCAGCAGTCTTCCCTCTCTCAGCAGACAGGCAGTCTTCTGGGTAATAGCAGATAAAAGTGAAGGAGACATCTACAACAGATAATCTGGAGGATTGTGTATATATTTATATATACAGGAATCCGTCATTCAAATTGTAACAGCTCGCGTACACAGCATGCAGGAATGGACACGGACCACGGTAATGAGATGCCGATTATTTTATTAGTGCTGTCGCCATATATAAATATATATATTGCAGCCAAGAACTCTCCGAACCTCCACAGCTGCGCAACAGCAGCAGCGGCGAACAGAAGGAACAGACCCGGATAGCGATGGCAGGTAGAATTTTATTTCCTTACTCCGTGTCGCGTTTCGAGCACAGCTGTGCCCTTGTTCACACACTAAGAGCCATTCCCCTATAACATTTTTAAACTGCTGGGTGTGCGTGCACCTTCCCGTGTATATATATCCAGTTTCACAACTCCGCCACAGAGAAATGGAGACGCACTCTCTTTTAAGTGAATCCAATCATGGCCCAACTAAGCATGGGCGGATTTTGCGGATCCACGATTCACGGATTTGCGTATTCACGGTTCGTGGATCCGCAAAATCCGCGTATTTGCGGATTAGCGGATTTGCGGATTTGGGGCGGGGCTTCCATGTGAGTGCACATGCCTCTTGTGTGTATAAAAGGTCAGAGACCGATCAGAGCAGCGGATGAAGAAGATACAGAAGCTCCTGGCCACAGGAACAGCACGAGGATTGCGCTCGTGAAAGTCAAGGATGCAAAGGCCTCTGTCCAGCATCGCAGCCGATTTTCGATGGTATATTTGGGAAGAGGGCACAGCTGCCCAGCCTTGACAACGCTCACGATTGTTTTTTGGGCCGATGAATGAGTCACTGAATTTAAGCTTCAACTAGGGCACATGCTTAAATGATATCTGTAAGTGCTTCCGGTTGAGGTTTAATTTTTGTGCCAGGACCATCGTGCCAGAATGAACCCTGCCCTTCATATTTATTCAAGAAGACGCCACCGTTTTGTGCCATACCTCGTTGGCTAAATGTATAGTGCTTTCACTACACTACACTACAGCTGCCTAAAGTGCCAGAGAGTTGTCTACAGCGACCAGGTGTGTGTTACTATGCAATAACGCCGAAGGGCGCAGGGGTCCCTTGAGTGAGCTATAAAAGCTCCTGTCCACAGGAACAGCACGAGGATTGCGCTCGTGACAGTCAAGGATGCAAAGGCCTCTGTCCAGCATCACAGCCGATTTTCGATGGTATATTTGGGAAGAGGGCACAGCTGCCCAGCCTTAACAACGCTCACGATTGCTTTTTGGGCCGATGAATGAGTCACTGAATTTAAGCTTCAACTAGGGCACATGCTTAAATGATATCTGTAAGTGCTTCCGGTTGAGGTTTAATTTTTGTGACCATCGTGCCAGAATGAACCCTGCCCTTCATATTTATTCAAGAAGACGCCACCATTTTGTGCCATACCTCGTTGGCTAAATGTATAGTGCTTTCACTACACTACAGCTGCCTAAAGTGCCAGAGAGTTGTCTACAGCGACCAGGTGTGTGTTACTATGCAATAGCGCCGAAGGGCGCAGGGGTCCCTTGAGTGAACTATAAAAGCTCCTGTCCACAGGAACAGCAGGAGGATTGCGCTCATGACAGTCAAGGATGCAAAGGCCTCTGTCCAGCATCACAGCCGATTTTCGATGGTATATTTGGGAAGAGGGCACAGCTGCCTGGCCTGTTAACTATTTTACGATGGCGCCGGCAAGCTGCCAGCGCCATCCTAAAATAGTTACTAAATTAGCTTCAACAGGAAGCTCGAATAGATAAAATAAAGCAGATGCACGAGCGCCTGCTTGATTTTATCTATTAGTGCTTCCTGTTGAAGCTAATTTAGTAACTATTTTACGATGGCGCTGGCAGCTTGCCGGCGCCATCGTAAAATAGTTACAACAACAGGCCAGGAAGGCTTGAACTTTTGGCCTCGGAATCCGCCGCTCGCAGATTGCGAATTTTCGGTAAATTTGCGGATCGCGGATTTACCGAAAATTCGCAAAATCCGCGAGCGTAGCGGATTTTGCGCTCATGCTTAGGCCCAACGCGTTTCGGACTTCTCCAGTCCTTGATCACAGGCAGCTGGCAAAACAAACAAATTGTATTGCAGTTACTGATTAAATAGTCACATGATCTTTCACATCTCGCTCTACGTGAGCTTGGCATGATAGCCCCAATGCATTCTGTGATCAGTAGTCTGCACAACATTTCATTGTTTCTGAAATAGGTAAATAGACATCCACCACAATTATATCCATATTCTTGTTTGCTTAAAATGCTTTGCCACGCTGCAAAGTTCCATATTAAGATCCAATATCACAGTTCTCTTGGCCCTGCATATCACGGTGGTGCAGTCTCCCGGTAGGCTACCGTGCTGTCCAGTTTCACATCTCCGCCACAGAGAAATGGTGACGCACTCTCTTTTGAGCAACTTTAATCAGGCAGCAAGCAAGAATCCAATCATGGCCCAACGCCATAGAGGTCAGAAACGAGCAGCAAGAGGTAAAATAGAAGTCAGAAACAAGCAGTAAGAGGCAGAATACAGGTCAGGAGTGAGTAGAAAGAGGCAAAATACCAGGCAGAACAAGCAGTAAGAGGCAAAATAGAGGACATCAGCGAGGAGAGAAGTGGCAGGAAAATGAGCGGAGGAGGCTCAAAACCAAAGGCAGTAGAGGGTAGTGGACTGCAGGCAAGCTGGATTGGAGGATCCCTACTTTTTGTACCGAGCACCCACTGACAGACCCACTCATACAGTCACTCACCCACTCACAGACCCACTCGCGCACCCACTCACAGACCCACTCAGACTCACGCACCCACTGAGACACACTTTGACATTCATGCACCCACTCAGATCTTTTCAAGCACTCATTCAACCACTCACAGACCCACTGAAAGATTCATACACATACACTCACAGACCCACTGAGAGACTCACACACCCACTCATGCAGCCACTCACAGACCTACTCCAAGACTGACACACCCACTCACAGACCCACTCAGATACTCACACACCCATTCACAGATCCACTCACACTCACGCATCAACTCACAGATCCATTCAAGCACTCATTCACCCTTTCCCAGACCTACTGAGAGACACATACTCACAGACCCACTGAGAGACTCACACACCCACTCAGACCATCACGCACCCATTCACTGGATAAGTGTCTGAATGGGTCTGTGAAGGCGTGCAAGAGTCTCTTTGTGGGTTCGAGTGGGTGTGTGAGTGGATTTTTGAGTGGGTGTGTGAGTTTTTTGCATGTGTGAGTCTTGTATGGGTCTTTGGATGGCTGTGTAAGTAGCTGAGTGAGTGGTTGTGTGAGTGGCTGCATGAGTGTGTGAGTGAGTGTGTGTGTCTGTAATTTTATGGGTCTGTGAATAAGAATGTGGATAGTTATGTGGGTGTGTGACTAGGTGTATGAAAGGTTGTATTGGGTGTGGGTGGATGTGTGAGTGGTTCTGTGGATGATGTAATCAGTGATGCCATCAGTGATGTCATTTGAGTTATCATCAATGATGTCATGAGTGATGTCACTGACCATGTCATAAGTCATGTAATATCACTCCAGTTCTTCTCAACACATACTGGCTTAAATGTACTAATAACTGACACATCTACTATGATATGGCACTTTTTTTCTCTCCCCCAGGCACTGGCAGACTTTTGACTGCCATGTGCCAATGTGTACACCCATTTGCAATAGTGAAAGGGAGTGTGAGTTCTCGAAAGCATAAGTTGTGTACTGTAAGGGACACTTCCAGTACAAGAACTATCCTTTAAGACTTTTCTCAATTTGTATGTGTGTTGTACAATGCAGCAGAGTTAGAAGAATACGGATAAATAACAACATTTCTCCTCATTTCCCCTGCCTCAAGTAGGTGTAAGGCTTTGGCACAACTCCCTATCTACCAATGCTAGTAGATAGGGATTTGCATCAAGACCCATGGGTGGTTGCATGGGAATGCCCATGGACACCCCTGAAGTGCATCCATGACACAAAGTAGTACATAGTTGCATTACTTAGTTACATAGTTGTGGTTACAGGATGCTTGTTTCCGGTCCAGAGAGGATCTGGCGTGGCAGTTCGGTCTGGATTGTTCCCATGAGGCACAGGGTCAAGACTGATTTGCATATGGCTGGGTCTAATTTGGGGTGGCATGGTGAGCAAATGAACGATGGATTTAACCCAGATCTCCTGACTGGGGTGAATGTATGATTTATTCAGCATTCCGCCCATCATTTGTTTGCGTTGCACTTTTCACTCTAAGTGGGATGGGTATGCCCAGACGTAGGTCCCTTGCTCACTGTGCCACTGGATACAAGCTAGCCTGGCCGATGAAGGGTAATAGCCAGAAACCGGTCCCAGGATGCTTGTTTCCGGTCCGGGGAGGACCTGGCTTGGCAGTTCGGTCTAGACTGTTCCATGAGGCACAGGGTCAAGACTGATTTGCATATGGCTAGGTCTGGGGTGGCATGGTGAGCGAAATAACCATGGATTTAACCCAGATCTCTTGACTGGGGGTGAATGTGTGATTTATTCAGCATTCCATCTATCATTTGTTTGCGTAACACAGTTCTTTCTGGGCGTCCCTCATAAAAGACTTTAGGTCTTATTGTTCTAAAAGAATTCTGACAATTCTAGTTGTAATTTAAAGCTGTCCATAGTATTGGTTGTTATGAACCCCAAGCCCTTATACAGCAGTCTTTCTTGATGTTCAGTGAGAGGTGTGTCAGTGAGGTTCATCACTAGACTCATTCCCTGCTTCTCCACGGTAAGGGGTCCCATGTCATACTCCTTGTCACCCTCTGGTTGAGGTCCCCCCCCACTGTCTTAATACCTTCCTGATACCCTCCATCTGCATATCTCATACCTCATCTCTTTCCTTTTCAGCACCCTGTCTTCACGCTCTCGTGCACATACCTCCATCCCCTCATCTCCCCCACACACAAATGCACCCACTCCCCTCTAAGTACTGCCTTTTCTTTATCTTTTGTCCTGACAATATTTTGACAAATGTGTACCTCCTTCACACACTTTCGCATAGAATTACATTTACAATTGGAACAATTGGAACACCTGACCATTGCTCTATGCATGCTGCAATGAGGTCAAGGATTCGATGAACATGTTTTCTGAACCCTTTTATAACCCCCTGATGGGCACTGTGAGAAAATCACTCTGCCTTCTTCATAAACACCATAGCTCTCAATCTTGGTCCATTATAAACACTACCCCATAACCTGAACCCACACAGCTATATAGAGGCAGCTCTTTTCACAGTACGCTCTATACATGAGTATGTTGCATGAAAAAACTACAGAAACGCAACATTCTGAAAAAGTAAAATACTCCAATGCAGTGGTCTTCAAACTTTTTAATGCTTTGCCCCTCCCCCCCGAGAAAAAAAATCACTGGTCCCCCTCATAATGTTTCACAATAATTCCATTAAACTGGCAATGTTTTAAATATGTCTAGAGTCATTTAAACATTGCAGTTAAGCTCTGTTACCGTTTAAAAAATTTAATTCAATGCATGACTGACAAACATGCAATGCTGGTAAGACAGGCCTTACTAATGTGTAAAGGTATCCACAGTGTGATTATTAGAAATGGGGAGGGGAGTTTTGAAGAATATTTGGAGTCCCTTCCCTTTTGACACCTTCTCCTAGCCAGGATATAAATGACAAAAGAAGTTAGTAATGGCCCACTACAGAGCGGCTTACTGCTGCTCATTTTCTTCTGCTGAAAACAAAGCACTGCTATTATGCTTCTTTTGGCCAGAGTCTGGCGTCCCCCGTTGGGATCACTTGAAGCTCAGCAGTTTGAATACCCCTGCTCTAAGGAAATTCAAGAGTGAGTAAAATATAAAATGTAAATGGGAACAACAGTGCTGATCCCAGGCCGTTTTTGACGACTGTCTGGTGGTGGGACACAAGAGGAGGTTCTAAACAGACCCTACGTGCCTCTAGAAGAAAGTGCAGGGTTCAGGTGATACGTCTTTACCTCTGGGACACTGGCTGTCATGCAGACACCTGCCCCAGTCAAACAGCAGTCCTTCAAGTACCCTGTGGTACTGCTGTATAAGATTTGAGAACAGATTGGGGCTGGTTCTATTTTAAATGTTATTTTCAGATGGTTCTTCGGTGTTTGTGTATGGTGATGGATCTCACAGCAAGTAAATGTAATGTTGTCTCCAAGAAGGAATATCCAAAACTAGGGCCAAATGAAGTGTGTGATCTCAGCACCAGGCTGTCACCGCCCTTCGTGAACCAGTAATACTTACTGTCAAAATGACAGGTCCCGCCTAGAAACTTTCTCACCTTGAACAACAGAAACTGCAATTACCCTAACCATTTACCTAATTGCAGTGCTCAGGAAGAACTAATTAGCAGCCCTTTGCAAAAAAGATCCTCATTGAATTTCTAACGGGAGTCCTGTCTCTATCCTCCTTCCCTTTATTGGCTGCGTCACCACCTTCCAGTAACAGGAACACAGGAAGTACACTTCCACTGCCTGGAGAAGCTGCATTCTCATGAAATGTAAACAAACATCTTGGGCAACTATACATTCATGAAGTATCAAATCTATCTTAACGGGACTGGGGCAAAATATACAATGAACAAGAGAGCAATTATTATTCATTAATTGTTCAAAGCATATGTTATATTTCATATCTTATAAAAAATTTCTTATATCTCATTAAAAAACACCATTAGCAATATATTTAATTATAGTGTCAGTCATGCTATCTCTCATACGCATTCATCCATCCACAGCATACAACATATAGAGAAATTCTTAAAACGGGACAAAACATTCAATGTTAATAATGGATACTAATACATTTTATATGGTACATCTAGATAATCATTAATGTCCTTTTTGTTTTTGGCGGAATATGAGGCAGGTGGAGCTGGGCGGGACTCTCTCAAGGACGCCTGCACTCCAGCCGCTGACCTCGGACTTTGGACCTTTGTGCCCACAGCTAGCGGAACCCGCTCCGCGGGTCCCGCGTCGCAGAAGGGGGTGAACGGAGGCTGTGCTTCGCTGGGCGGTGAGTGTGTGACAGGGCTGCGAGCAGCAACCCGGACTCAATCTCCCAGGAGTCCCGGGTTGCACAGGCCGTTCCAGCTGGCCCGCTCTCCCTGACCGCCCCGCCCAGCTCCACCTGCCTCATATTCCGCCCTGATTGCACCTTCCATCGGGACTCTCTCAAGGACGCCTGCACTCCAGCCGCTGACCTCGGACTTTGGACCTTTGTGCCCACAGCTAGCGGAACCCGCTCTGCGGGTCCCGCGTCGCAGAAGGGGGTGAACGGAGGCTGTGCTTCGCTGGGCGGTGAGTGTGTGACAGGGCTGCGAGCAGCAACCCGGACTCAATCTCCCAGGAGTCCCGGGTTGCACAGGCCGTTCCAGCTGGCCCGCTCTCCCTGAACGCCCCGCCCAGCTCCACCTGCCTCATATTCCGCCCTGATTGCACCTTCCATCGGGACTCTCTCAAGGACGCCTGCACTCCAGCCGCTGACCTCGGACTTTGGACCTTTGTGCCCACAGCTAGCGGAACCCGCTCCGCAGGTCCCGCGTCGCAGAAGGGGGTGAACGGAGGCTGTGCTTCGCTGGGCGGTGAGTGTGTGACAGGGCTGCGAGCAGCAACCCGGACTCAATCTCCCAGGAGTCCCGGGTTGCACAGGCCGTTCCAGCTGGCCCGCTCTCCCTGACCGCCCCGCCCAGCTCCACCTGCCTCTTAATACGTCTATAAGAACGAGATCTACACGCTGCGCGGGAGCGCGCGGGAGCGCCCGGGTTAAGCCCGGGACAAGGGCGGGACCGTCTGTGGCCGTCCGGGGCCGAAGGAGGCCGGGCTGGGCCCACTCTCTTTCGCCTTCACCCCCCGAATTGTGCTACAGGACCCCGCTATGTCTATAACGGCCCAAGGAGGAACTCCATCAAGGGCAGGGGGTAGCATTAATGGGCCCCTGGATAATTTCTTCAAACCAGCGAAGGGGGAAGGGGGAAAAGAAAGCTCCCTAGAGAAGCGTAGGGGCGAGCGCCGTCGCTCCATCGAGTCTATGAAAAATCGACCCATTAGTGAAATAATCCCCTACCCTATCTCCCAAGAGGAAAGTCCCCGTCAGGGCACACCGCTTATATCAAACCAAGAGGACGTTCCCTTACTTCTACGGGATTCTGTTCCTAATTCTGCCACACTTTTTGATCAGTCCATGGAAGTTACCCCTCCATCAACCGACAGTAATACAACGGTTGATCTGATTATTTTAACATCCCCGGTAGCTAAAATTAAGAAAACCAAGCCTAAGCAGTCCGTGGTGGCAGAGATACACGGCCCTCCACCCAACAAGCGTAGAAGGAAGACAAGGGGTGGGCAGGGGAAAATCAAAACTCCTCACTCTGATTTTGGGAAAAATCATAAACCAGTGCACTCCCCTGATAGGCCCATAGCGAAGGTACAAGTAGCCGCTCCCCCCAAGAGTAACAATACATTTACTGCCGTTGATAACAGTGACGTAGGGAACACCCAATCTAATACATCATCTCCTGCTGTAACTCTCGGGAGCATAGAATTTTTACTAAAATCACTTTTGACGCCTATCAGCGAGAGCCTAAAAAAATTAGATACCAGGCTTACTACCCTAGAAGCTACCCTAGTGAGTCTGAATGCTGCGACTAGTAAACAGAATAAAGCGGCAGGGCAAAATCCCTCTGCAAGGTTCCCTCCCCGTTCACTACCATCCAACCCCAATGTGGGCCCTATGCAGGGCTCCCCCGTAGTCGCTCCCTTGCCACCACTTATGTCTATTCAACTACCACCCCCATTGAGCAGCCCTAATACTGCCCCTCCTGAGCTAGCAGTAGCAGCCACACATGGACCATCCCTTGGCACAACCCATAGAGCCCAACCCAATGCCAGCTCTCCCCCCCCCTCAGGAAGGGAGGCTTGCACCTAGAACTCGGAGACCGGATTTGCCCCCGGAAGCCAATAGCTTTATGGTAGTACTGGCGGGTGCCCCTTCCCTGGAAAGTGGTGAAAAAGAAAATTTTATAACACTCAAGAGGAAAGTCATCAAGTGGCTTAACTGGAATAGGCCCTTACCTCCTCATTTTAATAATGAGATCACCATGGTTAGAAGGGTACCTTGGCTGGGGAGGACGAGGAAAATAATCATTGGGGATTGTATTATGGTCTCCTTCCGTGACCCAGGCACAGTTCTACACATTTGTGCAGGGACGAATAGATCACTGGACTCCACTATTCAGTCCCTGCCAGTCTCCTTTTTCTTCCCCCCCAACCGTATGTACCATGAGCCAGAACAAGGCAACTGGACAAGGGTAGAGCGGAGACCTAGATATCGGGAACATGCCATACGTCCAGTTAACCAACTGCCGGATACCCCCTTCTTCCATTATAATCGGTTTAACTGTTTGGGGGGGTTGGAAGGGGTTGATTGACTGTTTACAAATAAAGCCCCGGAAACTATGATCACGGAAAATGGCTTTAGTGATTCTCCCGAGCCAGTTGGAGCCATTACAGAAATTGTACCCGTTGTAACCAACTATGAACAAACTGAGCCGGCTCAATCCAATATTCCCCTTCCCGTGACGCCTGATACAGAGCATCTGAGACTTATCTGCTGGAATGTGGCTGGAATTGTCAACAAGCTGTCTACCCCAGACTGGGTTGCATACATTGAGACAGGGGATGTGTGCATGTTTCAGGAGACCTGGGCCAGGGAGGAACATACCCATCAGGGATACCAGTCCTTTTCTATCCCGGCCAGGTGGGAGGGCAAAGGCCGTCCTTCTGGTGGATTAACAACATGGGTAGCTTCCCACCTAGGCTGTGAGGCTTCACGCTTAGTGGTACCATCTGACGATATCCTTGTGGTCTTACTATCCTGGCCGAATCAAGTAAAACTTGCCTTTATTAATGTCTACTCTAGGTCAGTGGGAGTAGCCAGGGAGTCACCTACGATTGATGAGCTTGCAACCTACCTAGCTGAAATACCCGGGGATTTACCCTATATAGTAGGGGGGGGACTTAAATTCCCAATTTGAGCCGCTGCCTGGCCTCTTAGAAGGCTTCCAGATGGAGGAAGAGGCCAGGTGGTCAGTACCATCGGTAGAAGCTCCTCCCCCGAAGGCTTGGACACCCTTGGCGTTGCAGATCACAGCCCTAACCCTAAAGTTTGGAATTAGAGCCTGTAATGGGCGAATTAAATCAGATGTACCTAGTAGAACAACCTTTAACAGAGCGGGAAGAAAATCCCGCTTGGACTACATTCTGGTACAGATAACCAACTGGCCTACCATTAGGGATTTTAGGGTTATCGAACGGCTGGAAAGTGATCACAACGCATTAGAACTGGATCTCACACATCCTGGCCTCCAACAACCCATATTAGCGAGTGAGGGAAACCTACCCGAACTGCTTTTGGCCAACAACAAAAAAAGGATCAGGTGGGAAAAAATAGTTGCAAGCCAGGAGAAACTCCCGAAGCTTTATGCGGGGCTGATCCCCATCCTAGAGAGTGTAGGAGGGCTGGACATTGAGAGGGGCAATACGGAAACACTTGGTATATTATACCAGGCCCATGAAGATCTTATAAAGGGTATGAGTCCTTTCCTGTATAGCAACGCACATAATGCAAGTAGGGGGCAAGCGCCAAAAACCATGTGGTATAATGCGGCCTGTAAAAAAGCAAAACAAGAACTTATAAGAAATATTAAGGAGGGCTCAGGTGGGGAGACGCTAAGAGAAAGCAGACGGGCATATAAAAAAGTACTTGCCCATGCTAAAATTGAATGGGAGGAGAGCCAATGGGAGGAGCTCAACAAATCCCTTGTAATGGGAGACCACAGAATGTTCTGGAGAATAGTGAATGGGGGGTCGGGGAACCTCCTTTCAGCTATTGAGCCCAACATCGCAGCTGGGGTCTGGCAGGCTCATTTTCAAACCCTTTATAGCTCAATGGGGGGAGATAGCATGGGTGATACTTGCAGTCCTCAGGGGGCATATGAGGGGGAACTAGTAACAGTGGGAGAGGTTAGGGCAGCAATAGCTGGTTTGGCCTCGGGCAAGGCGCCAGGTCTTGACGGCCTGCCTGGAGATCTTTTTAAGCAGGAACCAGATGTGTGGGCCCCATATCTAGCCGTTTTGTTTAATGGAGTCTTATGCGGCATGGAAGTCCCAAGTACTTGGCTGGGGGCGGAGGTGGTTCCTATATTTAAGTAGGGCTCGCCCCTGCTTCCAGCCAATTACAGACCAATTAGTCTGATTGATGTGCCCCGGAAGCTCCTTGGGAGGGTACTGCTCAATCGGCTCCAGGACTGGGCAGAAGAAACGGAAGTCCTTAGTCCTTACCAGGCTGGATTTAGGAAGGGAGTATCAACGGTGGACCAGGTCTTCCGATTGAACATCATTTACTGGAGGACAGTGGTTTTCGACGGTGGCAGCTTAATACACAATATTTGTGGATTTAAGAGCCGCCTTTGATCTGGTGCCCAGAGGCAAACTTTGGAGGGTCCTGGCCGAGATGGGCGTACCTGCGGACATTCTAATAATCTTGCAGAGGTTACACCACAACAACTATGCCAGGGTGCGGTGTGGAAAGTCGGGGGAGTTGACGGACAGATTCCCCGTTGACAGGGGGGTTAGGCAGGGCTGTGTGCTCGCACCGACCCTGTTCTGCCTCTTTGTCAACGGGGTAATCGCCCATTTGAATGGCATTGAACACACTGATGCTCCGAAATTGAACGGCAGCAGGGTGCCTGCAATTATGTTTGCAGATGACACCCTGCTGCTGTCCAAAACCCCAATGGGGATCCAGCGGATCCTTGATTCTTTCGTGGCCTTTTGTATGGATAGGGGCCTAGAAATTAATGCTGGAAAAACAAAATTCATGGTCCTGAATCCAAGTAAAAAATTGCGCCCGAATCCACTGCTGGGAGAGGCACGGTTGGAAAGAGTCTCCACCTTCGATTACTTAGGTGTAACCTTGAATGAGTCCATGTCGTGGGGGGCACACCGGACCAGGGCCAACCTTAAACTGGTACAGACCACTGGGGGCATTACACGGATGTTGAAAAACTCGACTTATCGGCCTCTGGGTCCGCTCATCCAGATCTACAAAGCGCAGGCCAGGGGCGCCACAATGTATGGGGCGGAACTGTGGGGACATACACCAACTCGCAGTCTGTCGGTAACTGAGAATAATTTTATCAGGCAGATAACTGCACTCCCGCCAAGTACCCCGCTCCTTCCCCTGAGGTTGGATCTGGGATTGAGACCAATAGCCGATGAAATAGGACTGAGACCCATAGTCTTCTGGCGAAGACTGTGGAGCAGTGAAGCACTTTTAGCCTATAGGGCTGAACTAGGGGAGCTGATATCCCACCCAAAAGCGTTACAGATCCCTTGGCTAAAATACATTCAGAATTTATGTACGTCACTGGGGTTTCCTGATCTTTGGTCCGATCCTGCTGAGGCCTCATTAAGCATCTCACGCAGAAATTTGGTTGATGCCTATCACGCTCATAAACTATCCTCGGCTATGGAAAATCAGCGAGAGGGATCACTGACCTCTGTATTTATGCTAGGCAAAGATACATACAGGATGGAAAGGGTGTTGGACGCTATGTCCCCCGTGCTGGCCAGGAAGCTGTTTCTGCAATGGAGATACGGCATCCTGCCCTTACGGGCTGTTACGAGCTCTTGGACAAACCCGCCCTCCCCCAAGCAGTGTCCAACATGCTCTTATGCTGAGGAAAGTGATTTGCATGTAGTTCTGTTTTGCCCCACGTACTCGAAAGCGAGGAGATACTGGCTTCTCCCACTTATTAGAAACCTTGGTGGCAGAGAGTATCTCCCAATGTATAGAATTTTAAAAACTGATCTTTCGAGTCCAACTGTGTTTGCATTGGCTAAATTTCTTACCAATGTCTGGCATATTCGCACCAGTTTGCTGAAGTCACGGTCATTGAGTTAGCTCCAGTCTCCTATATGTAAACCCTTATAGTTTTAACCTACTGATATGAACGATTTTATAATGTACAAGTATGTCTTATTGCTATTGATGATGTTTTATGGTGTATATGTTTTATCTTGTTGTATATCTTTGATGGCCGTATGGCCGAAATAAAGATTTAATAAATAAAAATGTCCTTTTTATTATTGGTCCACAACAAGGAGCATCAGAGGGAATAAATCAGTCAGGTAGCCCTCCACTCAAAGGTTCAATCAAACACAACAAACCTGACCATCTCTAGGACGTACACAATTTTGAAGGAACCAAGGGGTATTCAACTGGAATCTCCCCCTAATCATTGGTGTCATAAAATTACTAATCATATCTAGTCCTGAAATGTCCCATTTATAGACAATATACCTTTTTGTAAATACATGCAATTAACAATTACACCTGGTTACTATCACCCCTATATCTAAAAGGTTGTATGTAAAGAAAAAAGGTGTGAAGGACAGAAAGCACCTCACGTAAGGTACTCACCAGTTTGCCCACGTTTCTCATCATCAGTTCTTATCTGTGAAGAAAAAGAAAACGTGTCCAGTGTAAAACGTAGAAGACGAATGAATGAATAGAATAGAATGTGCACAGAAACGTCTTGTGTCAAAAAAGACCCCGTCAGAGAGAAAGGGCGACCCCTTTTCTCCACTTAAAATAGAGTTATGACTCACACAATTCTTTTTTATTCCATGGTGTGAACCTACTCAAATGTAAAACCATACTACATGTTTCAGACCACTTTAAGATGGGCCAACATGTTTCATTGCCACTTTTCTTTACGGCAATTTCTTCTGGGCTCGGGCCTGCTTTCACCAAACTGGATTTCAAAATTCTAACCCCGGGTAACTGGTAAGAAAAGAATAAAGCACATGATTAAAACTCTCAACCGTTCAGGACATCCAGCATTTGTGGCCAATGACACAGATCATGTCAGTAACATATATGAAGCAGAGTTCATGATATATTTAGCAAGTGGAGGCCATCAACACTCGTACCAGCACCCCACTATTTCGAAAGGGAATCCTTGATTCATAGGACACCTGCAGCACAGTCCGTTGCCAATCGTCAACCTGCAAGTATATGCATCGTTATTTACACCCTTTCTTTTCCTCCTAGTTGTGGTACTAAAGTATACCAATGGATTAAGTACCATGTCAGCAACAACATTATAATCAATTTCTGCCCACCGACCCACAAAAAATATAAATTCATGGGGCAACATGCAACTTCCACTTGATTTCCTCTGACCGCGTGGGTTACAGTTGCCAAGGCTTGTTGGTGTTCCATCCAGACACTGACCCCCCAGCACTCGTCATCCTTCGTGGGACAGCCCACCTCCTGACTTTGGTCATTCTCAATGTCTCCTGGTCCCCGTGGCTGCAGAGTCAAGCATCGTGTCAACTCTTCTGAAGCACACGATATCGGTGGGCATTCGTCTACCGAGCCCCTGGTCACCCTGAAGTGACCCAGACTCTGTCCCCTCTGCTTCAGGTTCTTCTAATCTCCGATCCAGGCTTGGATCACACCGGACACTTTTCATCTTCACGGCAGCACTTTTCAGCATCACGCCATTGAAAACAACGAAGATTCCCGACATCACTTGACACCTATGCACCTGGCTTCCCTGGGCTAGGTGACACGGGTACTCCAGTACTCACAAGGGTGCTGGCCTTACAAACTTCTATGTTTGAAAGGGTTTGCTCAAAGTCCTCTTCGAAGTGTCCTTAATCTTTAAAATTCCAACTGCGACTTACCCATAGAGTTGTACGGAGCTCGCGTCTCGTTCCTTGGGGTCCCAGCGATTCTACGTGCTCTACGAACTGTGTCTAGTCAAGTCGTGGTTGTTATACCACTTTTCTGTGTATTGTGCTATTTACTGTTGTTCTAGTGATTTAATTTAGTGTGCTTTGTTCTCTAATCTCATAAAGAGGTTAGTAGAGAGTGTTTAGTAATAAATACATATTTTCATATATTCCTTGTGTGATTCTCCTTTCATTTGGTCATTCAGGAGGTTACATACTGGTAAAACAAGCTGCTTTACATTCCTTAGAGACTTAGCCTGAAGGCTGCTCTCCTTAGCTACCACTAGGATAGCTTTCAATAAAGGTTGTCTTTAACCTAATCATCAATAAGGGTTGTTTGGACTGGTACAAGGTGCCCTGTTAGAATTGGGGGTCTCTGGTTGGCGCAAGTAGGTACTTGTGACAAGCAGGGACCCTCTCCTCTAAGTCAGGGCAAAGGATGACCCCTTAGAATTACCCTTGCTCACCCTCTAGGTGCGTGGCGTGAGCAGCCAAGGCTATTCTTCAGGCGTTAGTTAGTTAAGCATTTGTAATCACACACACAGTAAAATATACCAATCCCCCCACAAATGGACACCAGGCTGTGAGTATATAAAAATACGCTTCTTTATGTAAAAATTATATATACTCTTTAGATCAGACTTATCACAAGATCAAATAACGTTTTTGATGTGCCCACAGGTTGTAAATAGGCAAGCTTTCTTAGTTGCAGTTCAAAATGTACTTTCAGTCTTTATCAACGGATGTTTTCCTGCAGTGTACCTTTCAGGATGGCTCTCTTAGTTCCTGGGGGTATTGAGGGTCACACTGCTCCTTTCTAACTTGTTGCAGCCAGCCCAGGGGCTCCGGGATACTTTCTGCCCGTTCCGGGCCGAGATCGGGGCCCGACCGCCCAAAGCTCACGCTTCCCGCGTAGGACGCGTTCGGCCCCGCCGGGGCAGGTGATGCGCACGGCCCCCACGGGTCTGGGGGACTCAGGCGGGGGTTAGTGCTGGCCTCAGAGCGGCCCACGGAAGGCAAGGGCCAAAGGACCTGGGGCCGCTCCTGTCACTGTGGCCGGGGCGCTGGATGCAGCCTGTGATTTCCCTCGCCCGCCTGGATCGGATTCCAGCGGGAGGGGCTGAAGCGCTCGCACAGAGTGGAGCGGCGCCGCGAGCAGGCACACAGAGCGGTGCGAGTCAGCTGGAAAGGGCGGCTCGCACCACAGCTGATCTGGAGGCCGGGGGCACTTGTAGGCAGGCTGGCTGGCACAACAAAAAGGGGGAGAACAAACGTTGCGGGCCCCGAGCCCGATGACGGTCTCGGTGGCGGCTTTTCCTCCGGTGGTAGATGCGGGGCGCCCAGAGGCTCAGGCAGAGCGAGGCTGGCACCCGAGGCGTCCGGACAGCGGAGGTCTGTCCCCTGGGTCTGTTCACGTCCGGTGGGGATTTCTGGCGGGAGGGAGAGGCACAACAGCGAGCCTCCGTGGGCGGTGGGTTCAGGGGTTTCCCTCGGCGGGGGGGGAGCGGCTCAGCAGAGCGGGGCTCTCCCTCGGCAGGGACGGGGAAACCGGCGATCACGGCCTCGAGGAGGGGCTGAGGGGCACCACAGCAGCGAGCCTTCCCAGGCGGTCAACACAGCGATCTCCTCAGCGGGGGAAGAGCGGCTCAACGGAGCGGAGCTCTTCCTCGGCGGGGACAAGTAGACACAGTCGGTCACGGCCTCAGGGAGGGGCTGGGGGGCACCAAAGTCACAGCTCCGGCAGTGGTAGAAATCCCAGATAAATACCGGCAGACGAGCAGAGGGCAGGTTGAGCCAGATGGTCCTGTGGCTCAGGTCAGGGGGCAAGCTCAATCAAGCCCTTGGAGAATGTTCAAGCACAAAGCAGCAAAGTCTTTTCTTATCAAGTCTTTTCCTCTCCTTTCTCAGCAAGGCAAGCAGCAGGCCAGTCCTCCCAGCGTCTCTTCTCCTTCTAGTCGGGCAGAGGTCCTTCGTGGTGAAACAGGATTCTAATTTACAAGGAGCAGGGCTCCTACTTTTATACCCAGTTTCTTTTGTTCTTACAGGCCAGGGGGGCCTTTGCCTAACTGCTCTCAGCTCCTGAGCACTTGTGGTGGGTACTCCTGCTTCTGCATTCAGTGTGAGGGCAGGCACATCAGCCGCTCCCCAGGGGGGCGGAGCTGGCATTGTGAGGACAGGGGCAGCCTGAGCACTTTGTTGACAAGCTTCGGTCCTTCCTGGGCCAGGTGCAGGCTGAGTCATCAGTCACTCCCCAGGAGGGCGGAGCCAGCATTGTGGAGGCAGAGCACAGCCTGATGCATCATTCAGGGGAAATTCCCACCACCCACTAAGGTGTCATCTTGCTATTCACCACCTGTCAACTCCCAGCCCTGTCACTCACACACTCAGACAGTCAGATACACACAAAAGCAGAGGCGGGCTGAAATGACAAGAAAATGCTAGCTTTCTAAAAGTAGCATTTGCAAACACAGGATATTAAAATAAACTTTACTAAAAGAAGTATTTTATTATTCTGAGTTCAGGCATACTAAACATTAATTTCTACCATGTTCCCTGAGCCTGCTGGGATTATAGAGTGTAATAATTCCAGCAGCCCATCTGGCCTAAAGGGAACTGGTAGCCTTACAATAGTGAAAAACGAATTTGGCAGTAATTCACTATTAGAACATGCCACACACATCAGGGCATGTTCTACCTTATACTTACAATGCACCCTGCCCTCAGGCCTACCATAGGGGTGACTAATATGAAGTTAAGGGAAGGTTTAGGGGCTGGCAAGTGTGTGCACTTGCCCAGCCAGCATGACAGTACCAGACTGCACGCACGTTCTGCAATGGCAGACCCTAGACCCATTTTAAGGCTGCTTCTGTGGGTGGCGCAACCAGCGCTGCAGGCCCACTAGGAGTATTGGCATTCACAAGCCCTGGCACTCCTGGTGCACTTTACTGGGGACTGACAGTAAATCCAATGAACCAATCATGGACATCAATCACATATATACTTTTCACAGGGAGAGCATATGCACTTTAGCACTGGTCAGCAGTGGTAAAAGTGCCCAGAGTCATTAAACCAACAAAAACAGGTCAGAGAGAGTATTGGAGGAAGGCAAAAAGTTCAGGGCTGACCCTGCCAAGAAGGCCAGGTCCAACATGCCCACTATTATTAGTGGACAGCATATACCAGGCCAACTTCTCACACTGATGTGCAGCAGTTGGGATTCAAGCTTGCTATTGTTTTACAAGATAATCTCATTGAGTGACTAACTGAAAACCCCTAAAGGTACTTAGGTACATATAAATCAAGAGGGGGGATGGGAACACACTGCTTCACCTCCCAGCACAGTTCGCCCCTTTGCATCCTGGTAAATGCATTTCAATTTAAATGCTTACTTGAAAGTTTGCAGAGTGTTTCACCAAAGTTGGTACAGGTTAGTGCTGTTAATCTCTAGACACATGTGTTTCTGGATATAAATCAAGACTAGAATAAAGTAAGTTCTACTGAACTTAAAGTTGGGTAAGTCAAGAGTCTAGCACACCCTTTCTCAAAATCAAGAGAGTTTAGTAGCTGCAGTGTTATGTACCTACACCACATAACACTAGTATGTCTTCTAGGCCAGAAGCCACTGGGCCTCTGCCAACTAATGATGACCATCTCTCATTCCAAGAATTGAGAACTATGTGTACATCTAGGAAACTGAAGACAGGGAGACACCCAGGTACCTCAGAAAGACTCCTGGGTCTGATGAGGCAGGCAATTGGGTGGGGCAGCAGAGGATGAAAGGCCAGGAAGTGAACACTTCTATGACATGCCATCTAATGCTGACAAGGAGGATCAAGATGATTCTAACCTGGATACTCCAATTCTTCCTTCAGGTGAGGAAGAAGGTCCCAGTGGCCCTCTTTTTACTCCTCCAGGAAGAGTTGGCAGTTTACCAAGAAGATCAAGATCTCCTTCTCAGGACTCTAATCATTCTGGTACTTCTGTAGGGTCCTCAGCTTCTCACAAAGGAGAATCCTCTTATGAGAAGAAGTGCATACTGCTTGAGTTTGAGAGAGCTAAGCTTCGAATCAAGAGAGAGCATTTGGCCTTAGACAGGGAATCTCTGGAGCTCCAGAGAGCTTGCAGAAGGTTGGGGCTAGAGCCCCATAGCGGCAGCAACAGTGTCCCTAGAGGTAGAGAACATACGTATGACCATAGGAACCTGAACAAGATTGTCCCTCCCTATCAGAGCGGGGATGACATCCACAAATGGATAACTGCACTAGAGAGGGCCTGTAAAGTACAGAGGGTTCCTCAGGAGCAGTGGGCAACAATCTTGTTGCTCCCCTGTGAAGACAAAGGTAGAGACAAGCTCCTCACTGTAAGAGAAGAGGATGCTGATAATTACAAAGTCTTGAAGAGTGCTCTGATTGATGGGTTTGGCTTAACCACTGAGCAATATAGGATTACGTTCAGAGATACCCAAAAGGCACAGACTCAAGACTGGGTTGACTTTGTAGTTTATCCTACTAGGGCTCTGGAAGGCTGGTTACTTGGCAGTAAAGTTTGTGATTTTAAAGGATTGTATAATTTAATTATGAGGGAGCAGATCCTTAATAACTGTCAAAATCAGTTGTTCCATCAGTACCTGGTGGACTCAGCTCTGACCTCTCCCCGAGAATTGGGTCAGAAGGCAGACAAATGGGTCAGAACCGGTGGGGAGTCACAATCCAACAAGGGAAAAGGCAAGAAGAAGCCATGGTGTCAAATCTGTAAACAGAAGACCCATTGGATAAGTGACTCAACTCCAACCACCACTGCCCCTAAGGCAACTGTCCCCCCTAGTTCAGCTCCAAGTGGTGGTACTCAGAATAAGGGTGTAGTAGGATTAACCCTGGGATCTGAGATGGACTCTGGCCTAGCCAGAGTTCCAACTCAGGCTGTGTTGATCTGTGATAGAGGCATGAATCTTGCCTCCTTATTTGTCAGTCTCAGTAATCTGGGCAAATACGGACAGCAGCTTTTGATAAATGGAAAAGAGGCCTTGGCATTAGGGACACAGGAGCAAGTGTCACCACAGTGACAAAAGATCTTGTGGCTCCTGAGCAAATCATATTTGGTGAGATGTACCAAGTGACCAATGCTAGCAATGTCAGGACAGACCATTCCTTGGCAGTTGTTAATTTCACCTGGGGAGAGGTAACTGGCCCTAAGAAGGTTGTGGTAAGTGCAGACCTCCCTGTTGAATGTTTGTTGGGCAATGCTTTAGAAACTTCAGCTTGGGCTGAAGTGGAACTCAGGACTCATACAGAAATGTTGGGTATCCCTGCAGATGTGTTTGCTATGACTAGGTCACAGGCAAAAATGTCTTCCACTGAACAGGCCTGGATCCTGGAAAAATGGACCATGTACCTTCCGAGAAAAGGAGCAGTAGGGGTAAGGCAGTGTCTTCCCCCTGACTCAGAGTACAGATCCGTCTCTTGAGGGAGATGATCTTAGTCATGAAGAAGGAACTGTCCCAGATGAACTTGAGCCTGATCAGGTTGATTTCTTGGGGACAGGGGGCCTTCCAGGGCAGATCTGAGCCAGGAGCAGCTGAGCTTGTCTCTTGAACCCCTTAGACAACAAGCTGTTGCTGAGGCTGTTGGAGGTGCCATTGGATCCAATAGGATCTATTGGGATGATGGACTTCTATACTCAGAGAGTAGAGGCCCCAAGCCTGGAGCTACCAGGACGTTGGTTATACCTCTGAAGTTTAGAGGCTTTCTACTGACACTACGATTCAAAAGGGGGTGGTGATGGACAGAGTATCTGAATTAAGCAGAACACTCCTACCCAGTCAAAAGATCAGGGCTTGATCCATCACCGTTTTTTAGCTCACTGCACCATCCCAGTTCGGAACCTGGCTACATGCAAATTAGTCTGACCCTGGCCCAGTGCATCATGGGAACAGGGCAGACCAAACTACCAAGCCAATTCTTTACTGGAAAGGAAACAAGCTTCCGGGGACCGGTTTCTGGCATTACAGCCGTCTTCGGCCCGGCTTGCTTGAATCCTGATGGTGCAGTGAGCAAGGGACTCACATCTGAGCATACCCTTCCACACTTGTGGTGGCCAAAACGATTCAAAAGGGGGTGGTGATGGACAGAGTATCTGAATTAAGCAGAACACTCCTACCCAGTCAAAAGATCAGGGCTTGATCCATCACCGTTTTTTAGCTCACTGCACCATCCCAGTTCAGAACCTGGCTACATGCAAATTAGTCTGACCCTGGCCCAGAACATCATGGGAACAGGGCAGACCAAACTACCAAGCCAATTCTTTACTGGAAAGGAAACAAGCTTCCGGGGACCGGTTTCTGGCATTACAGCCATCTTCGGCCCAGCTTGCTTGAATCCTGATGGTGAAGTGAGCAAGGGACTCACATCTGAGCATACCCTTCCACACTGGTGGTGGCCAAAATGATTCAAAAGGGGGTGGTGATGGACAGAGTATCTGAATTAAGCAGAACACTCCTACCCAGTCAAAAGATCAGGGCTTGAACCATCACCGTTTTTTAGCTCACTGCACCATCCCAGTTCAGAACCTGGCTACATGCAAATTAGTCTGACCCTGGCCCAGTGCATCATGGGAACAGGGCAGACCAAACTACCAAGCCAATTCTTAACTGGAAAGGAAACAAGCTTCCGGGGACCGGTTTCTGGCATTACAGCCGTCTTCGGCCCGGCTTGCTTGAATCCTGATGGTGCAGTGAGCAAGGGACTCACATCTGAGCATACCCTTCCACACTTGTGGTGGCCAAAACGATTCAAAAGGGGGTGGTGATGGACAGAGTATCTGAAATTTTGACTGGGTAGGAGTGTTCTGCTTAATTCAGATGCTCTGTCCATCACCACCCCCTTTTCTGAATCGTTTTGGCCACTATAGGAGTGGAAGGGTATGCTCAGACATGAGTCCCTTGCTCACTGCACCATCAGGATTCAAGCAAGCCGGGCCGAAGACGGCTGTAATGCCAGAAACCGGTCCCCGTAAGCTTGTTTCCTTTCCGGTAAAGAATTGGCTTGGTAGTTTGGTCTGCCCTGTTCCCATGATGCACTGGGCCAGGGTCAGACTAATTTGCATATAGCCAGGTTCTGAGCTGGGATGGTGCAGTGAGCTAAAAAACGGTGATGGATCAAGCCCTGATCTTTTGACTGGGTAGGAGTGTTCTGCTTAATTCAGATGCTCTGTCCATCACCACCCCCTTTTCTGAATCGTTCTACTGACACAGGCACATGCTATCCCACTAGCAGGTCACATAGGCCAAAACTAGACTTGAGACTGGATTGACCCTCACTTTCATAGGCCTCACATGTCTGAAGACACCAAGGTGTTTTGTCGCTCCAGTGTCACCTGTCAAGCCAATGGTAAGGCAGGTGACACTACAAAGGCCCCCCTGATACCACTTCTTGTCGTGGAGGTTCCCTTTGAAAGGGTTGGGATTGACATTGTTGGTTCCATGGATCCTCAAACTGCAACTGGGCATATATTTATACTGGTGGTGGGCCATGCCGATAGGTATCCAGAGGCAATTCCCCTTAGAACTATCACAGCTCCTGTGGTAGCAAGGGCCCTCCTGGGAATCTTTTCCAGGGTGGGGTTTCCAAAGGAGGTAGTTTCAGACAGAGGTGCAAACTTCATGTCTAGTTACTTGACTGCTATGTGGAAGGAGTGTGGAGTAAATTACAAATGTACCACCCCTTATCACCCACAAAGTAATGGGTTAGTTGAAAGGTTCAACAAAACCCTCAAGAGCATGATTAAAGGTCTCCCAGAAAAGCTTAGGCACAGATGGGACATACTTTTGCCCTGCCTTCTCTTTGCCTACAGAGAGGTTCCACAGAAGGGGGTTGGTTACAGCCCATTTGAGCTTCTGTTTGGACATCCAGTTAGTGGTCCATTGTGTCTAGTGAAGGAGGGATGGGAGTTACCTCTCAAACCACCTAAACAGGATATTGCAGACTAAGTATTTGGTCTCCGCTCCAGGATGGCTGAGTACATGAAGAAGGCAACTAAAAACCTTGAGGCTAGCCAGGAATAGCAAAAAGCCTGGCATGACCAAAAGGCTGTGTTGACTGTTTATCAGCTAGGACAGAAAGTATGGGTGTTGGAGCATGTGGCCCCAGTAGCCTTCCAAGACACGTGGAGTGGCCCTCATACAATAATTGAGCAGGAGGGAGAGGTTACCTACCTGGTGGACCTTGGAACTCCCAGGAGCCCCCATAGGGAGCTCCATGTCAACAGGCTCAAACCATATGTTTACAGAGCAGACATGGGCTTACTCATAGCTACTTATGAGGGACAGGAGGAAGAGAGTGATCCACTCCCCGACCTGCTCTCACATAACCCTGATGATGGATCAGTTGATGGTGTAGCCTTGGCAGGCAGCCTCACTGTCCAGCAGCAAACTGATTGCAGGAAAGTTCCTCATCAGTTTAGACATATGTTTTCACTGACACCAAGTCAGACTACCTGGCGCACTCATGAAGTGGACACTGGGGACAGTCTGCCTGTTAAAAATAAGATTTGCAGGCAACCTGAGCATGTCAGGGACTGTATCAGGACTGAAGTCCTGAAGATGTTGGTTTGTAGAGTGATTGAACCCTCATATAGCCCTTGGACTAGTCCAGTAGTCTTGGTACCCAAACCTCACACCCACAGTGGCAAGAGAGAGATGAGGTTTTGTGCTGACTACAGAGGTCTCAATGCAGTCACTAGGACTGAAGGCCATCCAATACCAAGGGCAGATGAGCTTCTGAGCACATTTGACCCAACAGCTGGCTACTGGCAAATCAGACTAGCTAAGGATGCAAAGCCAAAAAGAGCATTCTCAACCCCTAGTGGGCCATACCAATTTGTGGTGATGCCCTTTGGTTTGAAGAATGCACCTAACACTTTTCAAAGGTTGGTGAATAAAGTCCTTACAGGCCTGGAAGCCTATAGTGCAGCATATCTTGATGATATTCTTGTCTTTAGCTCCACCTGGGAGGATAACCTGGTCCACCTGAGAAATGTTTTGGAGGCCCTGCAGAAAGCAGTCTTCACTATCAAGGCCACCAAGTGCCAGATAGGGCAGAGTCAAGTTGTATACCTGGGCCACCTTGTTGGTAGGGGTCAGATTCAACCATTGCAGAGCAAAATCCAGACCATAATGGACTGGGTTGCTCTAACCACCCAGCCTCAGGTCAGAGCTTTCTTGGGCCTGACTGTGTACTATAGGGGGCTTGTCAAAGGTTATTGATCTATAGCGACCCCTTTGAATAACTTAACTTCCAAGAAAATGCCAAAGAAAGTTCAGTGGAGAGTTAGCTGTCAAAAGGCATTTGATGACCTGAAGCAGGCCATGTTTACAGCTCCCATTCTGCAAAGTCCTGACTAATCCAAACAATTCATTGTCCAAACGGATGCATCTGAGTTTAGGGTAGGGGCTGTGTTATCACAATTGAATGATGAAGGTCAGAATCAGCCAGTAGCTTTTATTAGCAGAAATCTGTCCCCCAGAAAGAAACGTTGGTCAGCTATTGAGAGGGAGGCCTTTGCTGTGGTTTGGGCTCTGAAGAAGCTGAGGCCATACTTCTTTGGCACTCACTTCATTGTTCAGAAAGACCATAAGCCCCTCGTGTGGCTAAAACAGATGAAGGGTGAAAACCCCAAACTTTTAAGGTGGTCCATTTCCCTACAGGGTATGGACTATTCTGTGGAACATAGACCTGGGAGTAACCATGCCAATGCAGATGGACTCTCCAGATATTTCCACTTAGAACATGAAGACTCAACTGGTCAAGGTTAGTTTAATGTCCTGATGTTTTTGGGGGGGGGGGTTGGTTATGTAGGAGTGTAGTATCTGCTTCTTATAGTTACCCCAACTTTTTGCTGATGTTTTACTCTTTCGACTTAGTCTGTCTGGGATCCTGCTATCCAGGACCCCAGCCTAGCTGCTTTCTCCTCTAAATTGATTGCATGTACTTTAGGTACACTCCAGATTGGATTCTGGGGTACCATTATAAGTCCCAAGTATATGGTATCCTATGTATCTAGGGCATAGGTACCCCAGACCCCTCCCAGGGGCTGCAGCATGTATTATGCCACCCCTGGGAGACCATTAAAAATGACACAACAGGTCTGTTACTGCAGCCTGTGTAAGGTGGTGCATGCACCCCTTACTTAGATATAGGTTCACTATATCTACCTTATATTACTGCACATATAAACCTATCAGTCACCCCTATGGCAGGCATTATCAATCCTGAAGGCAGGGTGCTGGGTTTTATGTGAGAGGGTGCTCCTGCATGAGCAGAGCCCCTCTGCAGCCTTCGGAACCTATATTCCAGGGTTGTTTGTGATGCAGCCAACCATATACTTTTAAGTGCATTATAACCTCGCTGTAAATGCTAACTTTAAAACGTCTGCAAGGAAACATGTTGTGTTTGGTGTCAAACACCTTGGATTCATACCTACCCGCCAGTAACTGGCAGGGGAGGTATGATTCCACCCTCCTAGAGGGAGAAATTTGACAACACTGGTATTCCTGGTACCAGCTTTCTCGACCCTGGCATCACAAGATGGATGCTGCCAGCCACAGATACGACTCCTGCTACTGGACGAAACTCCGGCAGGGGAAGGCTTGACAATAGGTTTCCTGTCAGGCTTTAGTGTATTGGGACTGGGTGGGTGCACTCTCAGAGTGCTTTGATGTCTGCACTTGGGTCACATTTGGTGTCCCTGTGCATAGTCCAGCTCAAACCAGTTGCAGGAGCCACTTGCTCCTGCTCTGGCGTGAAACTGGGCAAAGGACATGGGTGTAGCCACCCCTCCGTCCTGACCCTCACATAGGTAGGTCCCCAGAGATTGTCCCACCCTTTCCATGGGTATAAAGTAGGAACCCCTGACTACAGGACTTTAGATTTTACTTGGACTAAACTCTGCTACAGAAACCAAGTACTTCAACGACGCTGCACGATGCTGGACGACTGAAGAATCTCCCTTGGAGTAAAGGAGTTCCTCCCCTGCTGAGCAGGCACCTAAACGCATCTGACCGGTTTGCATCTACGAAGCTCCTGAGGACTTCGAAGATTTCTGCAACACAGGAGGTGGGTTCCCGTGGACTCTGAGGTTGATCTGTGCTCTCAGCTATTCTGAGACCTATATCTCTCGTGGGTACCAGGCACCCGCGCACTTTTGCAGCAGCATATGCTTTCAGGCGACCCCTGAGGCTGTGCTTTGGGCTATATATAATCCTGACCCCGAGCAGTGTTTCCACCGAAGATTTCCGGACTACACTCCACGAGTGTTCCGTGGGCTGGTATATTGTGATTCCTCTCAAGGTCACTTGGCGATCCCTGATCCGTTGGCCTGTGGGTCCCTGTGAAGGTCAATTTAACTTTCCGTGAGCTTTCCTGGTTTCTCCAGGCGTGCCCTGACTCTCCATTGCTTTGAGAGTCCCCAGGACTTGCTGGTCCACACCGAAGCTGATTTCCTCTGACAGCATGGGTTGCAGTTGCCAAGGCTTGTTGGTGTTCCATCCGGACTGACCCCTCAGCACTCGACATCCTTTGTGGGACTGCTCAACTCTGGACTTTGGTCATCCTCGACATCTCCTGGTCCCTGTGGCTGCAGAGTCAAGAATTGCGTCAACTCACCTGAAACACCCGACATCGGTGGGCATTCGTCTACCGAGCCCCTGGTCACCCCGAAGTGACCCAGACTCTATCCCCTCTGCTTTCAGGTTCTTATAATCTCCGATCCAGGCTTGGATCACACCAGACACTTTTCATCTTCACGGTAGCAGCACTTTTCAGTATTACGCCATTAAAAATGATGAAGAGTCCCTACATCACTTGATACCTATGCACCCGGCTTCCCTGGGCTAGGTAACACAGGTACTCCGGTACTCACAAGGATGCTGGCCTTAGAACATTCTATGTTTGAAAGGGTTTGCTCAAAGTCCTCTCCGAAGTGTCCTTAATCTTTAAAATTCCAACTGTGACTTTCCCATAAAGTTGTACGGAGCTAGCGTCTAGGTTCTCACACTGCACCAGTCCTCCGTGGGTCCCCTGTGTCACTACTTTGGGTGGTTCCTTGGGTTCCAGCGATTCTACGTGCTCTAGGCGCTGTGCCTAGTTAAGTCCTGGTTGTTATACCGTTTTCAGTATATGATTTGGTCTCCCCCTGGAGCCCACTGTGTATTGTGCTATTTACTGTTGTTCTAGTGATTTAATATTGTGTGCTTTGTTCTGTAATCTCATAAAGAGGTTAGTAGAGAGTGTTTAGTAATAAATACATATATTGTATATATTCCTTGTGTGGTTCTCCTTTCATTTGGTCATTCAGGATGTAATACACTGGTCAAACAAGCTGCTTTACATTCCTTCGAGACTTAGCCTGAAGGCTGCTCTCCATAGCTACCACTAGGATAGCTTTCAATAAATGTTGTCTTTAACCTAATCATCAATAAGGGTGGTTTGGACTTGTTAAAAGGTGCCCACTACAATTAGTGGACAGCACATACCAGGGTAACTTCTCACAACATGCAGTCTGGCACTCAGGGCAGTGGCGCACACACCCATTCAGCATGCAGGGGACATTCAAGTCCCAACAAGAGGCGTAATTTAGAACTTTGTTTTATAGCAGGCAGATCATTGATTAGGAGGAACTCTCATGTTACTTGATTAAAACATACTTAGGCCCAGTGCTCTTCTCGCATGCAGCAACTGTTATGAAATACATAATAAAATGCTTGTTAATTTTAGGACGGTCATGATTAATGTGCTGATCCTACTTTTTGTGACAGAAGGCCACCCGTTTGTATTTTCTTTAATTGATAGGTCAATGGGTTTAATGTCTTCTTCTTCTATGGGAAATTGTTGCGAGATTTATGCTTGGTTTTATTGTGGAATTTTAGATTTATTGTCAGTGATTAAGTTTTGCAGGCAGTGTCTACAAATTAGTATGCCACTAACGGCTGTGTCCAGATTGTGGGGCCATCCAATCCTCTACTGCTGCTCTGGAATCACTGTGGCTCCTGGTGATCCTCACTCTCTGTGAGAGTGAGCTGCTAGACTTGGCAGGGAAAGAGCTCTATCCAGTTGGGTTCGATAGGAGACTGCCCAGGCACAAAAGAGCACAACCCCTAGAGGCACTGTTAAGCCACCAGTGCACTCTACATGGAGGCCACTCAGGAGCAACAGAAGCCCAAACTCCTGGAGGCTCTGTAAAGCCACCACCGGCAGCACTTTATTTTGAGGCCACCCTGGAGGAACAGACGTCCAAACCCCTGGAGGACCCGTTAAAGGGGTACATAGGTCCCTCCAGGATCAATTGAAGTAAAACCCCCAAAAGGCACAATTAAGCCACCCTTAAACGAACACTATGTAAAGTCTTTCCAGGAGCGAAAGCACCCCAAACTCCTGGACACACAGTTAAGTCAATAATTAAAAAAATAAAAATAAATGTGAAAAACAAGGATCCCCTGTGAAATGAATATATATCAATTCCTAGGACAGGGAAATAATAATTGAGAAAGAAAACTCCTAGACAATTGAAAATAGAACAAACCATATAGTAGGATATACAGAAGGGAGAAGTAACACAACAAGAATAATGTAGAAAAATATCATGTATTTAATTAATAAAAAAGAACATAAAATTAAAAACATTAATCATTAAACATTCCATGTATCAACTCATTTATTACAATACAGTTTAAAAACAAATTGTGTACATAAGTGGCAATCTTAATTAAATTTGTTGACGCGCGTTTCGGCGTAATTGGAACGCCTTCTTCAAGAAAAGCCACTGATATTCACTTCATATGTATAATAATTCATAGAAGTGTATCAATTCCAGAAGGACATTGCAGAGACAGACATTAGGATTGGTCCATGCGGTCCTTATATCGGGTTAAAAATTATTGTCAGACACAATGTAAATGTGGATGGAGTACTGTGATGAAAATCCACGTAAAGTTGCAAACAGCAAACAGGGGGCCAAATTAGAATCCTCAAAGGGACCTTCTGATAAACGGTCTCCTGAGGATTCGTGGCCACAACTGTTTAGCGGGGCCTTCTGGATAAGACGGCACGTCCTAATTATAATTTAAAATCTGATAATAAAATTATTTTGCGGAAAATAAACGCAATACTTGTGGTGGTAGCGGTAATGGGTAATCTTAAGGTGAGGGAGGAATATTAAATCCAAACGAAGACTACCTGATAAGAGTCTTTTGACGTCAACCTAGATAGAGGGACGGACGTTGCCTCCACCATGTATCATCAGCGGATTAACCAGTTAAGTCACCATTAAAATAAACTCTATATTAAGTCCAACTCTGAAGGTGCTGTAAAGCCATCTGTAAAACACTGTGTAGGGAGCGACTGAATCCCAAAGCCATTGAGGGGCCATTGAAGGTCTACATGGAGTCCACACATTAACAACAGAAGCCCAGACTCCTGGAGTAGCTGCCAAGCCACCAGTAATAGTTTAAGCCTACACCACAGCATAATCCTAGCATATCCTACTAAGTATTTTCTTATATACCTATGCGCCACCTTTGTTTCGGCTGGAAGCACTGGCAGTGGATGGGGTTAGTTAAACAGAAATGGCAAAGGTTGGTGGAATAGATGAGGACAGCGGTCTGGAAGAATCAGTGAAATATTTCTTGCCCAAGGACTTTACAGGTCTTAACTGGGAAGGTATCACAGGGAGATATCCTTAACTACCTTCCTTTTATCTGGATACCTGGGCTGGCTCTATAGGCCAGGGAGAGAAATAAGAGCACAGCTGCTGCCTACAGCTAGGCATTCAGTGGCACTGATTATTGCCTTCAGAGGTGCCAATCTAGTTTAGGAAGGTGTTCTCAAAGTAAATTCTGTTGAAAACCTTGGATTGAACTACAGGTTTCAGGTCTTGCCTGTGACTGAAAGGTTTACTTTTTATTTATCATCCTGAGATGATAATGTTCACCTTTCGCCGGATTTTCAATGAGGCCTTTAAGGTGGGGTTTATTTTCAGGGATGAATCACAGCGACTTGGCCTTTTTGATAGTATGTGTCACTACTAATTGAGTGATTGATGTGAGCCACTTTTGTGTTAAAGTAGTGTCATGTGAGAAAGAGATGAATAGGAATTGAGTTATGAAGGGTTTGAGGCTGATATTGAGCTGTGGCATACATGTTTTGATTTCCTCTAAGCAGACTGTGAGAAACCTTCCACTGAGTCTATGATAGTAATCGATGCAAAGTTCATTCAGATTTCCCAGGGGTACACATAGAAAGCATGAACTGCATAGGAGCAAGGATGCAACTCTGTGGAATACCATGCAGGCTGGGATATGTGGAAAATTGGTACCTACCCATGAATATTTCCATTGTCTGGGTGCTAAGGTATCATTTGTATATATTCTTCAATACCAAACCATTAGTAAGACAACATTGTAGCCTGTGGTGTTGAAGGTCACAGAGGGGTCCAGAAGGATGAATAGACAGGATTTTCATTTATCAAGACTTTTCAAGGCATCAGTGACCACACAGAGCACAGCTGTTTTGGTGCTTTTTCCCACCCTGAAGCTTGATTTGATATGTAAGCTTTCAGTTGAGCAGCGACACAGTCATTTCGCCAGAAATGGGAGCCAGTAATGGGCTTTCTGGTGTGAATTAGAGGGGCCAATGGATGTTTCATTTTTAATACGGGCTTCACAGGTCTTATTTTGAGGGAGTCTGGTGCAATGCCCCAATTGGGTCATCTATGATGTACCATAACTGCAGCGCCAGTCCTGTCTTGCAGTTGATGCATTCTGGTGCCTCACACTTGAAGAGCTGGACGAAGTGGCTAGGCTCTATTCACACTTGCCTTGAATGTATTGCGATGTTTTTTCCCACAAGAGAACTTACACCATGATACTTTTATATCACCAGACAGAACTCACCAGAGTTACCTTCATTCCGCTGAGACGAGGTTAGCATCAGCAGACAAGAAGGCTGTGTGGTTGGCTTGCAGGAAGGACTCCTTGTCTGCTTCGTTTAGGTGTTGCTACTGTTGCACTGTCGGGTTTCCACTGGTGGTGGGTCTGCTCTTTGTGTAGCCAAAAATGTGAGTCTATGATTTTGGAGGAAGGAGTATTGAGGATCAGAGACTCCAGTTGGATCAAGGGCAGGATGGTGCACATGTAAACTTTTTTCTGGCATTTGCTACAAAAGTACCATTTTTTTTCCTTTGATGGTGGGTGTGATTATGGTTATATTCATTGCAATCCAAGATGGCCTCGCCAGTTTTCGCTCCCAGACTTCCATGTCCAAGATGGTGTTCAACCATTTTCCTGCGAAGTCATTTTCTGTTCTACTTATATATAAGGGAGCTTAGAGCGGAGAAGGTTGTGTTACAGTGTTATTGAGTTCCCCTATTTTTCATAGCTTTCATCACCCATATTGGGTATTTTCGTCATTGATTTTTGTACCCAGCTTTTTCCATTTTTAATTCGTCAGTCTGGGAGATTATGCTACTATTTTTCTCTACTCTGTCTCAGGATAGTGTTGGGGCTTTGCTTTCCAACACTTGTAAAGCTCTTAATCTTCAATCAAGAGCTATCCATATTGCCAAGTAGATTGTCTCTGCCCTGTGTGACATTTTCCTTGTAACCGGGACCCAATTTATGAGAAATGTAACATCTTTCATGTGTTTTTAAGTGCAGAGTGGCACCATGGCTACCGGGAAGAGTTGCCATTTCGTTGGGCAATTACGAAGGAAATAACAGAGAGCTTCACTGTGACCAGTCTTCAGATTGCGATGACAAAGACTATAAGTCTACCTTCCTCACAGATACTCCTTAAGACCTCTCTCGGGAGATTCAAGGGCCGAGTCTTGAGATGACTTCAAAACAGAGCTTGGCTTTAGGTCTACAGATATCTCAGTGGTCCCTTCCAGCACCCCACATTATTCTGGGCATCCCATGAAGTTGAAGGCATTATTGGATTTCCTAGCAGTGCATTTTATTTCTCACCCTGGACAGCTTTCTCATGATTGAGCCAAAGTAGATTACTTAATTAGCAGTGTTTCTGGGCCTGCTGTGGCTTGGGCTACACCTCTAGTAACTACTTCTGATCAATTTCTGGAGAGTTATGCTACCTTTCTATTTGCCTTAAAGAATATGTTAAATGTCCTGATTTTGAGCATCCCCCTGAGATGGCTCGTTGTGATATTTATCCCTGTCAAGTGCCATGCATCCCAGGCCAGCTTAACGCATTTTACTAAATGTTCTCTCATCCTAGAAAGGGCCCAAGATTCTCATGCAATGTGTGGTACTTGGCAAAGCTGCACAGGATGAGGGCATCACTATGTGCGCCATGCCTTGCATAAGCAATGCTGGATTTCCCAGTTTCAATGAAGGTGTTGTTGGGGCCAAGGTAACAGATAATTAATTGATTGTATGGCATGATCATTAATATCCCAGTCTGATCTGACAGTTTCACTGGTGCTCTCAGCTCTCACTCCCTGCAGTTGCTCCTGTCAGAGTTTTGTGTGACCCTCTCCCAGACCTTTACAGACTGTAACTGGATGTTTGGTGCCCATGTATGCTCCTCCGGCCGCCTACACTTCACCAGATTCAGGATGTAACCTGCATGCCCAAGCACTGCAGGGTTCTTCTCAAACTATGAGCCCTCACTTCTCCCGTTGCAAAGTAATTACTTTTCCATGGCTTATGTGGTGCCAGAGATGGGAAACATCCTTTACAACGAAACTTTTACAACGCACTACCATTACGACGCAACTTTTACAACGCAAACCATTACAACGCATAGCGCTGGGGGGCGCTCTAGGATAGGGAATGTATTTAATATACTATCCAACACCTTCCCTACTATCCACGGGGACTGGAGTTGGAATAGTAAATTAAATAAATCACTATCCAGTGCCTAAAAGCACTATGCGTGGTAATGGTATGCGATGTAAAAACCGCGTTGTAAAGGTAGGCGTTGTAAAAGTATGCGTTGTAACGTCATACATCCGCCAGAGACGTATTCGATATGATCCTGATAGAAAAAGCATGTAGGTTACATACCTAGTTAGTTTTAAGCACTGCAGGAGTGCTGCAGCTGTTTTAAGACTGCTCATAGAACATTACAGTGCACACACGAAGAGTTATTTGTGAAATGTAACTAGTTACATGACCATGGCTGCTTTGCTCGACTCATGATGAAGCGTCACTTGAAGTGTACCACCTATGATGGGGCGGCACCTTCGCAATGGCGGAGGAGCATCGCCCCACTGGCTCAGAGCCAGCAAGTGAGAAATAAAACGATATTTTGCTATGATTTTTTTTTTGTTTTGCCGGTTCTGAGCAAGCTTGCGCAGGGAAGAGCGGGCAGGGCATGGGATGGGGAGGATGAGTGCTATGTGCACTTCTAAGTGCAGGCACATGTGTTCTGGGCCGGCCGTCTCAAGGCAGCCAAACATACATACACACTTAGGTTTCTCCAACCCAGCTGCATTGAGCAGCCGGGCTGGAAAACCCCCACAGACTCCCTGACCTGAGTAGAGCGTATTCTCACCCCACTCAGGCCAATCCCAGCCCTGCTCTCAAGCATAAGAGCAGTGAGGGGGATTGGATGGGAGTCTGTGACCCTGTCCCAGTGCCTGCGGGGACAAGGAAGTACACAGAGGTGCAACCCGAGGCTGGAGGTGGCCGGCAGGTTAAGGTACGTGTTTTTTTTCTTTTTTAATTATTACCCCCCTCCCCGAGCATTCCTCCTCTCACACTCGCCCATACCTCCTCCACTGGCCTCACCACCTCTTAATAGTGTTGGCCACCACTGCACCTATGGCATTCAAATCTCACACAGAATCACACTGAAAACATGGAAATGTCATGTACATACATAGAAGACTTGGCAGCTATGGATAGTCAGCAAGGAAGTATGGATCTACTGAATTATGTGGCTCGTTTTCACCAATTGCTTGCATGCTGAGACTTCTTAGGTTGAGAGGACCTGTAGGAAGGTAGTATCCTTCTGCATGGTTATCCCCACTTTTTTCCTGGCATTAAGCTGTGTTTTGACTAGTCTGACTGGGATCCTGCTAATCAGCACCCCAGTCTATCTGCTTTCTCCCTAAAACTGTTGTGGTAAGTACTTAGGTACATTCCAGATTGGCTACTGGGCTACCCTTAGAGGTCCCTAGTATATGGTACTAAGGTACCCAGTGTAAAGGTACCCCAGAGGTCTCCCGTGGGCTGCAGCATGTATTGTGCCACCCATGAGAGACCATTCAAAATGGAACTACAGGCCTGCCATTGCAGCCTGTGTAAGTTGGTGCTTTCACCACATACTAAAGATATAGGTTTACTATATCTTGGGTTACTGAACTTAAAGCCTTTGTCACCCCTTTAGCAGGTCTTTTGGAACCCCAAAGGCAGGGTGTTTGGTTCTAAGTGAGAGGGTGCCCCTGCATGAGCAGGACACCCCTGCAGCCTAAGGAGTCCATTCTTCCGGGTTTTCAGTGAAGCAACCATGTTGAGGGGCATCGCGTAATTACGCGATGACCATCTTGAAACTGGCTGCAATGATCCCCATTGTATTTGGTATCAAACATGTTGGAATCATACCCCCACAAAATAAACGGTGTGGGAGGTATGATTCCAAGCACTGCCAAAGCCGTCCGTTAGGCTGTCAGTGTTCGCGGTGTCAACCTTCTAGTCCCGGACAGTACAAAATGGTTGCTGCCGACCAGAGACACATCTCTGCGATCCTGCTGCTGATGAAGCTCAAGCAGAGGAAGGTGGAACAATAGGCATCCTATCACAGGGAGGTGTGACCACCTCCCAGACAGGATTTACTGTATTGGGATCGGGTGGGTGAGCTTGCCAGGCTAGACATCGTTTACCACTCATCCATTTCAACGTGGTACTATTACATTGTGGTTTTCACTACGCAAGTCATTACATTGGCTTGCACTGGAGGGCGCTGTAGACTAAAAAATAGTGTAAATTACTGTTTCCAACACCTTTCCTACTGTATGTAGACAGCGCAAGTCGATGTAACGACTTGCGTTGTGAAAACCGCGATCTAACATACCGCGTTGAAATGGCCCTCATTGCATCGTCATACATCCGCTTGCCAGCGCCTGAAAGTCTGCATGAGGGGCGCATTTGGTGTCCCTGTGCATAATCCAGTTCAAACCCGTTCTGGGAGCCGTTGGCTCCCGCGCTGGCATGAAACTGGACAAAGGACATGGGAGTAACCTCCCCCTTTCCAGACCCTCCCCTGGGAGGGTCCTGTGACTCTTCCCAACCCTTTCCCTAGGGAACTTAAGTGCTTACCGGGGTGTAGGTCCCTAGATTCGTCGTGGGCTAAGATTCAGAACTGAAACTACTGCACTTCTACTGTCTGGGAACTCTGGACTTCGTTTGTGCCTGACTTTGTCTCCGTTTCAGTCTCCTGCATTGTCTGTGCCTGTGCACCATACAGGATCCGTGCAGGACCTGTGGAGCATCAAAGACACTTGAAGGAAATCTCCCTTGAAGTGAAGGAGTCACTTCCCTGCTGACTGGTTTGCTGATTCCGAGCTCCTGCAGACACTGAAGGGTTCAACAACATAGGTGGTTGTGTTCTACATCCTTCGAGGCCCGAGCTGTCCTCTCACCAAGTTTGACCGCATACTTTTGCAGTTGCAAATGCTTGCTGGCATCCTTGCAACAAGTGCATTGGGCTCCAGGTAGCCTCAACCTCCGGCAACTTCTTGCCACATCACCTCGTGGGCACCATGGACTGCTCCTTTTGGTGAGCTGCTCGAGGTCCTCTTGCGACTCCAGCGCCTCCAGTCTGTGGGTCCATTGGAGGATCAACTTTGCTTCCTGTGGGCTTCCCTGCTTGCTTGGGGCTTGCCCTGACTCCCCTCCTTGTGGTGAGTCTCCTGGACTTTGCTGGTCCCAACTTTGCACCTTTTCGACATCCAGCGTGGGTTGCATTTGCCAAGGCTTATTGGTGCTACCCCCGGACACTGACCCTTCAGCACTTAACATCCTTTGTGAGACAGCTAGTACCTGGGTCCTGGTCATCCTCAATGTCACCTGGTCCTTGCAGCTGCAGAGTCAAGGTTATCAACATTCATCCTGAAGCACCCGACATCGGAGGGCATTTGTCCTCCCGGGCTCCTGGTCACTCCTGAGTGACATAGACTGTGTCCCCTCTGCTTTCAGGTACACCTCTTCAATAATCCATGTTTGGATTCCCATGGACACTTTCTCCTCTTCCAGCAGCGGCACTTTCTTGAAGTCCTCCGTTGGAATCGACGGTGGTTTCTGACACCACTTCACCCCCTATGCACATGGCATCCCTGGTGTAGGTAACTTGGGTACTAGGCTATCCACGGGTGGGGTGGCTCTTCAACCTCCTAGCTTCCAAGGGGTTTCTTCAGGGTCCATTGGGAAGTGCCCCATATCTTTAAAAATCAACTGTACACGCTCTCCGTGTCCCAATCTACTTACCTTGGGGGGTTCTGTGGGTCCCCAGCGATTATACGTCCTCTCGACATCGTCCTGACTCGAGTCGTGGTTCTTATACTACTTCTTTAATATACAGTTTGTTCCCCCCCGTGGTCCACTGTGTATAACATACTATTTACTGCATTTCTGACTAAAGTATTGTGTGAATTGTGTTTATATCTCTGTTGGAGATACATGAGCATTCTAGAGAGTATTCTTTAATAAATACATATTTTTATAGATACTTGGTGTGGTTCTTTTTCACTAAAGGTATACAATATGATTGCATTCTGGTAAAACAATCTTCTTTACACTACTTATGGACTAAGCCTGAAGGCTGCTCTCCACAGCGACCACTTAGAGCGCTTTCTAAGGTTGTCTAAGACCTCTTAAATCACCATAAGGGTTGTCTGGAATGATGCAAGGTGTCCACTTACATAAGTGTACATCATATACCAGGTCAGCTTCTCACAGGATCCACATTACATTATTTCAAAGTGGATTAAAAGAGACCATGGACTAATTAATGCGCACTGGTTGTCGCAGATGAATTAATTCGTACCCATTGTCATACTTCATTACTTCACCCAAACTGAGGACGCAGCGTCGCAGGAGGGTGACGTACGTTCCATACTGCTGGAGGTCAAGTCCAGCCTGAAGATAATAGATGCTAAACTGGATTACCTCACGATACGACTAGACCAGGTTAACCAATGAGTCGACACACACAATGCTCGGATTACCCAGGTGGAATTCAGAGTGTCTGAGGTGGAAGACATTCTCACTGAGGACAGACAGTGTGTGTTAAAGATGGATAAAGTGCTGGAGATTATCCGGGCAAAGAATGAGGACTTGGAATTCCGTTCCAGACAGACCAATATTTGCATCCTAGGTATTCCCGAATCCACGTGATCGCCAGAATGGAGAACTATCTAGAATCCCTGCTCTGTGAATTGTTTGGGGCAGACCTGTCGGTGATTTTTAACGTGGAGCGAGCCCATCATTCTCTGGGGCCGAGGCCCCTGCCTGGCGCACCTGCATACCGAATAATTGCTCGTCTGCTAAACTACCGTGATCTGGACATAATTCTGCGTAGGGCTACAGAAATGGGGGAAGTCAGACACCAGGGCAACACTTTGTCCTTTTCCCCAGACTTCAACCTAGTGGTGCAGGTGGCGTGGCGTGAATTCCTGCTGGCAAAATGAATCCTCCAAAGGCTCACAATCCCATATGCTCTTCTTTACCCTGCTAAGCTGCGTGTCATGGGTGATGGGAGGCCACGATTCTTTACAGACCCGAAAACCGCACTGACCATGCCAAGGAAGTATGCCGAAACAGCAAATTCTGGTCAAGTCGCTCAGAACATCGGAAGATGGCCTCACGAGTGGCAATGATTAGCCCCGTGACTATGTGCTACATCAGACACACCCTTGTGGACACTGGGCTATACAGGGCCAAAAACAGAACTGTACTGCTGAACTTTACAGATGTATCTCTGTAAATGGTTGTCTGTTATCACCACATTACCTTCCAAGCTACTGCACCACTGCTTAGAGATATTGCTCGAGTCAGGGGTGTCCGCCTGGTGGGATCACGGCCCCAAAAGATAATTACCACAAGTATCTACTGTTTTCTAGTACAGATCTAAAGGGGTGTGAGGGGAACAGTTCTCAACCTGTTTGGGGGGTTGGAGTAGGTGGTGGGGAAACTGCTAACTCTGCAGTCAATTTTCACTTGTTGAAATGTTAAGTTTTTGTTTTGGAGGTGGAAGGCGGGGGGTGTGAACGGGGAGGTTACATGTTTAGTTTTTACAAGGTCTATTCTGCAACAACACCTAAGCTGGGGAAGTTACAAAAACTACAATAGTAAGATGCAACGTACACGTGCTCACATTAGGAACACCATGAGATAGGTCAATTCACACTCATGGCAAGGGTAACATGCTTGACATGGAACGTGCGGGCCTCAACGACCACTGCAAATCCCAATTAATACTCGCATACTTAGGGCACCACTGCATAGATGTTTGCTCCATACAAGAAACCCACCTGATCACCAATTGCAAGGCCCGCTTTAGGGCCAGATGGTGGGGGGGAATCCTACTCCTCAGTCTACTCCAATTATGCCAGGGGGTTACTACTCTTCTCAAGAAGGGATTGCAGTGGCGCACCACTAATTCCCTCATAGACAAAGACAGTAGATACGTCATTTTGGTGGGCACTCTATACGCACAACCAATGATCATGGCAGCAGTATACGGGCAAAACACTGATGAACCTGACTTTTTCCCCAAAATTTGAAGACAGCTGTTAGATTATGGGCCCAGACTGTGGTTTTGGGTGGGGATTTTAACGTAGCACTGCAAGAGCATCTGGACCGCTCAGTTGCCAAGCTACAACACTCCGAGCTGCTGAGGTATTAACCCCTTCGCTGCTCATGACGAGCTCAGCTCGTCATGAGGCACACTGGAGCTGTGCTTATGACGAGCTGAGCTCGTCATGAACAATGGGATCATGCAAAGGTCAGCACAGGAGGGGAAAAGTCATAGCAGCCAAGGTGTTAAACATGCTCACAGCGGATTACGCACTAGTAGACATTTGGTGCCACAAACACATAAACAAGCGCAAAGGCACATGCTTTTCTTCTGCCCATGGCTCCTGTTCCCACATAGATTTCTGGTTGGTGTCCAGAGACGTAGCCGCTTGGACTACAGATGTCGTGCATTTACCACGCACCCATTCTGATCACTCCCCAGTGCGCTTGTCCCTCTGAATCCCTCAGACTGTGCTGCAAATGTTTTTGTGGTGACTTTTCCCATAAACATTGCGAGACGCGGCTTTCAAAGAGGTGATCCGGCAGGATATTACAGATTATTTGACCTTGAATGTCAGCTCAGTGGAATCACCCTCTTCTCTCTGGGAGGTGTTCAAGGTGGTGATCCACAGCGCATATTTTGCCAGGCAGTTCGGAGTATTAAAGTCGATTAGGGGAACCTTGAAGAAACTCGAGGCTGATATCCAACAATTAGAGGAGGCATACAACCAAGATCTCAAGCCGGCTGCACTAATGGACATCAGAGCCAAACTATCTGAGGTACAGGCGGAAGTGGAGAGAGAGGTACTATACGTGGGGGGGGAGACACAGGACTGAAGATATGGGGCAGGCGACCACCCTGGCAGAACACTTGCGGTGCTGCTGCGAAAACCACATGCCTCTGCCTACGTATCTGAACTGATAGACAAGACTGGTAAGTTGATCAATTCCCCAGCAGAATTGCCTGGGGTTATGTCGAACGTCTACGCCCAGCTGTATACCACTGCTGGGGAGGAGATCGGGATGCCCTACAGCAATATTTAACTCCATAGAACTACTCTGGCTTGACAATGGGCACAGAGAAGACCTTGATGCCCCTTTCACGCCGGAGGAAATCGCGCAAGTCATATCCTGCCTTCCCGTCGACAAAGATCCAGGATCGGACGGACTCATGTCTGCCTTCTACAATGAATATGCCACTCTGCCTATTCCCCACCTCCTAGAGACATATCAGGGCTCACTGTCAGCAAGCCACTTCCCTCCAACCCTTCTGGAAGCAATAATCATAACCATATTCATACCAGACAAGACCCCTGATTCCTATCACCCCCTATCACTAATAAATATAGACAATAAAATATATGCGAACTTGCTAGCAAACCGTTTGCTGCCCCTCATGCCCACAATTGTAAGACCCAACCAATCCGGATTGATCCCGGGGAGATCCACGTCACACAATATTCAATCAATCAATCAATCAATCAATCAGAGCATTTGTATAGCGCACTACTCACCCGGAGGGTCTCAAGGCGCTGGGGGGGGGGGGTCCGCTACTGCTCGAACAGCCAGGTCTTGAGCTGCTTCCTGAAGGCGAGGTGGTCCTGGGTCAGGCGGAGGTGGGTCGGAAGGGAGTTCCAAGTCTTGGCGGCCAGGTAGGAGAAGGACCTTCCTCCTGTGGTGGCTCTTCGGATGCGGGGGACGGCGGCGAGGGCGTGGCTGGTCGATCGAAGCTGGCGCGTGGGAGCGTAGAAGTTGAGGCGGCTGTAGAGGTATCCTGGTCCTTGGTTGTGTAGGGCTTTGTGTGCGTGGGTGAGGAGCCGGAAGGTGATTCTCTTGTTGACCGGGAGCCAGTGCAGGTCTCTCAGGTGTCCGGAGATGTGGCTGCGGCGGGGGATGTCCAGGATGAGTCGTGCTGAGGTGTTCTGGATCCGCTGGAGTCTCTTCTGGAGTTTGGCGGTGGTTCCGGCATAGAGGGAGTTGCCGTAGTCCAGACGGCTGGTGACGAGGGCCTGGGTGACCGTCTTCCTGGTCTCGGTGGGGATCCATCGGAAGATTTTGCGTAGCATTCTCAGGATGTGGAAGCACGACGAGGAGACGGCGTTGACTTGTCTGGTCATGGAGAGGGAGGAGTCCAGGATGAAACCCAGGTTGCGTGCGTGGTCAGTTGGTTTGGGTGCGCTGCCCAGGGCGGGGGGCCACCAGGAGTCGTCCCAGGCGGAGGGTGAGGATCCCAGGATGAGGACTTCCGTCTTGTCTGAGTTCAGTTTCAGGCGGCTGTTCGACATCCATTTGGCTACTTCTGTCATCCCTTCGTGCAGGTTGGCGGTGGCGGGGTCGTTAGTGAGGGAGAGAATCAGCTGGGTGTCGTCAGCGTAGGAGATGATGTTCAGGTTGTGCTGGCGTGCGATGGCTGCGAGGGGGCTCATGTAGACGTTGAAGAGAGTTGGGCTGAGCGAGGAGCCTTGAGGAACGCCGCAGATGACTTCGGTGGCCTCGGATCTGAACGGGGGGAGGCGGACTCTCTGTGTCCTTCCGGTGAGGAAGGAGGTGATCCACTCCAGTGCCTTCTCCTGGATTCCGACGTTGCTGAGGCGCTGTACTAGGGTGCGGTGGCAGACAGTGTCGAAGGCCGCGGAGAGGTCCAGGAGGATGAGGGCCGCTGTTTCTCCGTTGTCGAGCAGGGCTCGGATGTCATCTGTGGCTGCGATCAGGGCGGTCTCGGTGCTGTGGTTGGCCTGGAAGCCAGACTGCGAGAGGTCGAGGGAGCCGTTCGTCTCGAGGAAGGCGGCCAGTTGCTTGTTGACGGTCTTCTCGATGACTTTGGCCGGAAACGGGAGCAGCGAGATGGGGCGGTAATTCTTGAGGTCGGTAGGGTCTGCTGATGGTTTCTTGAGTAGAGCGCTGAGTTCGGCGTGCTTCCAGCTCTCCGGGAAGGTGGCGATGTCGAAGGAGGTGTTGATGATGTCCCGCAGGTGGGGTGCGATGACAGCGTCGGCCTTGTTGAAGACGTGGTGAGGGCAGGGGTCTGTCGGAGATCCGGAGTGGATGGAGTTCATCGTGCGGATGGTGTCTTCGGTGCTGATCGGGGTCCAGGCGCGGAGGGTGGTGGTGGGGGGCGGTGGTTCGGTCGTGGCGTGCGTTGGTTGAGTGCTGAAGCTGTTGTGGATGTCCGCGATCTTGTTGTGGAAGTAGGAGGCGAGGGAGTTGCAGAGGTCTTGCGAAGGGGTGATGTCATTGTTTCCGGCGTTGGGGTTGGAGAGCTCTTTCACGATGTTGAAGAGTTCCTTGCTGTTGTGTGCGTTGTTGTCCAGTCGTTCCTTGAATGCGGTTTTCTTGATGGCGCGGATAAGCTGGTGGTGTTTTCGGGTGGCGAGCTTGAGGGCAGTCATGTTGTCCGGTGTTGGGTCTGTGCGCCAGGTTTTCTCGAGTGCTCTGCAGTTCTTCTTGGAGCTCTTGAGTTCGTCGTTAAACCATGGGGCTTTCTTGCTGCCGGGTCTGCTCGGCGGGGTCTTCAGCGGGGCGAGTTCGTCTGTGCAGTCGCTGATCCATTTCGTGAGGTTGGTGGCTGCTTGACTGGGGTTCGTTGTGCTGGTGGGAGGGTTCTTGCTCAAGGACGTAGTGAGCTGGTCTGCAGTGATCTTGTTCCAGCTTCTGCGGGGAGCCTGTTGCTGGTGATGGTGGAGCGTGGTCCTTCTGAAGCTGAAGTGGACGCAGCTGTGGTCCGTCCATTGGAGTCCCGTGGCGTGGCTGAAGGCGATGTCCTTGCTGGAAGAGAAGATCGGGTCGAGTGTGTGTCCGGTGTAGTGGGTGGGGGTGGTCACCAGCTGCTTGAGTCCCAGGTTTGCGAGGTTGTCCAGCAGGGTGGTGGTGTTGCGGTCGTTGTTGTTCTCCAGGTGGAAGTTGAGGTCCCCGAGGAGGATGTAGTCGGCTGAGGGGAGGGCGAGCGGGCTGATGAAGTCGGCGATGTCCTCGCTGAATTGTGTGCGTGGTCCCGGGGGTCTGTAGATGGTTAATCACCATTTACACCCCTCCCTGCCTGCAGTTGCGGCACTCCTCAATGCCACTAAGACATTTGACTACCTTGAATTGCCATTTCTCTTACCGCTCCTAGAACACCTGAGCTTCAGTGCGCTCTTCATCCAAAACATCAGATTACTTTACACCCTCCCTTCGGCACGCATCAAGATGAATGGTCATATTTCCGAACCCATTGCGATCTCACATGGTACTAGGCAGGGATGCCCCCTCTCCCCGTTTTTGTATGCCGTCGCGATGGAACCGCTGGCTGCTAGATTGCGCTAGCACCAGGCGGAGCGAAGTATTGGTTTCACCTCTCGGGATTTGTGGTGTCCATGTATGCTGATGACATAACCCTTTACATCCATGAGCCCCGGAAAAATCTAGATCCCATGGCAAGGGAAGTGTTCCACTTTGGGGGATACTCTGGTATCTAGATTAACTGGAGCAAATTGATACTCTTTCCGCTCACTGAAGCCGCAAGACCCTTCCAAACGGACTATCCATTAAAAAGGGTATCTGAACCAACTAAATATTTAGGCATATGGCTGTACAGAGAACCTGAAGAACTGTGGAGAATAAATGATGGCTGCGCAGGCGAATGGCTTGAGACATGTACCCAGGTATGGAATAGGCTCCCGTTGTCTATTTCCGGGCGCATAGTGGTAGCAAAAATGGTGGTGCTACCGAAATTTTTATATCTTTTCGTTAACATCCCGCTTCCTCTCACATCACAGTTCTTTAAAACACTGCACTCAAACATGATCACACTAGCATGGGCAGGTCATCAACTCAGAGTGTTATACGAGATCCTTACATTGCCTCCGACACGTTGCGGATTGGGTGCCCCAGATTTAAAGTTATAGCTCTCTGTGCTCAGGCAAGCTTTTTGCAATTTTGGCTACACCCCACACTGTTTCAGCCACATTTGGCAGTAGAAAGTGACCAGACCGCTTCATGGCCGCTGAAAACTGCCTTGTTCCAACCATATACAGAACCCAGAGCAGAAATAAACACAATTGAGAGCATAAGATTGGTAGGGGAGGTTGTCAGTAGACGGATTGGCGCTGGCCAGCTCTATGCGCCATCTGCCGCTCTGGTGGCTAATCCCTCCTTTCCCTCTCTGCAGGACTGTGGTATGACGTACCCGAACGACCAGTTCCTCCCCACAATCACTAGTACGGACACAAGGGAAATCACTTTGATGGATACACTTTTATACTATCAAATCAGATCGACGTGTAGAACTGCAAACAACTCATTCCCTACCACCCTCCAACTACTGCAGCACTAGAATTATATATATATATACACAACCCCCACGCCATGAAAACTCATTACCCGACTCTACTCCTTAACGATATCCGCCTCCCCGTTGGACACCTCAAGGGCATGCCGGGCCTGGGAATTAGCCGGAAGCTCCCTTTTTACACTTGGCCTGGACCTGTCCAAGAGTGGCGAGCTACTGGAGGTCGATGAGTGACACGATTAGTGGCATCGCGGGAGACCTGACCTCACCTGAACCATTGCTGTGTTTGCTTGGGTATGTTACGGAAACTACGGCTGAACACCATCGACTTGTAGCGATGCTGCTGCTGCTGGCTAGCCGGCGGGTGACAACACACTGGGGCCGCAGACCGGCGCCTACAAAGAATCAATCAATCAAGCATTTGTATAGCACACTACTCACCCGTTAGGTTCTCAAGGCGCTGAGTGGTGGAGGGGGGTGGCAGCTACCGGTCGAACAGCCAGGTCTTGAGAAGTCTCCTGAAGGTCAGCAGGTCCTGGGTCTGACGGAGGTGGGCGGGGAGGGTGTTCCAAGTCTTTGCAGCAAGGTGGGAAAATGATCTTCTGCCTGTGGTCAATCAGTGGATGCATGGGACGGGGGCGAGGGCGAGGGCAGCGGAGCGAAGCTGGCGGTTCGGGGTGTAGAAAGACAGTCATTCGTTGAGGTATGCTGGTCCGGCATTGTGGAGTGCTTTGTGAGCGTGGGTGAGGAGTTTGAAGGTGATCCTCTTGTTGACCGGGAGCCAGTGCAGATCTCTAAGGTGGGTGGTGATGTGGCTGAGGCGAGGGAGTCCGAGGATGAGGCGTGCGGAGGCGTTTTGGTATGCATTGGAGTCTCTTCTGGAGTGCAGCCGTGTAGCCGTGGTTCCTGCATAGAGGGCGTTCCTGTAGTCAAGCCTGCTGCTAACAAGTGCTTGGGTAACTGTTCTCCTTGTTTCGGTGGGGATACATCTGTAGATCTTGCGGAGCATGTTGAAGCAGGAGGAGGAAACAACATTGATTTGCTGGGACATAGAGGGCGTTGAGCCCAAGATAAATCCCAGATTGCGTGCGTGGTTAGTGGGTGCCGGGGCAGCTCCCAGCGTGTTTCGCCACCAGGAGTCATCCCATATGGAGTGGTGGAGCCGAGGATGAGGGTCTCCGTCTTGTCTGAGTTCAGTTTCAGGCAGCTGTTCTTCTTCCAATCTGCGACTCCCTTCATTCCCTCATGGAGGTTGGATTTGGCGGTGTTCTGGTCCTTGGTGAGGGAGAGGATCAGCTGGGTGTCGTTGGCGTACGAGACGATTTTAAGGTGCTGTGCTCTGACGATGTTGGCAAGCGGTGCAATGTAGATGTTGAAGAGTGTCAGGCTGAGGGATGATCCTTGGGGTATGCCGCAGGTGATTGTGGTGGTTCGGATCGGTAAAGGGGCAGGCAGACTCTCTGGGTTCTGCCGGTGATGAAGGAGGTGATCCAGTCCAGGGTTTTGCCTCGTATCCCTGCATCATGGAGGCGTGTGTGCAGGGTGTGGAGGCAGACGGTGTTGAAGGCGGCCAAGAGGTCCAGGAGGATGAGGGCCATGGTTTTGCCCTTGTCCAGTATGGTCCTGATGTCGTCAGTGGCGACGATGATGGCGATTTTGGTGCTGTGGTTGCTGCGGAAGCCTGATTGGGAGGAGTCCAGGACGTTGTTCTCTTCCAGGAAGTGGTTCAGTTGTCTGTTGGCGGTCTTCTCAATGACTTTCGCCGGGAATGGGAGCAGGGAGATGGGTCGGAAGTTCTTGAGGTCCTTTGGGTCCGCCTTTGGTTTCTCTGCGTGTTTCCAGCTCTCAGGGAAGGTGGCGGTGTCGAAGGAGCTGTTGATTACTTTGCGGAGTTGGGGTGAGATGACGGAGCTTGCCTTGTTGAAGATGTGGTGGGGGCAGGGGTCAGAGGGTGCACCGGAGTGCATGGTGTTCATGATTTTGATGGCGTCTTCGTCGTTGATGTTGGTCCAGGAGAGCAGAAGGTCAGTGTGTTTGGTCGGTGTTGGGTCGGGGAGTGGCGTCTGTGTCGTTGACATCTGGGTGTCAAAGCTGCTGTGGATGTCTGCGATCTTGCAGTGGAAGAAAGTAGCCAGGGAGTTGCAGAGTTCTTCTGACAGTGGTACGTCATTGGACCTGGGGGTGGCTAGTTCTTTCACGATGTTGAAGAGCTCTTTGCCGCTGTGTGCGTTGCTGTCGATGCATTCCTTGAAGGAGGTTCTTTTGGCGGATCGGATGAGTTGGGGGTGTTTGCGTCTGGCGTTTGTGAGAGTTGCATGGTTGTCTGGTGTCTGTTTATTGCGCCATTGTTTCTCGAGTCTTCTGCAGGTGCGCTTGGAGTTCTGAAGGTCGGCTCTTGTGTCGGTGTTCCTGCTGGAGGGTTTCCTGATCGGGGCGAGGGTGTTGGCGCAGTTATCGATCCATTGTCTGAAGTTGTGGGCTGCTGCGTCTGTCTCGGTGGGCTCGGGTGGAGGGTCTCGAGCGAGTGCGGTGATGAGTTGGTCTTCGGTTACTTTTTTCCAGTTGCGGTGTGGGATCCGTTGCGGTTAGTTGTTTGCGGTGTGTTTCTTGAAGGAGAAGTGGATGCAGTGGTGGTCAGTCCAGTGGAGTTCGGTGGTGTGGCTGAAGGTGACGTGGTCGCTGGTGGAGAAGATGGGGTCGAGCGTTTGTCCGGCAGAGTGGGTGGGTGTCGTGACGAGTTGTTTGAGTCCAAGGTTGGCGAGGTGGTCGATCAGTGTTGTGGAGTTGTTGTTGTTGGTGTTCTCGAGGTGGAAATTCAGGTCTCCGAGGAGGATGTAGTCTGGGGAGGCGAGAAAGTGAGTGCTGATGAGGTCGGCAATTGCTTCGCTGAACTGTGGTCGGGGTCCCGGGGGTCTGTAGACGAGGGTTCCTCTGAGGGTGGTGTTGTGATCGACATGGATCTGGAAGTGTAGGTGTTCGGCCATGCTGAGGGTGTCTTTGGTGTTGGTTGAGATTCTGATGGTGTTTCTGTGGATGATAGCGATGCCTCCTCCTTGTTTGTTGTTGTTCCGGTCCCTGCGTGTGACCTTGTAGCCGTCCGGGATGGCTATGGCTATGTCTGGTGCGGAGGAGGTGTTCATACAGGTCTCCGTCAGGAAGGCCACATCCAGGGTGGAGGAGTCGAGCAGGTCCCAGAGTTCTACGGCGTGCTTGTGTACTGAGCGGGTGTTGAGTAGTATGCAGCTGAGGTGGTTGTTGTCTTCCGTGTTGGAATGGGCAGGATGTGCTGGTGTGCGTCGGCTGGTGTAGCTGCAGTTTCAGCAGGTGAAGGGCCTGTGGGTAAGCTCGGGGTGGCCAGGAAGCAGGTGGGATTTTGGCCAGTGTTGAGTGTGTGGAGGGTGTTTGCTTTGTAGGGGCGTCAGGTCCAGTGGGCGTCGCGGAGGCCAGGCTGTCTGGCGCTGGACGCGGTCCAGGCACGGATGGGCACAGACGGGCTTGCCTTAGGAGCGCCCGAGGCGCGCGTCCTCTGCGCGACCGCGGAGCAGTTGACATTTGAAGGGGAGGGACGAGCTGCTGGGAGGCAGGAGCGGGGCGGAAGGGGAGGGCTCAGCGACAGAGGAAAAACAGAGGCGAAACAGGAAGCAAAGAGAAAAAATACAAAATAACAGTAGCAGTCCTAAACCCTGATATGACACAGGAGAAAAACACTAACAGGCACATTTTACATAAGCAAAACAAAAATCGGCAAAACAGAGTCAGGGGGACTCTAACCCTGAACAGGGGAGCTTTCTAGATACCAGGCAGCACAGAGCACTGTGGAGCTGCCGGGGAGGGTGAGCAAGGTCCTGGGGCAAGGCCTGAGTACTTATGCGCACTCCCCCGCAGCAGTCGGCATTTGAAGGGGAGGGGGAAGGGACGAGCAGCTGGGAGGCGGGAGCGGGCGGAAGGGGAGGGCTCAGCGACGGAGGAAAAACGAAGGCGAAACAGGAAGCAACAAGGGGGCACAAAAGAGAAAAGTACAAAATAACAGTAGCAGTCCTAAACCTTGATATGACTCACGAGAAAAACACTACCAGGCACACTTTACATAAGCAAAACAAAAATCGGCAAAACAGAGTCAGGGGGACTCGAACCCTGAACAGGGGGCTTGCTGGATAGCAGGCAGTGCAGAGCACTGCAGAGCTGCCTGGGAGGATGAGCGAGGTCCTGGGACGAGGCCTGAGGCATGGCTGTCTGATGTAACACATTGCCAAACGCAGCTGACTACTTTCTGGGACCTCATGCCGCAGGTGAGTCCCCTTAGTGTATATGGAACTCATTCCCGACGTACCTCCGCCTACACACTATTAGCCCGTTGGGCTCGCCTACTCCCTCACTTATTAGCAGTTAGACTAACTCTGGGCACCCCACGAAGCTGGGACCCTTTAACCCGGCGCGTTTGTTTTAACATATATCACAAGACACAACCCAGCTGCCAGCGGCTATCCATGTTAATACTCTTGCATGTCTGGTTGTGGAGAATGTGTACTAAGTATCAAATGACTGGCACGTATTACGACTGTCGTAAACGCTTGCACATTTATGTTGCCAATAAGTCAGATGGTGCTTAACCCTTACTCCCAAGAGCATATATCCTTGTGAATGTCAAAGTTTTTTTCAAAATTAAATAAATAAATAAAGTGATCTTTTTTTAAATACTGCCCCATTTCCATAGAAATGGGGCCGCATTTAAAAAAAAAAAGCTTGTTTAAGAGATGGTACTGGTCACCTGGACCACTGCCTACTCCTGAGAACGTATTTTTTAATTCCGAAAGAGGAATGGGTCCCAATGGGACCCCCATCCCTTTTTGCAATCCAATTGTTCTCTAGCCCATTTAGCACCCTAACTCAGGAGTTCGTAACTTTTCAAAACTTTGTGACTGTTGCTGTGAGGTTGGAGGTGTTTTGCTGTTCAGTAGTGGTCAAAAGTGCCAAGACCAGTAGACACTTTGAAAAACAAAAAGAGAAACAGTATTTGATGAGGACACATTCTGTTATAAATTGCTGGTGAGTGTGAATGCTCCAGCATAGAGTTTCCACGAGACCCAGAGACTGCTTGTGAGTCTGTGCGTGACTGCTCTACTACGCGTCTCACTTCACTGAGAGGTAGGAGTGGCAAGCCGGCAAGTCTTCTGACAAAATTTTCAGGCCTGCTCTACTGACGCAGAGGTCACGCAACGTGACCTCCAGCTGCCATTTTGAAAAAATAATAGTGCATTTTCGACGGTCACAAAAGTGGTTGGCAAGACAAGCTGCGTGAAAAAAAAGTACAGCAAACAATTGGATTTCTTCAGGGAATCAGTGCGCTGATGGGCACAACAAAGGGAGCCTATCAATACATATTTATGGTACAATGAGCCCTTTTTAACACACTGTCAGGCACATCCACACAAATATAGCTGCCAAGGTTTCAGATTGCTATGTGTGACATTTTCATAATTTCGGAGTAATATTGTCGTGGTGGGCCTCAGCCAGGCCTACAAGTGCTAGGGGTTCGCCCTTCTCTGCACAAGTCCTCTGACCAACAGGAAAGAAGTTGGCACGGAAACTGGAATATAAAACAAAGCTTTAATTAATATTCCTCATGAGGTGGAACCAATTCACACAACACCCTTCGGTAGTGCATGAAGTAGCACACTGAACAGAAGGAGAATGGTCCTTTTATACCCACACAGGGGCTCAAAAGAAGGCGGTATAAGTACAGAAGAGAAGGGTTACATACATAAAAGGTCATACAGAAATGCACAGTCAACAAGTGGGAGGAGCTAGCAATTTCTAATTCTAGTAAACACATCCTGACAGTTACACACTAAGGACAGGTGCATGGACAGTCACAGACGCCTCTGAGCATGTGCAGAGTGGCAGAGCCTAAATATAGTCTGTCTATAAGCAGAGTGAGGAGTTGGCCTAACGGCTAGGGTGCTCGACCTCGGATCTGGAGGAACTGGGTTTGAGTCTCGGTAACGACGCCAAACATCCTGTGATTCTGGGCAAATCACTTAATCTCCCCGTGCCTAAAAATTAATGTGTGTCCGTCCTCATGTAACGTAACTGGTGCTATGTAAAGCGCTCAGATACCCGATTTGGTTTGGGTCTAGTTCGCGCTATATAAAACTCTGCAAAAAAAAAAAAAAGAGTGCAAGAGTAAACCACAGCAAGGTAGGACAGAGCACATGGTGAGCACATGGCAGACAAGATGGGTGCTGAATACAAGATGGCTTCAGCTAAATGCTAACCCTGATAGCTGCCAAATTACAGACTAACCTTTTAGCATTAGCTGAAGACATTTGTTCATTTGGGGTAATCTAGGTTCATATCCTATTATTGATGTTCATCATTTCAGTGACCTCTTTATTTAGTAAACGTTGTGCTTTCATTTTTGCAACATTTCGCTTGGCAGGTGTACAGGCAGAAATACAGACGGAGCAGAGCATTGGACCACATTGTATACATACACAACATGTAAATAGTATCATGAGTATTACACATAGGATGGTCAGTAGCTTCCAGCCCCAAGTGGAAAAAAGTGTCCAAATCTAGCTAGTAAAAGTCCAGGTGCCAGTCTCTGGATGAATTTCAGCAGCGATCTTATGCAGTTTAGAGATTGTATCAAACACTGAAGGTGAGTGGTCAGGAATGAAGACACAACAGCTACTGCCGATGATGCAACATGCACCACCTCGATCAGCTAGAACCACATCAAGAACCATACAATTTTGGAGTGCTACAATCCTTGCAACTTGCAGCTCTTCTGTAATATTCCCAAGTGCCATAGCTGTCTGATTTGTAACAGCTTCCACAACACAAGTCAATCGTCTTATCTGTTTAATGCAGCACCCACAAAGAAGAACAAGCCCAAATTAAAATCAACATATTGTTGCAAAGTGGTATCAGTCTGGTCAACCTCATCTATATTTATTGTCCTTTTGTATCTGTTCTTAGAGATATCATTGTATAGCTTAAAGTCTCGGTGATACGATGCACGTGCCAGAAACACAAGGGGCAACAAAAAGGACACATAGCATACTCCTGACCATCCAACAGGTAGTTGGTAATATCCCTTGTTACCACAAACAAAGTATGTATTATGTGAGGATATGAAGCTGCTGTTATTGGCACCTTCAATAGTCAAAACCACAGTACACTCACTTTTCCCAACTGGAATTCTCCCAACACTTCCTACATAAGTCTGCTTTAGCTCTGGTCACAGAAATCACAAAAGGTACATTGTTCTTAATAGTTCTCATATTTGGGAAAAAATATGGCGTAGAAATATTCTCAGGTCGATACTCCTCCCATTCCCATTTAGTTCCTTCAGTTACCGGGTTACCATCTTCATCTGGATAACACACTTTATTGAGATGATAAATAATCCTTCCAACTGCCGCCTTTCCAGAAGCAATTAAAAGCGCAAACCAAGCTTGGCAAGAACCATAATGAGAGAAAGGAAGAGGAATAAAAGGTGTTCCTCCTTTCTTCTGGTGAGCAGGTATCATCCCACACACCCAACAGTTGGTAGCATTTGTGGCATTGTGAGTGTGATACAACATCTGAATAAACGTATTATTTAGGTAGGATTGTCGATGCTTTTGCTCATGGTAAGGAAGCGTAAAGTAATGATGCTCAACTGGTACTGGAGTAGTGGCCATCAAAAGCTGTCGAGCAGGAGCCACTTTCTCAACAAACCAGGTTATTATAGCCACCATAGCAACAACAAATCCTACAGCACAAATGATCTTCTTATTACAGATCTTAGCAACAGTTGATCTCTTTGTTTCAACGACGAAGTGATCATGTCTGCAATCATTGGAGCTCTTTGCCCTGGGCAGCTGTTGATTTCTTCACCGAGGGTCAAGACGGGTGTCACTACGCAGGACTGATCCCCCCCATGCCACATCGGCACTCGGTTTTACCAACCCAGGACGGTAGCTCAACCAGTCTTTTTCAACAAAGCAGATTCTTTCCTCGGTCTCAGTTGGTATCGTGATACTCCAGCGATCGTGTGGTCCGGGAAGACTTCCTCAGATTCCTCAGGTGAGATAGCGTGGCCCTTCTCTGTTTCCAGAATCTCTCGATGATCAGTCAGCACAGCAGGTTCCACCAAGGTAGGCGACACTCGCTTGCAGTGAGTGCTATGGACCCAGTTCTTCCTGTTCGTCACTCGAACCGCTGTCCTCGTCAATAGGAGCACTTGCTCCGGTCCTCGCCACCTCGGCTCCAAGCTGTTTGACCTCTCGAAGGCCTTGACCATCACGTGGCCACCAGGCCTCACCAGGCCGGAGTTCGTGGGCCTTACCAGCAGATCTGTCAGGAAGAGCTTCTCGAACCTGTTGATGAATAGAGATCAAACTATCAGTCAACTGTGCTAAGTAATCATTCATCAGAACACAAGGTACATCATGTATGGGCGTGGCTTAGGAACTCCCCAAATGTTCATCGGTCTCCCAAATACCACTTCATAGGGTGTAAGCCCAGATCGTGAATGTGGCACAGATCTAATGGACAACAATGCCAAAGGTAGTGTATCAGGCCATTTCAAAGACGTGGAAGCCAGTATTTTTGCTAATTTCAACTTCAAAGTAGCATTATACCTCTCCACTAATCCTCCTGATTGTGGGTGGAAGACTGCATGGAACTTTTGTTTGGTCCCTAATCCTTTCAGGACATGCTCAACAACTTGCCCAATAAAATGAGGTCCATTGTCACTCCACAAAAGTTTGCAAACACCAAATCTGGGGAAGAATTCCTTTAAGAGCACCTTTGCTGTGGTGAGAGCAATATTATCCTTAGTAGGGTATGCCTCTATCCATTTACCGAAGGCACATATCACCACTAGAACATACTTCAAGTTAATGCAACGTTCAAGTTCGGTATAATCCATTTGCAAAACTTCAAAAGGTGCAGTTAGTGTAGCAAACCCTCCTGTAGGAGTCTGTGTCGCTTTTCCAGGATTGTACTGCCAACAGATCAAATAGGAATGTACTATCCTTTTAGCTGTACCGGCAATCTCTGGATGCTCCCAAACTTGCTAGAGCTCCAACATGTGCCATCTGAACCATAGGCTGTAATTAGGCTATAGGCAGTTTCCACTTATCAATTTCTTTGTTTCGCCAACAGCCCTCATCATCTAACAGTCCCTCTTTGGACCATTGCGCACGTTCTTCCACAGAAGCAGATATCTGTATGTCTAGCACTTCTTGTCTAGCGTCATGCCAACGTTCAGCTTGTGACTTCACTAGGTACATAGATGTAGTGCTTTGTTGCATTGCAGTCTCATGAGCTACGCGATCTGCAAAGGCATTGCCTTGTCCTGTCACTTTCTTGTGTGCGCTACACTTCATAATAGCTATTTTCTTTGGATATGTCAGTGCAGTCAGAAGATTATACACTAGTTCTCTGTGCATTATCTGCATCCCGTGGGATGTGAGAAAGCCTCTTTCCGTCCAAAGTAGGCCAAAATCATGGGCCACTCCAAAAGCATAGCGGCTATCTGTATAGATGTTCACACACAAGTCAGTGCTAAGTTCACACGCTCGTGTCAACGCTATTAGCTCATCTGCTTGAGCCAACTTCTGTGGTATACGAACTGTCTCCACTACTGTCTGAAGTGTCGTAATTGCATATGCAGCTGAAGTCGTGCCATCTGGTAACTTCAAACAAGACCCATCAACCCATAGTTCCCCATCTACATCTGAAAGGGGCGTATCTTGCAATCTTGCAAATCGACGCAACCCTTTGTCTGTTCCTCAGTAAGTAATCTACAATCATGAGACTCCTGTGACTGAGGTTGATTCGGTGGATATGGTAACAAAGTAGCTGGGTTCAGAGTCACACACCTCTTCAAGGTAATGTGAGGGGCTAACAGTGTCGATTCGTATCCTGTCAAACGAGCACTAGTTAAGTGTTGCGTTTTAGTCTGATTCAAAAGGGCATCAACCGCATGGGGTACTAGCACCAACAATTTATGTGACAAAACTATTCCTTCACTCTGACGTATGGACACAGCTGCTGCTGCAACTGAACGGAAGCACTCAGGCAATGCACGAGCAACAGGATCAAGAATCGCTGAATAATATGCACAGGGACGCTGCTTGTCACCGTGTGGCTGCGCTAAAACTGACAATGCACACCCATCTTTCTTGTGTACATAGAGTGTAAAAACCTTCGTGTAATCTGGAGTGCCTAACACTGGTGCAGAGCAAAGAGCTTGTCCTAACTGACGAAAAGCATTCTGGCATTCAGTCGTCCATGGAAGGGGCTTTGGAGTGTCTTTAGTCAAAAGGGCTAACAAGGGTTTAACAATGTGTGAAAAACCTAATATCCATTGCCTACACAAAGAAGTAAGACCAATGAATGCATGAACATCTTTCTGAGTAGAAGGTACTGGTGTGTCTGAAATTGCTTGAATGCGATCTGGTGTAAGTGCACATCCCTCCTTAGATAGAATGTGACCTAAGTAGGTAACCTTCGGTCTACAATATTGCAATTTCTTCCGTGACACTTTATGGTGGTGTGAAGCAAGAAAAGAGAGTAAAGACAAAGTACATTTTTCACACTGTTCAGGCGTATCATCGGCTGCCAACAAGATGTCATCGACATATTGTATGAGAACTGTTATACTATATAACAAGAACCACTCCTTTAGGCAAAGTGAAAGAATCAAGTTGTCTTTTCAATGCTTGGCTGTAAATACTAGGACTCTCAGTGTACCCTTGAGGAATTGTACAAAATCTGTACGATCTATTATTCAAAGTGAAACCGAACAAATATCGGCTATCAGGATGAATAGGAATCGAGAAGAAAGCATTCTTCAGATCTATTACAGAAAATGTAGTTGCTGTTGGAGGAACTAAGGTAAGCAGTGTTGTTATGCCAGAAACCACAGGGTATTGTGGTACTACAATCTTGTTAACTTCTCGAAAATCAATGATGAATCTGTAAATTCTAGTGTCAGTGTCTTTTTTCAAAATAGGAAGACTAGGACTATTGCAAATGTTATAGGAAACTTCTTCCACAACCTCCACTTCAATTAAATCAGGGACAATGCGTTCAAGTGCTTCTTCGCCTTCTTGAGAAATTCTGTATTGAGGCAAGCGTGACAATGAAGCACCCTCCTTGACACTAATATGTACTGGCGGAATAACCATTTGCCCTATATTGGTGTCTGAAGTAGCCCACAAAGTACTAGGGAGTAGAGCTAATGCAATGTCCTCTTTAACAAGACAGGATCTCTCAATCACGGGGTAGTTCTCATTCAAAATAACACATACTCCTTCCGGAGAACATCGTATCGTAGCCCTGAAGTATTTGAGCATATCAAGACCCACAATATTGTCCAGTGTGTTCGGAGAAAGCAAAAATGGACATGGAGCAGTAAATTTATCAACATGAAATGCGAGTGGTTGTGACAGCGGGCTAAGGGAAGGTGTTCCATCTAAACCTATTGATGTAATAGTTAAGCCAGACAGGGGAGCCCTTGGAAGCAAGTGTTTAGACAAGGCGCTACGAGTAGCCCCTGTATCAACCAGAAACTGATCAGTAGAACCCAAAACATGCGCTGTAACATAGGGACCCTTCTGATCTACTGGAACTTCAAATGATTCCTTACTCCATCCTAGGCAGTCCTATGCATAAGCAGAATCTTTCAAACCAGACGGCAAATAATCAGACATTTGATATTGATTCCGTCTATCAAAAGTGTTAAACCCATCCTGTCCACGTGTATTAGCATCAAACCTAGCACGATCATCCATGCTTCCTCTAGGCCCAGAATATGCTGAATGATTTCTCATTTGTCCCCGTGCACGTGGATACTGCTGAGCACGCAATGCCGGACAATCCGCAGCCCAATGTCCAAATTTCCCGCAGTACGCACACTGGTCAGCAAACAAAGTCGAATGAGTATAAGGAGGAAAAGACGGACCATAAGACCCACGTCCACCACTATCATTACCTCTAGAAGGCGGACCATAAGCTTGAGCCAACATAACCTTTGTTTTTAACTCTTTAGTCTTCTTATCCTCATTACCCATTGCTTCTAATTCCTGTCGCTCGTAATACTGAGCCATAGTCAAAAGAGAAACTGGAGAAGAGGTCCATGAACTCTCACTGGCCTTTAGGCGACTAGCTATTCCAGGCAACAGGTTGGCGACATATTTATCGACAAACAGATGCCTGCCCGTGTCATCTGTCAATGACTAGCCCCTAAAATCGTGGAATGCCTCCTCAAAGCGTGTTAAGAAGTCAGAAACCGAGTCATCTGCTTTTTTGCTTGCAAGATGCTAACACAGTCCAATCTATCTTTTTAGGGGGAATAGTCATCTTTAACTTAACTAATATAGCTGCGGGAAGATCTAAAATTAACTTACATGGCTTCTGTGCGGGTTCCCTTTCTACATCCATTTGTTCCAATTCTTTCCATAATGCCCCAAAAGTCGCACGATCATCAACTTTACGAACAGTCCTCCACATATCAGGGGGCAATATCAATCCAAAAAACAAGTCAATATCAGGCAGAGTCATAGTACAAGAGATAACGGCTCCCTCAACTTCCACATAAAAAGCAGCTGGATTTTTCCATGGATCAGGCAATGCAACTTTAAGAGCCATAACATCCTCTCTATTCCAAGGAGTATAAACACAATTATAAATAAAATAACCCTTTGCATCAGCGGAATCCTATCACTTGTTCCCTAACCTCCAGGAGGAACATACAAAGGTGCGGCTTCCCGCATAGGTTTCGCATGTACTATCATAGTCTTATCTGTTCCAGAAGCAGAAGCCTGTGTCACTCTGATCTGAGAAGTTTGTGCAGCTGCCTCTGCTGCCTTTTTCTGTTCTCACAAATGGACTGCTTCAGCATGCAGTTTAACCAAATGTCTGATTGAGTCAGCCACCTGAGAAAAGACAAAAAGACAATCACGCATTTGCTTACAGTCATTTGCTACATCAACGGGCTCTAATTCCTCAGAATGTTTCCTAAACCGCTCAAGGACCTCTGGGGCAAATACCTCAGTAAAATATTTTTGCTCCCTTTCCTGCCAACTTTTTATGTCATCTAAAAGTTCAGAAGCAGGGGCAACACTACGAACGGCTTTGCGAGCAGCGGATCTAACAGCAGCCGCACGCTCAGCAGACAACATAGAACGAGTTTCCCGTGCTTTTTCCTGGTCTGCAGAAGAGTCTTCATCTGACTCATGAGGAGCAGAAGGAAAAATATACGGAGGCGGAGAACGATCTAATAACAAGAAATCATCTTGCGGTTTATTAAGGATAGGATAGAGGGGTCGCCGAACAGCGTATTGGCCAGTTACCTGCAAATGGCGCTCCCTATCCTCTCTCTCTTTTAGTTCTTTCATTTCTTTATTTTTCATTTCTAACGCTTTCGCATGAATGCTCTTTCGCTGTTCTTTTTCAATCAAGGCTTGTTCGCGCTTCATTCGTTCACACACTTCTTTCTCCCACATTCGTACACAGTCAAACATATCTTGCCTAATCTTTCGCTTAAACATACATTGTTCCACATACTGAATCTTTCGTAAATCAAATGACCCATGCATAGGCCAACGCAACTCATGATCCTTACTAGTATATTTATTTCATAACGTGCTGTACATTATAGAAGAAATATCATACTTACTATACATGTCCCTATTAGGCATCCCCTCCGGGGGGGCCGGTTGTGCTTCATCAAGTCTCAAACTGGTACCACCACAAAAGCAACAAATCCTACGAAGTGTGCTTGAAACAGGCATGCCGAAAATAGTGCAGAATATGCAGTATTATACACAAAGTAGCGCTTAAAGTATGGTGCTTTGTACGGTGCGCCGTTCAAATCTTAGTCAAAACAGAGAAAATTCTCCTCATTACTTGCCTATATAAATTGCAATTCATATATCAATCACTTACAAATCCCAAATTGGCCAATACAAATTCCAAAGCCACAGCAAGCGTCGCAAAACGACCTTACCAATCCCAGGCGTCAAACCAACAGCAAGTGTTGCATCAAAACAACCCTTACCAATTCCTTGGTGTCCAGATTCCAACTGCCAAGTTCTTAGATCGACCAAACGGACACTGCATGGCGAATCAACAGAAGAGATCTCAGTCGAGGACCGGCACCACCTGGATGGTCAGATCAGAAAGAGAGGAAAACGCTGTGGTCTCCTCGGGTAATGATCGTCCGTAGTGAGATTCCAATTCCTTTGTTTCGACCACTCCCTCGGGCATCCGAGTCGCCGATGAGCCCCACTGGTTGGGCGCCAATTTGTCGTGGTGGGCCTCAGCCAGGCCTACCAGTGCTTGGGGTTCGCCCTTCTCTGCACAAGTCCTCAGACCAACAGGAAAGAAGTTGGCACTGAAACTGGAATATAAAACAAAGCTTTAATTAATAAACTTCATGAGGTGGAACCAATACACACAACACCCTTCGGTAGTGTATGAAGTAGCACACTGAACAGAAGGAGCATGGTTCTTTTATACCTACACAGGGGCTCAAAAGAAGGCGGTACAAGTACAGAAGAGAAGGGTTACATACATAAAAGGTCATACAGAAATGCACAGTCAACAAGTGGGAGGATCTAGCAATTGCTAATTCTAGTAAACACATCCTGACAGTTACACACTAAGGACAGGTTCATAGACAGTCAGAGTCTCCTCTGCGCACGTGCAGAGTGGCAGAGCCTAAATATAGTCTGTCTATAAGCAGAGTGCAAGAGTAAACGACAGCAAGGTAGGACAGAGCACATGGTGAGCACATGGCAGACAAGATGCCTGCCGAATAGAAGATGGCATCAGCTAAATGCTAACCCCGATCGCCGCCAAATGACAACAATATGAGTGACATTTCAGCGACTATGAGTGACACTTTTTTGCAAGCAAAATCAAGCAATGAATACGAGGGTAACAGATGAATATCACAAATGACACTCATTTGAGCAACGAGAAACTCTAAGAAGATCTTAAAACTCTGCAAAGCACCAGAAATAAAAGGGCACTAACCAAAGACAGACTGCGTGACTGCAGTTCTCAGTCACAGATGAGAGGGAGGTACTGCAGCTGCTCAGAAGTTGATTCTGATCGTCAGTCATGACCGTGCACTAGCTGAAAAAGAACATTTTATAGGATAGTAAATCAAGTGCAACTAGGAGATTTGGGTCTGAGACTCGGCGACCCAGCCCACTTAAAGCTCTGATGCGCTTGAGACCTCTCAAAAATGATGGTGATTTCTGCATAAACATGGTGGGAACCACACGACCTGCCAACTCGCACACAAATGGGTGTCACCCTCTTTTCACTTCTATTCGGCAGCCTAACAAACAAAATGTCTCTGCATATTTTGACAGGATCACCCACTTTTCCTTTTCAAACCCATATCACTCTCCAAAAAATTGTTGATTCTCTGTCCACTTTAACGAGATCACCCATTTAAATGACTCAGTTCACCCACATATTTGAACCAACAGTTCACCCACATCTTTGAACCAAGAGGTTGGCACGTATGTGGACTAACTTGCACAATATCAGGGTCCCCTGGCCTGAATCACTGGGGATCTGAGGAGTCCACGCCCTCTGCAACCTCCTTTCAACTTTCAGGGAAAATATGTTTTTTGTGCATGTTCATGTTTCACAGCTCAGATCTGAAGCGTGCATTGCAAGGTACCCAACGAATTTCAGTTGATCTGCTGCGGTTTCAGCACAAGCCGTATTTAATTATTCACTTTTCACTTCTAATTCCCAGCAGGTCACCTCTGTGTCTTGCAACTTCCATTTAAATCTTCATTAACATTACAGACACAAGATGAGTTTTGGCGAAACCATATCACCAGTGTATCTTCTGCTGAGCACAAAAAGAATCTTAAATTACTGTAGAGGAACTGGAAATACTAAGCAAGTGAGGACCGCTGGAAGCCTCTCTGGGTTGGGATGTTCAGAAATAGATTGATTCCTTTCTTCACGTGGTTTGCGGGAAAACTGCCGATGGCAGGAAAATGAAAGCGAAAGTAACTTCGGGATGTTTACTGCTCGGGTTGGGTTGTTCCGAAATAGATTGATTGATTTCTTTCTTCACGTGGTTTGCGGGAAAACTGCCCCTGGCAGGAAATGAAAGCGAAAGTAACTTCGGGATGTTTACAGCTCTGCAGCTGGTCCAGAGCTCGATGCCAGCCTGTCACTTAGGAGGCAGTTACAAGGGGTCTGCTCCTCAAACATGAAAGGGTGCTACTGACTTTTTGAAAGGGACTAAAAGTCCGATTTTCGTAGCAAGCAGCAAAGTAAAATTGTTATTTGCATTTCATGTCGGGCTGAAGACGGCTGTAATGCCAGAAACCGGTCCTCGGAAGCTTGTTTCCGGTCCAGGGAAGGCATGGCTTGGCAGTTCGGGCTGGACTGTTCCTATGAGGCACAGGGTCAGACTGATTTGCATATAGCCATGTCTGAACTGGGGTGGCAGAGTGGGCTAAAGAACGGTGATGGATCAAACCCAGATCTTTTGACTGGGTGTGAGTGTTTGATTGGTTCAGATGCTCCGTCCATCACCACCCCCTTTTGTACCGCTTTTTGCCGCCATAAGTGTGGCAGGGTATGCTCAGACGTGAGTCCCTTGCTCACTTTGCCACTGGATTCAAGCAAGCCGGGCTGAAGACGGCTGTAATTCCAAAAACCGGTCCTCGGAAGCTTGTTTCCGGTCCAGGGAAGGCATGGCTTGGCAGTTCGGGCTGGACTGTTCCTATGAGGCACAGGGTCAGACTGATTTGCATATAGCCATGTCTGAACTGGGGTGGCAGAGTGGGCTAAAGAACGGTGATGGATCAAACCCAGATCTTTTGACTGGGTGTGAGTGTTTGATTGGTTCAGATGCTCCGTTCATCACCACCCCCTTTTGTACTGATTTTCGTAGCAAGCAGCAAAGTAAAATTGTTATTTGCATTTCATGTCTTTACTGAACTATCAGCAAGGAATGCAATGACGATAAGGGTGACCAGAAACTCCACATCACCGGAACGTAGCTGTTCCAGTTCTGTGTTTTATTTAACATGTCAGTGCATCTGGGCTTTGATGTCAAAGTTCATTTTAATTGAGCCGGTTGTACCATCTCGCCTGATAACAATGACTGACAAGAGCATAGTCCAGTGGGCCTCTCTCTGACGTCATCAGAGAGACCCGGACCAACAGGGAACCGAAGTCATAGAGGCCCCGGCAAAAGGAAACACTCAGTTACACACCTCACTCGCGCTGCTAGACACAGGCTGGAAACTTTAAAATACTTGGGCGGCGGCCGCAGATGGGAGTCAGTTCGGACTGCGGTGGTGGTGCCGCTCCATTGGAGCAGGGCCGGCGCTAGGTATGGGCAGCATGGGCGGCTGCCCAGGGCCCCGAGCTCAGCTCATCAACAGGGGGCCTCGCAAAAGTGTTTCCCTACCAGCCTCGCGCCTGTGGTGAGCACTGCGTGGCCCAGGGAAGGGCTGCCTCTCCTCTGGGCTTCGCAAGCATGTGTAAGAATAGGAGAAGAGGCCCCCCTCCCCTGTGCCTCGCAGCACTGGTTAATGGCTGTTAACCCCAGGGAGGGGGCCCCCTTTCCCCAGGGCTGTGCAGCCCACATGTAGTGTGAGGCCCATCTGCATTTGCAGCTTTGACCTGTAATTGGGGACAGGGTCGGATTGCGAAGGCAAGCAGTCAAGCATTGGCCGATGGGCCGGTGCTGAAAGGTGTGACATGTGGGCCGGTTGTTAAAGGGCCTCAACTTCATTCCTGCCTCCCAGGCCATCACACTTCTGGCTTTTGTGTGCGGGGCGAAGGTGTTAAGTGTGGCAATCTGCCTTAATTGTGGCCAGGTGTTGCTCTAAGTGTTGTGTCATTCTCCCTCAGCCCCCCATTGGGGCAGCAAAGAAGTGTCTTGCTCCAGACCGCTCCCCTGCCAGGCAATGGTGGGTGGGGGCAGGTGGGAGTATGTCGGGCCGTCACCGAGGGAGCAGGTTTTTAGCTATGGGCAATTGACACCTTAGCCTCCATCTTAGCTGCCAAGGTTTCAAATTGCTATGTGTGAAATTTTCATAATTCAGTGTCATTATGAGTGACATTTCAACGACCATGAGTGACCCTTTCTAGTACGCAAAATCAAGCAACGATGACGAGGAAAACATATAAAATAACGTGGGACCCAGCCCAAACAGGGTGTGTGAAGACCCAACTGAGGCACGAAAACATCATGGACCTGCCTGGCCATCGGTGTTGATGGGCAGGCCAGCAGAATCCTGTCTTCCAGCCTTTGGCGACTCGTACTGGGTCCCCTGGCTCCATCCTTGAAATTAATGATGCTGTTGTTTAGAGCATCAGTCTATCAAGGGCCTCTCTGCCACGTGGGACACAGCCCTAACAAACAACACACTCCTCCGGTGCCTACTGTTGCGGGCGGGTGGGCCACCAGAAAAACAAAATACAGATTGCCAGCCTATGTGGTAGGCCCCCCTCCCCGCTGGCAAACTCGGGGCCTCTGACATCACGTGAGTGACCTGGGCCAACTGGGAACGGGGACGGACCTATGTCAGAGAGGGCCCAACAACATGAACAGGTGTCATTTATATATACAATCGATCATGTCAATCCACCTATGTCACTCTACAGAGTAACAACTTTAAAGTAACACCGGCAGGAACGACTGCAGCTACCGGATGTGATTGTGCGCTGCACTGGCACCATCACTGTCTATTACAAACACACACAGGCTCACAGTGCCTGGTACTTACGGTCTTGGGCCACGGCCGTAGATGAGTCTGAGTCAGTACGGAGTCCGACTGTGGTGCATGCAGGCAGTGGCTCTGGTCTGCTTAGTGTACATCTGAAGGGCGTCGCTTCGCTATTTCAAGGCATTACTACACACCTATTCTTGAATTACTTTAACAGCAGGCACTTGCTCACTTTGTGAAAGGAGAGGAGCGGCAATTCAGCATGGGGCGCCTCGTGGCCGCAGCGACTTCCGCCGCAAATGTCATCTTCTCGGGCATACTTCAGTGACTCCACTAGGGCGGAGGAGCGTCACCCCACTGCTTTCTCGCAGAAATGCAAAAACTACCATTTTATGTTTCTGCTACTCACACTGCGAGAAAGCAGAAGTGTTTGGTTGGGGGCAGGCGGGTCTGCTTTAGGGCAGGGGAGGAGTGCCTTGCCCCCTGCTAAGGGCCCTGACTGTTTGGTCGGCCCTCCGGGACCGACCTAACCAGTCATGCACACTCTGGCCTTTCTCCATGTAGGCACCAATGCACTCTACATGGAGAAAACGGCCTCCCCATAGGCGCCTGGCTGGTTGGCGTCCCAACCAATCACAATGCTGCCATTGGGGAGGGAGGCTGCCTGCTTCCTGTTCCTGCCAGAGGCAGGAAAGAAATAGAGCAGGTCAGGAGCAGAGATGACACGAGACCTGGGAAGGTAAGTTTATATAATTTTTTTAATAACCCCTGCGAGACCTCCCACACGCTTGTCATGCTAGCCGCGACTGGATTTTACATGCAAATTAGAGGGGCCTCACATCTTCCCTTTCGCCCGGGGCCCCAAAGTTCTAGGACCGGCCCTGCATTGGAGGCAGGGATACAGACTCTGCCAAGGCTGGCCAGGAGGCTGCAGGTACTGGCAGGCTCAACCACGAGCCACTGTGGGCCTCGACATTTCGGGTTTACCGCCGGGCCCCAGCCCGCATTCAGTGTCGTCCCGGACGGACAGTGAGCCATAGCCACGCCGCGATAATCATCACCAACCAAGCTAGGAGCCACATCACTGAGCAATTAGCCGTGGGACACGTTGCAGTCCCGCAATGCGTGTGCTGCAGTCTGATTTGCACACCTGCTTTAATACACACCTCAGACCCGCCCAGAACCCGCAATCAGCACCAGACTGGCAAGCGCGCCTGAAGTAAGTGTGCACGCACAGTGACATGGCATTAGAGAAGTGTATGATGTACGTACCTCAGCCAACTGGGCACTCAGATGCTCCTCCCGCTGTGCAGTATTTGGTCTCCTTCACCTCCTGCATAGGCGACTCGCCGCCCAAGTATTTTAAAGTTGCCAGCCTGTGTCTGGCAGCGCGTGAGGTGTGTAACTGAGTGTTTTCTTTTGTCGGGGCCTCCCTGACTTCGGTTTCCTGTTGGCCCGGGTCTCTTTGATGATGTCAGAGAGAGGCCCATGGATTAGGTGCTGGCTGCATGTTACCTGGATATAAGTACTCTTCCGTTCCTGGACTATGCTCCTGTCAGTCATTGTTATCAGGTGAGATGGTGCAACCGGCTCAATTAAAATGAACCGAGGCATCAGCTCCCAGATGCACTGACATGTTAGATGAAAACACAGAACTGGAACAGTTGCGTTCCGGTGATGTGGAGTTTCTGGTCACCCTCGTCATCATTGCATTCCTATGCTGCTGATAGTTCAGTAAAGACATGAAAGGTATTGACGGTGAATTATCTCCATCCTTTCCCGTCAATAAAGGTGTTAGACAGGGCTGCGTCCTGGCTCCCTTCTTATTCACAATAACAAAAGAGAGAGTGAGGGAAATTATACAAGCATTATGTGAGGTAGGAACTCCTGGTCCCCCGAACAAATTACAAAAACAATAGAGGAGTATCCCCTCGTAGGTAGAGAAATGTTTCTCTGGATCTAGACTTGAGTGCTCTAGTCAGCACAATATGCCCCAGCCTGTTACTGGATAATGCATATCCTTATAGAAGACCCCTCACTCACCAACCTAGTTGGTGACATGCTTCATCATCGGGGTCCCACCCCATAGGCTGAGTGCCTATAGGGTGTGCTGCGACACCTGACTACAGTGGAGCTGGTTAGTATTTTTCTTTTATGTGTGCATAACTATCAAGAAGTGTATTAAATAAGGGCCAACACTACTCACTTCAAGTATTTTATTCTTGAGTGCTTGACCCTTATTAAAATAGGTGTGGCACCTGTGCCTAGTTAGGTAGGCTTTGGTGTCATAAGTAGTATTGTGGATTAAAAATAGCAAAGTGTGCTATGTGAAATGTGACATTTACAAAACTATTGATTAAAAAGGTCTACATGTTTCAACCCAAAAATCCATTCAAAGGTTTTCGTCAGGACCGTGATATTTTGAACTGGGTGGTCCGCACACGCTAAGGCGCGTCCTGCCCTAGTCCAGATAAGAGACCGCAAATTACGGTCTCGTGTAAAAATGTGCGTTTTTCCTTAATTGGGAAAAAAACCCTTCTTATTCAACCTATACACCAACGGGTTGGAAGTGGCTATGCTTGAAGGGAGTCAGGACCTTCCATCCATCAACCATCGCCCCATCCCCGCTCTGTTATACGCGGATGATTCTGTAATTTTAGCTAGAACTCTAAACCAGTTACAAAGACAGTTAAATAAATACTGTCAATTTATGCTTTCTTTAGGCTTAAAAGTAAACAAAAACAAAACCTTTGTCATGCATATTGGCCCCAGGGCGAGGAATTCCAAACCAATTTTTATTGATCAAGTTAGGCTGGAATGCACCAGGGAATACCCCTATTTAGGAATCTTAGGGGACGACAGATTATCCTGGAGACAAGCCATGACAAGTAAAAAGCTACTCTTTTCAGAGAGCAACCTCAGCTCTAGTTTCCTTCTCGAGGAAACTGGGTAAACCTGCCCCAGTAGAGTTGCTAAAAATCTATCACGCAAAATGCCACAGCGTAGCAACCTACGGCGCAGGGGTTTGGGGTTACGCTCCTGCCGAAACCTTGCAGACGGTTCAGAACGGGTTCCTGAAATATCTATTGGCATTACCCCAAAGTGCTCCAATATACGGTTGCCACATCGAGTTGGGCATCGACTATTTGACAGATACCATCAGATGCCAGCCGATCCTGTTGTGGCACCGTATCTGGACCAAACAACAATGCCATCTAACCCGTTTACTGATATCCGACTGCTTGGCCCTGGCAAACTGGAATAAAATCCCGTGGCTTTTGTATGTCTCAAATTTCCTTAAGGACCTGAATTGTACAACTTACTTCTTGAACCTACCAAAATGTCAGATATCTCTAGGAAAAACTTGAAAAAACTATGTTTAAACCATCTTAGAGAACTTCGTCTTTCCCAAGAAGTAAGCAAACCCTCAAATGTACAAATCTTATCGGTACAGACTGCTCTGGGCATCCAACCATATTTAACATTATAACTCACAAATCATGAAAAATATTTTTGACTAGGTTCCGATTTAACACTTTTTTCCGTTTAGTTACTTTTCCTAAAGAACAGGACTGGTCACAAATGTTATTGAAATGTCCTTGTGATGGTGTATCTTCTCAGTCTACAATGCATGTAACATTGTTCTGTAGATTCTACATGCTCCCTCGTAAGCGCTGGATCATCCCTTTACTTCGTAAAATGGGTTTGAGAACATGTCGTCCAGCTTACTTGGCCTTGCAGTTTCTGGATTCCCAATACATTGCCAAATGCATAGCTTGTTTTTTAAAATCATGTCTAAAAATCCGCTGTAAATTATGAGTCCTTGTACTATTTGATTCCTGTTCAATATTCTCAATGAATTATTTTTAACTAGGGTTTTTTATGACAATACTTTTTAACTGTCTAAGACATTGAAATTCTTTTGTATTGTAACATTTTATTGCTGTACTTTTTATGGTTTCGCTACGATGCAATCGAATTAAAGTTTTTTATGATGATATGATGACATGAAATGCAAATCACGATTTTACTTTGCTGCTTGCTACGAAATTCGTAATTTTAGACCCTTTCAATAAGTCAGGAGCACCCTTTCATGTGTGAGGAGCAGACCCCTTGTAACTGCCTCCTAAGTGACAGGCTGGCATCCATCTCTGGGCCAGCCGCAGAGCTATAAACATCCTGAGATTACTTTCGCTTTCATTTTCCTGCCAGGGGCAGTTTTCCTGCAAACCACGAGAAGAAAGGAATCAATCTATTTCTGAACACCCCAACCCAGAGAGGCTTCCAGCGGTCCTCACTTGCTTAGTATTTCTAGCTCCTCTACAGTAATTTAAGATTATTTTTGTGCTCAGCAGGAGATACACTGGTGATATGGTTTCGCTAAAACCCATCTTGTGTCTGTAATGTTAATGAAGATTTAAATGGAAGTTGCAAGATACAGAGGTGCACCTGCTGGGAATTAGAAGCGAAAAGTGAATAATTAAATACGGCTTGTGCTGAAACCGCAGCAGATTAACTGAAATTCGTGGGTGTACCTTGCAATGCAAGCTTCAGATCTGAGCTGTGAAACATGAACATGCAAAAAAAACATATTTTCCCTGAAAGTTGAAAGGAGGTTGCAGAGGGCGTGGTCTCCTCAGATCCCCAGTGATTCAGGCCAGGGAGCCCTGATATCTGTGCAAGTTAGTCAGCATACGTGCCAACTAAATGGTTCAAAGATGTGGGTGAACTGTTGGTTCAAATATGTGGGTGAACTGAGTCATTTAAATGGGTGATCTCGTTAAAGTGGACAGAGAATTAACAATTTTTTAGAAAGTGATATGGGTTTGAAAAGGAAAAGTAGGTGATCCTGTCAAAGTATGTGGAGACATTTTGTTTGTTAGGCTGCCGAATAGAAGTGAAAAGAGGGTGACACCCATCTGTGTGTGAGTTGACAGGTCGTGTGGTTCCCACCATGTTTGTGCAGAAATCACCATAGTTTTTGAGAGGTCTCAAGCGCATCAGAGCTTTAAGTGGGCTGGGTCGCCGAGTCTCAGACCCAAATCTCCTAGTGGCACTTGATTTACTACGCTATAGAATGTGCTTTTTCGGCTAGTGCACAGTCATGACAGACGATCAGAATCATCTTCTGAGCAGCTGCAGTACCTGCCTCTCATCTGTGACTGAGAACTGCGGTCACGCAGTCTGTCTTTGGTTAGTGCCCTTTTATTTCTGGTGCTTTGCAGCTGTTTTAAGATCTACTTAGAGTTTCTTGTTGCTCAAATGAGTTTCATTTGTGATATTCATCTGTTACCTTCGTATTCATTGCTTGATTTTGCTTGCAAAAAAGTGTCACTCAAAGTCTCTGAAATGTCACTCATAATTACACTGAAATTATGAAAATGTCACACATAGCAATCTGAAACCTTGGCAGCTATGGCTAAAGGGCTGCTCAGTGGGGCCGTCCAGTAACAGCCTGTCCAGGCAGTGGCTACACCCGGCGCAATGATTAATTGAGTTCGGCGGCGGAGGGCAGGCAGCTGACAGCACAAGGGCCATGGCAAGCAGCAGCAAGCAGCGCAATGGTGCGAGTGCCGGATTGAATTTGGTGCCCAGTACGGTAAGGCGGAGTACCACACTGAAATGCGTTAGTCTAACGCCTGATGCGTGATCCTTGGCAGGACTGCACATAGGTGTTTGGAAGTCTGTTGGGGAAGTTTTATCTTTAGGATATTTACTGGTGTCTATGTGGCTGCCCGCGGCGCACGTAGTGGGCCCCTTAAGAGGGCGGCCCCCTTAGTGCCGCTTCAGGCACCCCCCCGCGCCTTATCTCTGGGACCCCCTCCTCTGGGAATCCTCCCCCTCGGGTCTGGCACCTCTTCGGGCGTCCTTTCTGGTGCGCGTGGGCTGGGGACTGCCCCACCCTCTTTGTCCCCCGCTGAACACGCTGTCCACTCGTTGATCCTGGTTCTGCTTGGCCTGCGTCAGATCGGCACAGTGGGTTGTTTGCAGCGGTGAGTCTGGGCTCTTTGGTCAAGCTCTCCAAGATGGCGACGCGCCTGCGGCTGGCCTCCAGCTTCATCTCCCACCTGGTCTCCCACCTTCTCTCCTGGACTTCTTGACTTTTTGTTCTGTCCTGGCCGACACTTTGCTGCTGTTTTCGGACAGTTTTCTCTGGACTCTAGCCCTCCTTCCATTCCCTCGCCCTTTAACCCCTTTTCCCCGTGGATGATCCTCAAATGTTTTCTCCCTTTTCTGCTTTCCCTTCTCTCCTTACCCTTGCATCCCTCCCACCCTCTCTTTGTGCTGTGACTGCATCCACACTTATGGAACTCTGCTCTTTGCATTATTGAAATAACTCTAATCACTGGTATTTGCTTTAGACCTTGCACCATATACCATTCCTATGCGACTCTTAGAGTATATCCAGTCTTATCCCCTCCCTATGTATATAGAGATAACTCTAATCACTAGTATATGCAGTAGACCTTTGTACTCTCTACCATTCCTATATGACTCTTAGAGTATATCCATTCATATCCCTTCCCTATGTATATAGGGATAACTCTAATCACTAGTATATGCAGGAGACCTTTGTACCCTACTATTCCTATGTGACTCTTAGAGTATATCCAGTCATATCCCTTCCTATGTATATAGAGATAACTCTAATGACTAGTCTCCTATTTGACTTTTAGAGTATATCCATGTGTATCCCTTCCCTATGTATATAGAGATAACTCTAACGACTAGTCGCCTATGTGACTGTTAGAGTATATCCAGTCGTATCCCTTCCCTATGTATATAGAGATAACTCTAATGACTAGTCTCCTATTTGACTTTTAGAGTATATCCATGTGTATCCCTTCCCTATGTATATAGAGATAACTCTAACGACTAGTCGCCTATGTGACTGTTAGAGTATATCCAGTCGTATCCCTTCCCTATGTATATAGAGATAATTCTAATCACTAGAATATGCAGCAGTCCGCGTTGCTCTCTACCATTCCTATGTGACTTTTAGAGTATATCCAGTCTTACCCCTTCCCTATGTATATAGAGATAACTCTAATCGCTAGTTTATGCAGGAGTCCGCTGTGCTCTCTACTATTCCTATGTGACTCTTAGAGTATATCCATGTGTATCCCCTCCCTAAGTAGATAGAGATATCACTAGTATATGCCTAGAGTTTATCCATGTGTATCTCCTCCTTGTGTGACTGTATCTCTTGTACATTTGCAATTTTTTCTGTTTGTACCTTTTTTATAACGCATGTAATCCTAAGTCCGTATGTTTTCAACTGGTTCTTATGTAAGTCAAAAATTTGCAAATTTTTTTCCTCATGTAACCTTCAGTCCTTATGTTTGCAACTGGGTCCTATGTAAAGCGCTCTGACACCTTCGGGTAAAGTTCGCGCTACATAAAATCGCACAAATAAATAAAAATAAATAAATAAATTTGGCAGTTTGTGCGGTCTCTTGGAGATGCTCTCTTGGGGCGGGAGGCCCCTGCCCTAAGGCATGTATAGTCAGAGCTCACCGGTCCCCCCCACTCCTCTATCTCAAATGAGGTTACTGGGGACAAGGTGGGGTATTGTGCCGATGTAGGATAGCGCGGCGAGTGTAGCCTCCAGTCGGGGGCAGAGGCGACATTGCCGACGGGTGCACGGGTAACTCTCCTTTCGTTTGCTTGCGTTGGATTGTAGGTGGGCCGGCTGGGGCCCTTGATCAGTGAATGTTGCGAGTGGTGCTGTATTAAGGTTTACAATTCACCTGGCCTGCTAGTAGGGTTCACTCTGTAGCCGGCTCTTTTCATGTTTTCCCCACATCATTATTGTCATAATTCCATTTTATGGTGTAGCTGGCAAATCGTGAATGGGTGGGGAAATCAAGCTGCGTGTCTCAGTGTTTTGCAGGGCTCCAAAGCTAAGGGAGGGGCACTTGGTGCGAGTCTGCTGGGGGTGGGGGCTCATCCTTAATTGGTGGTGTGAGCAGAATATGCGTGCAATAAGTACCAAGCACATGCTATCAGTGTATTCTTAAGGGGTGTTTTAGGCCATCGGGTGGCACTGCCCCATTGCTTTGTTTTACATTCGGGCCATGGTTTGTCAACAACTGGGCAGGCTGGGGCCTACCTTACGGCTAGAACGGTTAACTTCGTCGCTGGGGAACCATTTTCGAGTCTCAGCAGGGACGCCCAACATCCTGCGAGTCTGGGCAAATCACGCAATCTCCCAGTGTCTTACAAAATGAATGGGTCTGTTTTAATTAATATTATACCCGGGTTTCAGGGCCAAAGTTTGCACGGTATGATATTCCACTGAAATTAGTAAGCGCTATATAAATGCAATTATAATACAATACAATTGCTGTTTTAATTAATATTATAACCAGGTTTCAGGGCTGGAGTTTGCACGTTCTTTCACCTCTCCCAGAGTAGCCTGTTCTTTGCTTCACTGGTGTGCATCTGCGTTGCTGTATTTTGGGGTTATCGGTATTTGGCAGGCTTTCTGTTGAAGTTGCTCCTGGGTTATTTTCTGGATGTTGTTGGTGTTTCTTGGTCGTTTCTTATCTGTAGTTGGGTCCAGTTTCTTTGCTGGTATTTGCTCCCATTTCTTTGCCCTAGTTTCCTGACACTATTAGCCTGGACTACTGGCTAATACATGACACTGTTTCTTGGGAGTTGGTTTGCCAGGGAATTCAAGAGGAGGTGCGAACAGGCCTGCTGTGCGGTAATGTAATAGGCCCAGGGAGGGCTTATTCCTAGTGGTGTCGATGGTGGACCACGTGCAGCATGTGCGCACTGGAGCAACACTACGATAAAGTTGTAGTGGTGGAGTTTGGTGACTGTGATGTAACTTCTAACAAACGCATTATAGATATTTCACAGTCTCATCATTTCAGAACTGAAGCATTTTTCAATATTCTTACAACAAAGCCAGAAATGTTGCTTATTTACCTATGCAACTGTCAACCATTGACAATGGCAATAATCATGGCTGGCGATAGGTCCAATGTTACAGGTTGTTTAAATAGATGGATACAAGGACAGAAGAGCCAGAACTATGTGGCACACTATGCCAAGAAAGGATTTCAGCTTAAATGTTTTAATCCAATGCCTAAAATAGAGCCTCAATGTCCAGGCCAGAATCATTAGGCCACCGGGTGGCTCGACTAAGTACTTTTAAGCGTACAGATGGCACATGTGACAATGGTGCAGGATAATTATTCATTTTCGGTCCACCTCGTGACAGCCAGATGGGGGACGACTCGTACTTAGATGAACATACTTGTTTTAATCAATACTTTGTTTCAGTTAGAAGGGATGATTGACCTATTTCTGACATGCCCTTGACCATTATTTATTGACTTGAAACTGGGTCATGGCCAGCTTGTTTAAACTGGGTCGGACGAGTTGCCTAACAGCCTATATCCAGCATCGACAGTTCGGATGACTCGGGGAGCAAGGGATGCTTGGCCTGCTTGCATGGGCAGGTGATTTCTTCACGGGTTTAGCCTTGCATGCTACCCTGCGTTTGGTTTAACTGACTAGGTTGATGCAATGGAATTGCTGTAGGCATGCACCGAGAGATGGGATTTTCGACACTATGCAACACCATAAAGTTAACCGGGTTTAGTAATCAGGCCAAGGAGTGGCTGGGTTACTCTCGGGTGCTGGAGATGGTCAGTTGGTTGGCATGCCTTTCTAGATGTTTGTTACAAGCTCGCATGTTTTGTGGTTCCGCTCGCCGATGGCAACATCTTTAATAAAACAGCTGGACGGACTTGTTCCTTAATGAAGATAACAGAGCAACATCACTGTGGCCAGATGGGCCCAGCGCGAAAGGCTTAAAGAGTTTTCACAGTCTGGGTCAGGTTTTGTGATCAGGACAGGTGGAACGACTGGTTCCAGACCTTTTCTTGAATTTTAAGTAACACCATGGTTGAGTGACATTAAAGAGCGCTGAAGTTAACAGCTCCTTTTCCCGTATATGCAAAAGGACTGCAGAGGATGGGAAAATTGGAGCTGAACCTATCAGTGGTAGGTAAATTCTGTTAGATTCACGGGGGTATTATGAGGCTTCTGAAACTGGTGTTTACGAAACCCAAAGGGAGCATGGGTGATTAGTTGGCAGTAGGTCCACGGCAATCCACCAGTCCGCCTCTAGCATGGGTAGTAACTGGGCTGCATCCATGACCTGCAGCTCTGAGGCAAGGTCTTTTGCACATGGTGTTGGGGGTCCTGTCCAAGTCAAGGGTTCAAGCCCCAGAAATAAGGGCAAGGGCACCTTTCATGGATCACCTGACTGCATCACATTCGCCAAAATTCCACGCATCAAGCTTGGGATACAATTTCACCTGTCTATTGAGCTGCATGTGGCTGTTCTTTTGGGGGGCTCCAGGACAGACTGTATCACATTGGCATAGAGTGTTAAAGTCCCTATGGGCATAGTAGAGGCACATGTGTCCTCCATTTTCCTACTCTTCCAGGTTCCAGTAAAGGTGCCATATGGCTTCATGCTTTAAATCTGGAGGTTTCTCAGGAAATGCGACACGTTTATGTTTCAATTGGCCAGAATAGAGATCAGAATGGCCATTTTCTGCAGCATGTGTCCCATAAAGTTGGTTAAAACAATAATTCTGGTTCTTCGAAGGCAGGTATTAGTCCCCCCACCCACCTCAAGATCACCCAGACTCCGATTAATGGAATAAAATGTATTTTCAACAGGCCTGGGCAAACAAATGTAATGCATTTATTTGCTGCTTTAGCCAGCTGACATCATTGAGAGTTTCAGAGGCTGAGGAGTTGTACCCCCATGCAATATGTTCCCAGTTCAGGAGCAGAGGGAAGCAGATTTTGGGGCAGATTAGCATACCTCAAAGGGATATCTGTGGGTTTAATGTATGTGTATCTCTGGTTTTTTGGCTGTGTAGATCCATTCTCATTTGGACACTGCCAGTGTCTTCTGTTCTGCAGCCGCCCCACCTCTGAGACATTTAGAGGCATGTCCATGGTAAATTTTGCGCTTATTAAGATTCTCATGACCAAAGCGGTTTGTTGTATCTTTTCAAGGGGAAGAGATATATGTTAGGTACCTAATTGCTTACAACATAGCACATTAAGGTGGGCGGTGTAAACATTTTAAGTTGTAACTGGTAGATTCCCTCATTAATATCAGCAACTGCTCACATTGGGCGGTGTAAAATGTCATGTTGCACCCGGGAGATTCCTCCATTAATGTCAGCAACTGCTCACATTGCTAGCAGTTAAGCAGCCTGGGAAGTCTGGGGGCAAACCCCACAGATTAAACTGAACAGGCTAAAATCCTGTAAGAAAGGAGGGATTCATGGCAAGTACATGAGGACACCCGTGCTTAATGTCACACATTTCTAAGCTCATCGGATAGTTAAGCCTTTACATATCATAGTAGGATAGTAACCAACGTGAAACAGGCTATTGGGTATGCCTTGCCACTTACGAATTGCAGCCGCTATAAAGCATAAATGCTAAAACTCTGACTGGGGTACGTTTAGTTCAAAAACCCTCTTCTCCAAGCTGCAGTGTGTCATGTTGTTGCCAGGTGTCTTTGAGTGACAGGCATGTGCATTAACCACATGCGCGCGGCGGGTTTTCCCGCTGCGCACTGAAGTTTTTAAAACCCCGCGGTTCATGACGAGCTCAGCTCGTCATGAGCGCACGACAGGTAAACCTCATGACGAGCTGAGCTCGTCATGAGCGCAGAAGGGGTTAAGAAAGCTGTATTCAGTACAGAGGTTACTTGCAGTGAGGCAGGGGGGGGTCCCAGCGAACCCACAGAAGGTGGGTTGCAGCAAAACATGAAACTGGGAATCTTAGATTCCAACATTATCATTGGTTTAATAATACGCAAGACTCTCTGGCTTGCGGGGTAAAAATGTTCCAACATGAATCACAAGGTGACTAGAAGGTAAGCCGAAGTCGTCTTTAATTTTGTGGAGGGCAATCAATTCCGGGGATAACGAAGTGAACTAGGTCTTTAGCTGGATTAAGCACCATGGGTCACAGATGGTTAGCAAGTAGTGTGTATCTGTGACCGGACTGAAGTTAACCAAGCCTGGTGGGCTGCGTAAGTTGTCACTCCAAAAAGGGTGCGGTGACTGCAATAGAGTGCACAATACTAACATTCCCTCAAACCAGATTTGACACCATTAATGTGTTTGCCATGGTTTAGCAATCAAAAATGTCTGTGCACGTCTGGTCAAATTCAGCAAGGTATGTGCACTCTGGAACCGAGGGCATGTGACAGGTTACTTCAGTTAAGCAAAATATTCCCTGCCCTGATAGCCACAGTAGCTAGGATGGTTGTGGAAGCTGTCATCTAACAAGTGTGCTGCTGTCCCAAAAGTTGGGGAAACAAGGTGTTAAAGCACAAAAAGGCTACAAGGTATTAAGAACATCTGGCATGTCCATTATTCAACAAATGGCAGGTATCAGTTAATAGAACACAGCATGCATTCAAATTTGAAAGGAGCAGGAAAATATTCACTGCTGGTGCGGTACACGGTTATCAGTTTAAACCCCCATTTTAGGAATGATCATGTATGGGGGTAAAAAAGGGCTTAGTCAACCCTAAATGTAAGGCACATATTGCACGCAGTGCACAATGGATTAATTCAGACATAACCATGGTTACGAAGAGCAGTAGTCTTGCATTCCCGTTTGGGTAAGAATTCTGGCCGATGTGGTATTCCTATACAGGAGTACCACTGACCAAGTAATGACCATTTTACTCATACATTCTTTAAAGGAATATTAAACTGCAGCAAGGGTGTTTTACTTTATCTGGAGTTTAATTTTACAGCATACTAAGAACAGTGGTAATTATTTTTTTATCAATCTCTTTTATTTCAAACACATTTTTGTCTCTAATGGTATAGGAGAGGTGTTTAATAATTGTGATAGTTAATAACTTTTGCTTCACAAACCTTCACTGTTACACCTCCACAACCAATCCTAGCGGTACCAGGAGAACCACCATTGAAGTGGAAGGAATGGCAAGAATACTTACTAAATTATATTGACACCATAGAGGATTACGATTTGTCTGTTGGGAACAAGAAGATATTATTACAGTCTCTAGGACCTCCAGGTTCAAAAGTGTCTAGCAACATGGAAAAAAAACCTTGATGGCCAGACAAAGGAGATGTTTTTACAAATGCATTGTTAGACTTGGATAATTATTATTTGCCAGTCGTTTGTATTGCAATTGACATGTACAAATTCTTTCAGCGAAAACAGGCGAAATCCGAAGCAGTTAAATATTATATAGCGCTGTTAAAGCAATTAGCAATTAATTGCAGGTTTGGTCCACTACATGATGAGAAGATAAGAGACCAGCGCATAATGCATGTGAATAGTGGACATGTTCTATAAAGATTGTGGGCACATGGGGATACTACTTTGAGTGAGGTAGTAACATTGGTAAAGAAGACTTATGTGTCCAGTAGATGTGCCAATGTAGCCCTAGATAACACTTTGACAAAAACATCTAGTGAGTTGGTAGCAAAGATTAAAATGGGAAAAAGATGAACGCACAAGGAAATGAAGAATAATATTCCAAGGGTGGATTAAATAATAAGACTAAAGGAGCTAATAAGGGAAGCAATAGTAAGGATAGAGCAAGTTCTTATCTATCTAGAAATAAAAATCCAGTTAAGAGATTCTATAGGTATGGGAGTAGTGAACACCTGGCGTTCAGCAAGTGGTGTCTGGCAATCAATCAAAAGTGTTCCACTTGTGGGATCAAAGGACACTTTTCCAAGGTGTATAGAAGGAAGGGCAAGGATGGAAGGGTAAAGATTGTGTATGATAATAGTAGCTTGGATTCAGAACACACAACAGAAGAAAGAATGGAAAGCTAAAGGAGGGATTGTGTATTAAGTATAGAAGGAAAGAAAAAAAACAGAGTGGAAATCATAGGCAGCCTGACTAAAACAAGTAGGAATAAACCTGTCTGCAAGATCAAGTTAGGAGGGGATCCTGTTTTGATAGTAGCAGTTTCAGGCTCCCCATATACATTAGTGGATTGGGAGTTGTGGGAAGGTAAATTTAAAGAAGTGCTAGGTCCTCATCTTCTCAGAACAGATATCACTCCTGAAAGTTTCCCGGGTGAACCGATACCCATGGTGGGATACAGAGAGGTGAAATTTGAATTTAAAAATAGTAAGAAGTGGGGGAAGTTGTATGTTGCTAAAGAAAGACAATCAGTATTGGGATGGATAGATCAGAGAGTATTGAACATCATCCGCAACCCCAATAATGAAGAACAGGTGTTGGTGATGGAGGAATAAGAGAGGATGGAAAATATCTGGAAAATGGAGTTCCGGAAGGGTTCTCTGGGAAAGCGGGACTGTTGAAACAATTTGTGCACAAGATCATTCTAAAAGAAGATGCTAGACCAAAGGTTCACAGAATGAAGAACTTACAGTGCAGCAGTGTGAGGGAGGAAGTGAATGTGGAGGTGGAAAGGTTCTTGAATGCTGGAATAGTTGAGAGGGTGGAGGCATCAGAATGGAATGCCCCATTGCGTGGCAAGAAAACACAATGGGAAAATACGTCTATGTGTGGACCTGAGACACCTCAATGAGAACATTGTGGGGGAAAGGTTTCCCCTTCCAAAAGTAGATGAGATGTTAGCCATGATAAGAGGGATGAAGTGGTTTTCGACTGTTGACTTGACATCAGTGTACCATCAGGTCAAGTTGCACCAGGAGAGTAAAAATCTCACCACATTTATTACGCCTTCAGGGGGTTAATGATTTGTAAAGATGCCGTTTAGCTTAACTTCGGCAGCCGCAGTATTCCAGAAACGTATGCATGAGCTCTTCAAGGGAGAAAAGGGGGTACTGTTCTTCCAGGACAATATCCTTGTTATTGGCAAGGATGGGCCTGAACATGATATTCGCCTGAGAATAGTGATTTCCACATTGAAGAGGAATGGGCTGTCTCCTGAATTCGAAAAGTGTAGATTTAAGGTACAAACTCTTAATTATTTGGCCATGAAGTGCGCGATTTGGGTATAAGACCTAAAAAGGATCTGTTGAAAGCCATCCAGGATGCTCCAGAACCTGAGAGTAAGGCAGAACTTTGGTCATTTATTGGCCTGATAGAATTTGATGCTAAAGTTGTGAGTTGTTTCTCAGAAAGAATCTATAGGATGAGACATCTTTTAAAGAATAAAGTTACATTTGAGTGGTCGGAGGAACTAAAGGGGGAGTTTACCTCCATAAAAGATGAGTTATGTAAGGCAAATCCATTGCATGGGTTTGACCCATATCTGAACTATATCACGACTATTGACGCACGTAAGACAATAATCGGTCGAATCAACACAGACTCTGCCACATCATGCAGCCTATCTGTTAAAGAATTGTTGAAGTTCCAAACTACTCCCATAATAATGGAAATGTACAATTTATTTTTTCCTCCATCTATATCATGCAACCTGAAGCACCCAACAGTAAAGATGAACTAAATGCCTATTACTATCAACACGAAAGGACTCTACTAGTGTGTGGACTCACACATACATTAAAAGTATCCATGGGGGGGCGTGGCCAAGATGGCGGCTCGGTAGGACGTATTATTCTGTCCTTCCGGCCTCGCCTTTCAGTTGCCTTGTTTTATGCCCATTCGCGGCCTCCAAATTCATTCTGGGGGAAGCGGAGATCGGTGGGGAGCGCCACAGAGCTAAAGTGGGCCCCTTTGCCACCCCGATGAACTGGCCCTGTTTGCTGCCGACCGAAACAGGACCAGTCCGGAGGTGGAGCACATTGGGGACGGATCGCCAGCAGACTCCAGCGCGACTTGTGACGCTTTTGAGCTGCGGCGACGGTCTGACCCCTCATCAATGGACTACTGCACAGCTCTCCCCGGCAGCTGCAGTGAGTAAGGCCATGCGGCCTACCTACTTGGGGCCTCCCTGATTGACGCACGTGGTACATAGCTGCTTGGGTTGCGGGTGGTGCAGGGCAAATCTGCATATCTCCTCTAAGACTTTAAGCACATGGGGCCTCCTGATATGGAATATTGATGAGCGTAGCGGTTTGTGGGCCTAGCTGGTCGTCTTGGGTCTTCTCCCGCAGCAGCTGGTCATGATTGCGCTTCAGATCTTGAAAAGAGAAAGGGTGGCTCGGAATCAGCAAAGTGATACACGAGACGGGAGCAGGGCCTCGATACACTCCTGCCCCTACGGTGAGGGATTACGCAGTTTGCAGTGCCCGGCTCGGCAACAACTGCGACAGCCCTACAGTGGCGCCACATACCAGGAAATCATGGCTTTAGCATACGCCTGCCTCAAAGCAAGTGAGTTTGCGATTTGAAATGCCCAGTAGCGATACTAATTACAGAAATCTATAGGCTCCACTAGGCCCCACTGCTGTGGACTCTCTACAGAAGCATAGGCGTGCCTGGTATTGCACCATGTCTTCTGCTCATGCCAGGAAAGAAAAGTCCCTTAAAGACTTACTTCTTAAACAAACTGGCGGCCCTGACACTGCAAGCTCCGCTTGTGGAGACGCAAATCAACTAGAGGCGGTTGAGGGAGAAGATAGCCCCGCCACGAAAGCCTTTATGATGGTGTAGTGTAGTTCCTATTATCCCAATAGGCTCTGCGCATTGGAATAATACCTTCAATAGTATAGGCCTAGACCAGACGTTAACTAGGTCTACTACTGTCGATATTAGACTTAAAGTTTTGGGTTTGCCAGCTAGCTCAGAGTTCACTAGAAACTTTCTCGAATGTTCAGGAAGGAATTAACTTCCCTGATTAGACAAGAAGGGATTTAGTTTCTGACAACCATAGAACATGACAACTTTGCTCTCCCCTAATCAAGAGTGTATCTCGAGAGTCGTGTGAACAAAAGGCAATTTATTTTACTCAGTCAGTACGTGCATTCTTAGTCTCATCAGATTGTAGAGAAAAGGAAGAGACGGGCGTGTTCAATAAAAGATGTTATTTATTGATCAGTCTCTTTTCTCATACAAGAGAAATGGATCGATATTATTGCAATACTTATCGTTAAGTAAAGTGCATACATTAAAAGCAGAAGTATAAAATAATACTGTAAAAACATTGATATGGTTTCTAAGCCATATGAAGGTTTAAAATGAATAAAATATATTACATACACATATACATTTGACTAAACGTACTCAACTGGTGTTTCTAGATACGCCTACCCCGTGTACCTGACCTAAGCCTAATACGTGGGCGGGAATAGAAAGTTACAGTTTAAGTTAAGTTTGTTTTGCCAAGTGACTGACTAAAGAATTCTCTGTGAGGGGTTATTCAGTTCTGTACCTGGAAGTTAGGATGAATGAGGGATGGTATCTCTCTTCTCTGCTCTCGATATTCCAGGCTGCCTGCGAGGGCTACCCGGAAACGCCGGTGCTGGATTTCTCGGCAGGAGAAAGCAGCGCGTCTCGTTCTCAGCGCGTCAGGAAGGCGGGGCTGCGCCAACGGGGTCTGCTCTGCTCTGGGCTTCGGCAAGTATGGCTGCTCCGTCTCGACACCAACGCGTGTGTTTGCATAGGGCAATATCGGTAATATTTATACCTTTAAGGTGCCGAGATTGACGTAAGGATGGACATAGATACGTCAATAAGGATGTCATACGACCAGGTCGTTAGCACATTCTTTTGCTGAAGTTCTTGGTGAAATCAAAACAATGGCCGCAGGGTTTTTCCCAGGTTGTCATAGGTTTGATTTGTTATGAGAACTCCGTATGCCTTATCAGGGGCTGGAGGAATATCGCTTGTCTAATTAGATCGCAAGCGTTATGACCTAATCAGATAACACGTTCCTGTGCCGTAGTGTGGCTTCGTCAGATAACGGTATCTGCATCATGGGGGTTTGCTGCCTCATGGGCTGACTGCTAGTTAACTTGTTGGTTTGTTAACCAGAATAGGGTCAGGAATAGGGGGATCGATTCAGAACCTATAGGAATACATCACACCCACTCCACGCTAACTATGGTCATATTTGCTAATCTATGCATAGTAAAACATAGTACAATATATTATAGAGTATTGTGTATACCTTACCACCCCAAAATACATAAATGCATTTTGAAATTTTCAAATATACGGAAGAAATGCAGTCATATGTATATTATGCGCTCAAGCTGTAGAATAATGCTAAAGTAATAACGCATTTGTATACATTATCGCTATTTGGTATATGAGAATTACACATGAAATGGCTCTTAATACAGAAAAAAGTTCGAGACCATTTCATCACAGAATATAATAACAATGAACATACCAGCGGGCAGCTAATGTCTATAAGCTGTCTAAAAATAGAAATCTTAGTTCTCTAGGAATAGGTTCTTACTTTAAGCAGAAGATAAGTGTCCCGAAAAATTGTAAAAAATAATTTGGGGCTGCTGAAAAAATTGCTGTCCGTGAACTGGAGGGAAAATTGTTCATGTGACTTTATTATTAAAGCTGAAGGCCAAATTCAGGGAACGCCGTGTACGAGTTTGTTCAAAAGTCCCTATTTCTGTTCTGGTGAGAACATCATATCATTTAGGCTTTCGAAAAAGTTGTCAACAGCTTCCTGGGAGAGTTCCACTAACTCGTAAATAGGTGTAACCATGCATTCATGCGCATGATTGTCTCCATTGACATTCTGATTTGGATTGCTGACAGAAGGTCGTACCTGATCGATGCTGCTTTCATCTTGTACTTCACTACCCCTTAATCGTAGTGGTGAAGCTTCCACGAATGCCGTCATCAGGATTGGTAGCCTTTGAGGGCAGCACAAAGCACGAGCCTTGATCGGACTCAACAATGTTTCTGCATCCATTGGCGCATCCGATTGTAGCGTCAGACAGGTGTCTAACACGCATTCTTCTCCGCATAGCAGGCACCTTAATACAGGTAAAACACATCGTTGCCACATAGGTCGAAAGGATAGAAACCAAGTCATGTTCAGGTCTCTAAGCCGGGATAGTCCCAGGATTCTTGATATCCGGTCCCGGTATCCAATGGCTAGGATTGTTTCTTCCCTTGTCGCAGGTGTTTTGTCTGTGACATGGTTTGCCATAACGAAAAATAAGGACTAGGAATAGGATTCCTGCAATCAGTCCTAAAATGAGGGGAAGTCCGCCAAAAATCGAATGGACGAAGTCTGGAAAAATACCCAGTATGGCTTTGAATGGTGTTAACGCCATCGAAAATACTGTCTTAAATACTTGTGAGACCCCACTGGTATCAGAAATATTTAAGATTTCATTCAGGATTTCTGCGAAATGTATGGGGGAATTAGTTGATAACAATGAATGTATCTCTGCAGTCGTCCTTGCGACTTGTAGATCATATGTTTCTTTTGATGACGTGAGCCTGGTCGGCGTCTGAAGAAGCACTGTTTTCATTCTGCTTAAAGTATCTATTCGAATAGAAGTAATTTTCAAGTTGGGCCATGCCCTTGCCTCCCTGTCTGGAAAGGAGCTGGGGAACAATGAGTGTCCACAGCACTTGACCTTCGCAGTCGTAGTTACGAGATAAGGAGTCCCGGGCATAAGACTACAACATCTGCGATCTACAATTAGAATGTAACTCCCATTATAGAGTCTTTGAAAGAATGGTTCTATCTCTGTTGCAGGTGCGCCTTGCTGGTGACATGAAAGGTTATTTGAGTTCCCTTCACAGGCTCCGTGCAAACTAATTCCGTTACACAGAAGTGTACCGCTTAGTGACATTGCACAATTATTGCCACTAAGAAATACTTTCTGTCCTTTATTACTGACACATGCATGTGAATAGGGCAGGTCCCATGTTGTTTTAATGTACCCCTTTCCCAATTTCTCGTACATGCCAGCCTGTATATATTTTTGGCAGTATTGAAACCTGAAGGTTGAAATTGGAATATTTATTATCCCATGTATTATCCATTCACTGACAGGTCGTTCTGACATTGTCACTGGTAATCTCTCAATTTTCTCAATGCTCAGGATTGTATAATCAGCTCCCTTTTGGGCCATACTGATTTGTCTATCAGTAAGGTTAAAGATATAGAATAGTGACGTTGTGTTGATTAAACGCCAAGGCACATAGCCTGAACGCAGATTTTGTAACGTCCAGCCAAGCTGTACAATAGAACGCAATTGGGACTGACCGTGTTGTAATAACAGTAAGTCTTGCGATAATATGTTGATTGCTGAAGACACAATGCTGTCCAAAGAAAAAATTCTGGAGGACAGAGTCATTAACCCATTGTCCACTACAGAAAGTGATTTTTCCAAATTAATACGGCCAATTTCCCGTATTCTCTCTGCTGTTTCAATTTGAGTAACCTTCCAGGCCTCATTGTATGCTGCATATACTGAGGCTGCTATGAAACGCTTTTGACGCTGTTTGCATGGTCCCATAGTGAAATCACGCAAGTCAGCACCATCAGTAAGTAAAGTTAGGTGTTGCTTAATTTCTGCCAGTGTGGAAGTTTGTAGCCATTGAAGGCATAATTTGCCCACACTGTAGCTGGTTATTATCCCTGGGTGATGTCTTTGAGGATATCTAGGGTCTGGCCTGGTCATTTTGAACCCCTGTGTTTTGTTCAGGAATCTGTCTTGACAGTTATTAGTATCTGTGGGCCAGATCAACCATTGTTTCCAATCTGGATGTGTTCTGTTTTGGTTTAATACATAATTTACGTCTTTCTCTTCTTCTGTAGAACTATTGCTGTTCATTGTTGGTTTTGGAATAGACGGTTTATTTAAGTCTTTGATTTTGGCTAGGCCAAGACAGGTGGTTTGTTGAACAGTGTCATTTAAAAATATAATTTGTTCTGGGATCATGCAGGCTCTAAACAAAGATTCTATACCCTGTACTTGCCATTCTTTTGTGCCCCAAACACTTTTCAATTCAACATTTTTGTCCCAATAATCAAAACCAAAAGTATTCATTTGTTCAAAGAATGAGTCTGAATATATCAATTTCGTGTTGGTTATCATGGTCTTCATCCCTGTCTTATTTGACAATTTGAAATAAAATGTTTCAGCATTACTTATGTTAAAACCTGAAAAATATGAATATTTGTCGTAAACGGTTCTTGAGCTTCCTTTTGGAGGGGTTGCACAATGTTCCCATTGATTATAATTTAAAACATTTCTAGATTGTGCAGATCTATGTAGAAAATGGTTACCATAGTGGTTATAACAGTACATACTATCATAATTTGTAGAACCCTGCAAATAATCATGTTTGGTAAATTTAGCAGACATTACTAAGTCAGACATCATATTATTAATGCTTTCGAAGTCCCAATCATCAGCAAATGAGCTTGGTTTTACAAAGTCACTCAATGAGATTTTAATTTGGTGTGGATATTTCAGGATTTCGACCGGACCATAAATTTCATAGTCAGTGTTATCCCATGCTACCCCACCCGGTATAGGATTGGCTGTGAAGTTGGCTGAAGAAAGTTCTCTTTTCTCGACGTGTGAAGATGTGTGTGGTTTGAGGATCAAGTTGATTTTCTGACTTGCTGTGTCCATTTTAGCATATTTTCCCTCAATGAAGCGTCCCAAAGTTAGTACCATGATGAGCCAAAGTATGAGGATAAATGCACCAAAACCCACCCAAAATTCAAGCCATGGAGAAACCAGATATGTTTCTTTCAGTTGTTTCAAAAGTTCTTTAGCTTTATCTTTAAAGGTTTTTGATGATGGCTGTGTCTTTGATTCACTGAAGCCTTCAGAGGAATCATCGAAGTTTATGAAGTAGCCGGATGCAGTTCTGTCAATTGTTCCAATTGGTTCAGGATTACTGTTTCTTGCATTTGCACTTGGTACTTCATTATAGATTGGTGTGTCTCTGCTAAATGTTTTTATTTGGGTTTTCAGAGGTCTAAGTTCCATTGCATTGTTGCATAGTCCTTGTTGTTCTTCTCTAGGCGTTTCGAATGTAATGAGCCTCTTAGTTAGGACCTCTGTATTGGTAGCAAACTTTGGTGTTCTGCTACTTATTGGGAGTCCACTTGGCCTACTATTTGTTATCGGCCACATGATTGTGGTTTTACCAGGTCGATGGATACAACTCGGTTCTCCTTTTTACCAGCAAGCGGCGGTAGTACAACTGATCTTGTCCCGTTGACAGACAAGACAGGAACTGCTTTTCTGTAAGAAGGCCCAAATTCCTTCTTTACCGCGATCTTTTCTCTGACCAGATCCCCGACTTTTGGAATCCAGACAGGTCTTGCTGGGACAGGTGGTGGTTCTTCAGTGGTTGTTGGCTGTTGTTTCAACTTTATGTTGCTCAGGTCTTTTCTTGTTTTGTTTAAGTCCTGCAAAATAGCCAAACGGTCTTTGATATCAAAGCTTTTTTCTTTTACCACTGAAGTCTGACTATCAAGGTCAGAGATCAACATCCTAGTTCCAAATAATAATTCGTACGGACTGAATCCCTTCAGAGAATTTCTTGGCAAGTTATTTAGACTACGTTGGACACTTATTAGATGTTTGACCCACCCAGCTCCCGAACCTAATATCCTTTCCGTTATAGATTGCTTTATGCCTTGGTTTTTTCTTTACACCATCCCGTATCCCTCAGGAAGGAAGTGAGAAGATTCCCGCTGTGCTATGCTCATTTGGCCATGTGTCCCCTCAGGCTGGAGGGCTAGAGTGAAAACAATGGTCAAACGTAGCATGCTCTTAGCGTATATGCCATTTAGACTCGCAAATCTTTGTATAACAGTCCAGACGTCAGCCGAGTGCTGGTGGTCTACATTATAAGTGGAAACTAGCCTGTATATGTTAATCGCAAGCCTTGCTTTTTACTCTTGATTTTTTCTGGAGTAAAACGACGAGGTATTAAGCTGTTTCTCTCCCCACTGCGATCTCTGTTGCAGTTTGGGCAGTTTTTTACAAACATGGTGTGATGCAGGCTCATGCCTGGCCACCAGTACCGTGATTGTAATTCTTCCAGAGAATCTTTTAGTTTGAGGTGTCCGAGACCCTCGCCCATATGTGCGTCTGCGATTAACAAGTTTCTCCTGTCCATGTTTGGAATCACTCTATCCCCCACTCCAGGGATTCGAGCAAAAGGGACGGAGTTTGCATCGATTATGTATGTATAATTGAGTGGATAGTTGATCGGTAGCGCTGAGCAGTCGCCTTTTAATGACGTTTTCACCGCCAGCACTGTTTCACCGTCAATGTATTTTAATGTACGCTTTTTTCAAACTACGGGAGCCGATTTAGTTGCTACCGCTGTGGCTGTGTCAGCCAATGAATTCCCTGCAACGTGAACGCCATCACGCTGATGACTCAGTGAGTGTGTCACGTGAGTCTTTGGTAGTTCTTTTTGTAAAAGAGCTATTTGTTCCCAGAGCAGTTTCTGCTTTATTGTTGCATCTGTGTCATCTTTGTAACCGTTTTGAATCCATGTCTGCAAATCGTTGTTATATGATTTGACGCAGTAATATGAATCTGACACTATAAGTGTCGGGAATTCGCGATCCGCATTATCTAGCGCCATTTTCAATGCTAATATTTCAGTTTGTTGTTCTGAATTAGTTTCTACTGAGTGTGTTTTTGTTAATAGAGGTCTTAGTTTACCTCCGCGCCACACTTCTTTTGTAATCCCACATGTGGGGTTGTATGCTTGTTCTCCCCAAATGGGGGGTTGAGCATGTCCGTCTGTATAAATTACACAGGCATAATGTCGTAAAGGCAGAATATCGATTGGCAGAGGGAATGTTCTTTCATATTCTAGATTTTTTAATTCCTCTAGTTCTGGATCAAAGTAGTAGTATACTTTGTCCGTTGTGATTGAATTCACCCATTGTATCCATTCCGGATCCAATGTTGTTGTTGGTAAATTACACGGCGTTGTTAATGCCTCAAAGGCTGATTCAGCTGTTCTGACAGTGATTTGTCTACCGTCCGCTTGATCTTTTTCTCTAGCTATTGTGGTTTGAACTGCATGAACAATTTTTTCTTTAATGCTGAATTTCTGTTCAGCTTCTGTGTACAAGTGTGATTTGAATGCAATTGGTACCTTTCCTCCCTCATTAGAGGTCAGGTATGTGAATCCGCATCTCCCTGGGATGACTCGGATCACAAGATTGCGTGTGTTATCACGTGTTTCTAATTTTTGTTTTAATTAGCATGTCTGTTTGTAAGGATCTCAATATTTCTGTGTGTATTTGAGTCCAATTAGATCTTTTAAAATCTGGTTTTATTAGATCATAAAGGGGTTTGACCCTTTCTGCGTAATTTGCAATAAATGTTCTTCCGAAATTTAGGAAGCCTAGAATTGACTGTAGGTTTTTTAGTGTTCTAGGTGCTTGGAGTACGGCACATTTTTCTAGAAAATTGTCAGCCAGGCTTTTGCCTTCACTTGATAATTCATATCCTAAGAACAGGACTGTCAGATGGGCAATTCTGGATTTTTTAAAGTTGAATTTGTAACCCTCTGCTGCGAACCCAAGTATTATGGTGTTCACTCTCTTCAAGTGAGTCTCCAAGTCATCATCTGTTAAGTATATGTCGTCGACATATGATAATGCTTCGTCGTCATATATTTGTAGTAATTCTGTTACTCTCGCTGAGAATACTCTCGGGCTGTTCTTGTACCCCTGGGCTAACCGACAGAATTGTTTTTGAGTACCATTTATTGAGAACGCAGACAAATATCTGCTCTCTGGTGCTATGTTTTGACAAAAGAATCCATTAGAGATGTCTAAGGTTGTTTTGTATTTTTTGCGCACTATGTTATTCATTAGTGCAGCACTATGTGAGTTTTGTACTGCAAAAGTTTTGCAACATGAGTTAAGGTGTCGGTAATCCAAAACTAGACGGTATGAATTGTCTGGTTTGGAGACCGGAAACAAAGGGTTGTTCATTTGTGAGGTGCAAGTTTCAATCACCCCCTGGTATTCTAGCTGATCTAGAATTTCTTTTACCTGTTTTTTAGCTTCTTGCTTAATTGGGTACTGCCTTTGAGCAGTTGGTTGTTATTTTAACTGGATTTTGTGAGGAGGAGAGTCCTCATCCCATCGTACGTGATTTTTATATAAAGCAGGAGCTAGAGCTACTGCCCACTTTCTAGCAAGTGTGTATTTTTTATGAATTGGGATGTGATTTGAGAAGGCAGGCATAATTACTTCTTCGCCATGAGGGCACTCCCTGACAAATTCTGGTGGCCAGTCTTTTTCAGCTAGAAGGATGTCATAGCCCCTGGAGAGATTATCCCAAAATAGTCCCCTTATTTTTCTAGTCTTATCTCCCTCTATACGTAATGTTATTTCGTATATTTTGTGAGGTTTGCTAACTCTGGTGTCTGCAGTTTCCACTTGAAGATATTCATTCGTGTCCACTGTCTCCAGATGATTCATAAGGACTTTGCGAGCTATGCTCACTTCTGCTGCGCTGTCTAGCATTGTCTGAGCCCATTCTCCGTTTTTCAGTTGTGTCCTCAGTATTCTCGGCATTGTTAACTATCTTGATACTGGCTACCTTCTTTTTTGGAAATTGTAATTTCTTTTTTAGCTGAGCAGGTTCCTTGTCTTTGGACTTGGCGTGCTCTTCTCTTTGTTCTGATCGTCCTCTTCTTTCCGATTTCTGCGAGGAAGTCTGAAAAGATTGAGAGGGACGTGTATCAATGTCTTGATATCTATCAGGCTTTTTTATATTATCCCTATTTCTAAGGTTATATCTTTTCCCAGAGGGGTCACTCTGGGGTGACCTGTGTCTTTGGGTCGGAGATTTTTCTCTTCGCCTTGGAGACCTGCCTCTGGACTGGAATTTCTTTTCTTTAGGATTGGATTGTTTGTTTCCATCCCAGCTCTTTTTCTGTGATGTTGAATTATTATTAAAAAATATTTTTTCAGGACTTTCAATCAGTTGTGGTTTTACTGGTATTCCACCTAGACTATCTCTACCTAGTTCCTCATAGGATTTTTCTATGATTCTGGCAATTTCAGCTGGTTGGTCTGCTATATCTGTCTCCTTTAACCTCTGGCGGATCGCCACGTTTGCTGCTTCTCCCTTTATGTTGGCTAATAATATAGCTGAGACCTGCTTGAAGTCTTTTAGTAATTTCATACCAAGAGTTAAAGCGGGTTCTGGACCATATTCGTCTTGAATTTGTTTTAGCACATCTGGTATTACCGAAATGGATGGAACACCGTGCGTTTTTGTGGAAATGGAAGCAAAGACTGTACCCCAAGTGTCACAGTCCTCAATGTGTGGTGCGATTCCCATTGGAAGACAGATAGTCAGAATCCTGTGTTTTTCTAACGGGGTGGTGTCAGGAAACACCGCCTCTATTAGGGTTATTTTCTGTGCCAACCAGAATGGTATTTGTTCCCGTTTAGCTGGTACTTTACCTAGGCAGGACTGTATGTTCTGTGGTGTAATTTTATTTGTGTTCCCCTGGTGAGGGGTCAGCTGTGGAATTTTAATTGCTGGCTGAATTGTAGAAGTCCGCATCACATACTGGACTAATTGTCTATGTATTTTTATTAATTGTTTTAGCTGTGTTAAAAGGTTTGCTGCAGACATCCCGTCGATGTCTGGATGTGGTGTGTATCCGGCTAGGACCGGCCACGTTGCTCCTGGTCTACCTAAGGGACCGAGCCTGGTGATGTGATTATTATGTTTTAGGGCGCCATCAAATAAGAGCAGGTGCTCTTGAAATTTGAGTGGTACTTCCACCTCCTCGAAAGGAGTGTACGTTTCAGGAGGTTCCTCTATTTTGTAATAGTGGAAGTACTTTGTTACAGCATTTGCTGCTGGAAAATTTTTCCATGAATAGTATACCTCTGTCTGCCGATATTCGTGTGCCTCAATTACAAATATGACTGTACCACCTCTAGGTGTCAGTCCATTTTCTATAAGTTTTAAGGTTATAGATTTCCTTCTGATGACCGGGATGAGTATTATGTCCTGGTCTGCATCTTGTATAGCAGCATCAGCGGCTGCGAGTTCAGTTGCTAATCTAACTGTCTCTCTTTCTTCATCACTGTCTACCATTTTACTGACAGGATGGTTACTTTGTTTGTTTGCAGATCAGGTTTCTTATGGAAACAAAGATTAGATGCACAATATTCTGGAACAGTATATCCTTCAACGTTGACTATACCAAGAACCATACATAGGAGTTCCCTCCTGCGAGGTCTGGCGGATATTACCTTTCACCCACTCCAGACGTCTTTGGAGTATTATGGGAAAAGGGGTCTGAGTGAGAAAGCACGACTGAGTTACTTTAAATGTCTTACGTTAGTTTTATCGCCCTTTCCAAACGCGTTGGGCGCCATGTAGTGTAGTTCCTATTATCCCAATAGGCTCTGCGCTTTGGAATAATACCTTCAATAGTATAGGCCTAGACCAGACGTTAACTAGGTCTACTACTGTCGATATTAGACTTAAAGTTTTGGGTTTGCCAGCTAGCTCAGAGTTCACTAGAAACGTTCTCGAATGTTCAGGAAGGAATTAACTTCCCTGATTAGACAAGAAGGGATTTAGTTTCTGACAACCATAGAACATGACAACTTTGCTCTCCCCTAATCAAGAGTGTATCTCGAGAGTCGTGTGAACAAAAGGCAATTTATTTTACTCAGTCAGTACGTGCATTCTTAGTCTCATCAGATTGTAGAGAAAAGGAAGAGACGGGCGTGTTCAATAAAAGATGTTATTTATTGATCAGTCTCTTTTCTCATACAAGAGAAATGGATCGATATTATTGCAATACTTATCGTTAAGTAAAGTGCATACATTAAAAGCAGAAGTATAAAATAATACTGTAAAAACATTGATATGGTTTCTAAGCCATATGAAGGTTTAAAATGAATAAAATATATTACATACACATATACATTTGACTAAACGTACTCAACTGGTGTTTCTAGATATGCCTACCCCGTGTACCTGACCTAAGCCTAATACGTGGGCGGGAATAGAAAGTTACAGTTTAAGTTAAGTTTGTTTTGCCAAGTGACTGACTAAAGAATTCTCTGTGAGGGGTTATTCAGTTCTGTACCTGGAAGTTAAGATGAATGAGGGATGGTATCTCTCTTCTCTGCTCTCGATATTCCAGGCTGCCTGCGAGGGCTACCCGGAAACGCCGGTGCTGGATTTCTCGGCAGGAGAAAGCAGCGCGTCTCGTTCTCAGCGCGTCAGGAAGGCGGGGCTGCGCCAGCGGGGTCTGCTCTGCTCTGGGCTTCGGCAAGTATGGCTGCTCCGTCTCGTCACCACCGCGTGTGTTTGCATAGGGCAATATCGGTAATATTTATACCTTTAAGGTGCCGAGATTGACGTAAGGATGGACATAGATACGTCAATAAGGATGTCATACGACCAGGTCGTTAGCACATTCTTTTGCTGAAGTTCTTGGTGAAATCAAAACAATGGCCGCAGGGTTTTTCCCAGGTTGTCATAGGTTTGATTTGTTATGAGAACTCCGTATGCCTTATCAGGGGCTGGAGGAATATCGCTTGTCTAATTAGATCGCAAGCGTTATGACCTAATCAGATAACACGTTCCTGTGCCGTAGTGTGGCTTCGTCAGATAACGGTATCTGCATCATGGGGGTTTGCTGCCTCATGGGCTGACTGCTAGTTAACTTGTTGGTTTGTTAACCAGAATAGGGTCAGGAATAGGGGGATCGATTCAGAACCTATAGGAATACATCACAATGGAACTGTTTGCAGCTATTAAAGAAGATATCGTGGACCTGAAGGGCCAGCTTGCTGCTGATCTTAAGGAAGTCAGGCACGATCTAGATGAAGTAGGAGAACGTGTGGCCACCCTTGAAGAGCATAAGCTCGGACGTGAAGATGAGCTCCACCAGTTGCAACGAGACATGATCCAGCTTATTATTATTATTATTATTTAAGCTTGTAAAGCGCCTGGTTACACTGTGCTAGTGTGTCCCCGCGCTATGGACTGCTGCGTTGAAGCCAAACAACTGCCGATACTGCCCACTCGCACATTCCCTAGCAAAGCCTGGTCCTACTATTTGGGGAACAGGAATGTTTTCAGCTCTTTACGGAACTTGAGCTCTGATTTCTCCAGCCGGAGCTCCAGAGGAAGTTTGTTCCATTTCTGAGCAGCCATGACGCGAAAGGAGTGGCCTACCATTCTAACTCTCCTGAACTTAGGCGCCAACACCATCCCTGTTCCGCTAGATATCAGTTGACGGGCCGGGTGGTATGGCGTAAGCAGGTTATGCAGGTAGGTGGGTCCTTTCCTTTGTAGGATGCGATGGCCAACACATAGTGTTTTGAATGCCACACGTTCCCTAATTGGAAGCCAGTGCAGTGTTCTCAGTGCTCTCTTGGAAGGGGCTCTCTTGGGCAGCATCAGAACCAAGCGGGCCGCTGCGTTTTGCACACGCTGTAGCCTCTGTAAACATTTGGCACTGGCTCCCAGATAAAGGACATTGCCATAGTCCAGCCTTGATGTTATTAACGCGTGGACCATGGACTTTCTCGCTGTCACCGGCAGATAATCCAATGTCTTCCTAAGGACCCGCATCATGCCAAATCATGTGCCTGCCAATCGTTTGGTGTGGTACTCGAATTAGATTTTTCATCGATCCACATCCCTAGGTTCCTCACTAGATTTCTGGGATTGGGTAAAGAGCCCAGAAATGTAGGCCACCATGCCGAGGTCCACACTCATGGAGCCCCACCCACAATCAGGACATCTGTCTTGTTTCCGTTCAATTTAAGACAGTTGTCAGCCATTCACGCCGCCAGTTCCTGCAGACATGACCGGAAGTTGGCAGCTGCCAGCTCCTTCGGCTGGGTCAAGGCCACCACTAGTTGCGTGTCATCTGCATATGACACGACTTCCAACCCGAATTTCCCTATGATCTCGGCCACTGGTGTTATATATAAATTGAAGAGGGTGGGGCTTAGGCTGGACCCCTGGGGCACCCCCTGCTTCAAGCAAATGGGGTTAGATCGAAACGTGCCTTGTGCCACCTGGTAACTCCGGTCCGACAGAAAGGACTCCATCCATTTCCATGCTTTCTCCACCACTCCTCCCCTCTTTAAGCATTGTAACAGCGTATGATGGGCTACCGTGTCAAACGCGGCACTGAGATCCAGCAGGATCAGTGCCGCCGTGTGGCCGTCATCAGCATGTTTTCGCACGGTTTCTGTGGCTAACAACAATGCCGACTCGGTCGAGTGGAGTGCACGGAAGCCTGATTGAGTGGGATGGAGCAGTCTATTGGCCTCAATGTGGGCTGTCAACTGGTTATTGACAGCCTTCTCAGTGATTTTAGCGAAGTATGGCAGGAGTGAGATGGGGCGCAGGTTCTCCATATGCTCCATATTGATATTAGGTTTTTTCTTCAGGGGGAGCACCACGGCCTCCTTCCAAGCTTTAGGAACCCTGCTTTCCTCAAAGGAGAGCTCTAGTAAGTATCTGATATAAGGCTCCAGAGTCTCCACACTCCCTTTCAGTGTTTTAGGTGACGCTGGGTCTTTCGGGGAGCCTGACTTAATACTGCCTGCTATGGTACAAATGACCTCACGAGAAGGAACAGTAAAAATTTTGAGGCAGTCCGTGCTTGTCACAATGGTAGAGATCTCTCCTCCCAGATGGCCTTCTCTAGCCGTAGCCGGGAATGAGGAGTAGATCTTCTCTACCTTTTGTGAGAAGAACTCTGCTATCAAATTGCAGGACTCCTCTGACTCAGTCATAGGAGCCGCAATACTAGAGAGATTAGAGATCTCTTCATAGACTGAAAACAGCTCCTTCGCTGAATTGTCTGCTTCCTCTATCCTGTTACAATAGTAGGATTTACGTGTTTTCCTGATTAAGGCATGGTATTCTCTCAACATACTTTTGTAGGCCGCCCTTTCTTCCTCGAAGAACCCTTTCCTCCATAGCCTCTCCAGACGTTTACAGTCGGCTTTCTTGTCCCGAAGTTCCATCCCAAACCATGGGGCGGACTTGGACTGCCTCCTCGTTGCATTATTCGACCTAGGCGCCGTGCTGTCCAGTGCCTCCGTGATGCGTTTGTCCAGCGCCATACAGGCTGTCTCGATCCCCCACCCTCCTGGGGGCCCACCCTGATTAAGAGCCTTATTTAGTGCCTCTGTAGAGAAGTTTGCCCATTTCCTACTTTTAATCTTTGTTCCCTGCTTACTCTGGGTTGCGATTGTTGGTGTACCTGCCTTAAAAGAGATCAGAAAGTGGTCGGACCATACCACAGGGGTGGGGGGCTCAATGTGTAGCATCTCCCAGTTTGCAAATATCGGGCCCAGGAGATGACCATGGCAGTGGGTGGGCTTCTCCGATTTCAGAGTAAGTTGGAGGGCAGCCAGTGCCTGCCGGATTTCCTGCGCCTCCATATTGCTAGTCTCGTCAAAGTGGAGGTTTAAGTCTCCCAGCAGAAGGAACCTCTCATACCAGAGAGCTGGCTGGATTAAGTTCTCTACCAGACTAGCCGCGAAGCGTGCCCCCGGCCCTTTTGGTCTGTAAACCAGGAGACCCTTGAGGATGTGATTCTTCGATGCTGAGATCGTGAAGAGACCAGATTCACTGTCTTCTACATCTGCCATCTCTAGGGTGCACTGGATTTCATGCTTGCATATTATGGCAATCCACCACCCCTACCCTTTGTTCTATCAATTCTGCTAATCTCATAGCCATGAGGGAGGGCTTCCAAGATTTCGGGTGCCGAGGTGTCGTCAAGCCATGTCTCGGTAAGGAATAAGACATCCACCTGCTTATCTACCAGATGGTCATGTATTTCCACCCAATGTTTACTTAGCGATCTACAGTTGATCAGGGAGAGATTGAGCGTCTGTCCCCTCTCTCTGCACTTTAGCCTACGGTTTATGGTATAAGAGCAGTTAATGCAGGTTTTACCCCGATTCTCCAAACTAATGCTATGTTTACACTTCTCCCCCTGTATGGGGCATAATTTTTGAAGCTGTTGGGCACTGTAGCGAATTGAAGAAATCGTACCGGCAGGGGTGGTGGCCCCTGGTCCCGTCCGGGCGCGGACGGGCTTGCCTTTGGCACGCCGTCGGCGCGTCCGCTGCGCGTCCTTGCTGTCATCCGGTTTTATGGGGAAGGCAAGCCGCTCTAACACCACCCGCCCCTGCCGCCGGAAGTGCCTCCTCCCTCCACAACAAACGGGATTCTCCCGCGGTGGACCGGGGAAGGGCAATATGAATTCCCAGCACCAGCGCAGTGGCCTCAAACGTAAGTGCAGCAATTAATACGAGCCTCTCAATTTAATGTTTAGTTAAAATCACTATGACCAATATATTTTAAAAACAGATTGTGCAAAATACGGCAAGAATAGCAGCAATTCAAATTAGGTTTCTGTTCTTACGATCGTGCGTCCGCGTTGTTCAGGAACAACATGTGGATCTGCAGGCCCACACCGAAGATCTCGAGAATCGTTCTCGGAGGAATAACATAAGGATTCGAGCTATGCCCTGGAAGGCAGAAGAAGACATCCTGAAATCTTACGTCCTGGCCCTTTTTCAGCAGGTGCTGGGTGAGGAGGGCACTCGTGATATTCAAATGGACCGGGTCCACTGTGTGGGTCTGCCCAGAGGTGAAAAGGCCCCTCCGCCGGACATCTTAGTATATGTACATGATTTTCAGCTTAAGGAACAAATTCTGCGCAAGGCACGGGAATCGCACCCTCTCCAGTTCCGGGGTCACTCTCCTGTGCTCTTTCAGGACCTTTCAGCATCCACTTTGGCCAAACGGAGGAAATTCAGAATGGTCACCTCCCATCTCCGGGACAATGGGATTCCATACTCCTGGGACCATCCTTTCCGCATTATCTTTAAACACCACGGTATATTAAAACAGATTTGTTCTCTTTCTGAGGCACTCAGTGTACTAGGTCTTGAGAAACCCTCGACTCTGGATCACCAAGAAGGCCCCAAAGAGCGTATCGTCCACAGGGCCTCACGCTGGCAATTGGTGGGCAAACCGACATCCAATCTGAAGCCGGATCCAGAAACCATGGCCAGGGAACATGAGGCGGTCCTCTCCTCTCTTTCTCAACCTCAGGAGCACCAGTGCACCCCCTGAGACTCCGCTGCAGTTCATCCGGGGTGGGAGTCCTGATTACTGGCCGGAGGGATGCCTGAGTATGCTCCTTGGCTCTTGCTGATGGTTTGTCCAATTGAAGCTGATCCATCACCAGGTACTTTGGATTGTGGTTTGCTGCCAGAGTCATGACCCCGTTGGGTTTTCATCTCTTGATGAACTTGTGTGTCTTGTTATTTTTGGGACTAGGGTACAAAAGGTTATGTTCTTTATTCCTATTGTGGTTGTTAGTTTTCTGTGGGGCCCCCGTGCTGGCACATATGCCTCTGTACCCTCCTCATCAGTCCTTCTTCGCTCCCGTCCACCCTCCGCACTCCTGGTCAATGTAGGCCAAGGCCGAGCAACACGCATTAATCACTGTTTCTGATGAGGAAAGATCTTTAAGTTGTAAGTCTTAATGTCCGGGGCCTGAATCATCCTGTAAAGCGCTCTGCTATTTTGTCTTTATTAGATCACTTTGAGTCAGACATGTGCATGTTACAGGAAACCCACCTGCTATCTAAAGATGCTACCCGCATGCGCTCACGTTGATTTCCTCACCAATACTGGTCCTGCAGCACGGTGAAGAAGAATAGGGTGGCTATTTTACTAGGGGTGAAGTTTGAGGGAAAGGTGCTTTCCAATTTTTACGAAGCAAAGGGCAGGGTTCTAGTGCTTAGGATTCAATGGGGGTCAACTATGCTAACTGTAATTAATGTGTATGCACCTAATATGCACCGGAAGCCTTTTGTACTTAAGCACATTGTAGAGGGCCTGGCCTCCCCTGACGCTGCTGTAGTCGTGGGCGGTGACCTCTACTTGGTTATGGACAACAACCTAGATCGGTCTGGCCCGCGACACACACAGGGGGGTTCCTTCTCACCGGCCAGTAGACAGTGGTTGGCTGACAGCGGTCTGCATGACGTTTGGCGACTTAAGCACCCGACCCTCAGGGACTTCACTCATTACTCCGCAGCCCATAAAACGTATGCGCATTAAGACATGTTCCTTGTCTCCGAATCACTTTTGCCCAGGGTTACTAATGCGTCTATAGCACCACATTCCCTATCTGACCATGCATTAAATTCCATTCACATACAGCTGGAAGGGGTTGAGTACACTCCTGCTAGATGGCAGCTTAGAGTGGAGCTACTACACTGGCCTAGCAATATAGAGAGCATACATGCAAAGATTATTAAATATCTGCTCTACAATGACACTGGGAATACCTCACTGGCAACCATCTGGAAAACCCTCAAATTGGTTATCCGAGGAGAGCTTATGGTACTTTCCTCAGCTGATAATAAAAAATGTAAAGAAGCCCAACAGAGCTTGAAACTTGAGGTGGGAGAGTTGGAGGCTATACACAAGCGTACGGGTTCACCGAGGGTTTGGAGATCCCTGGAAAATAAACGATTGCTCCTCAAACGTTTGGACCTTGATAGAGCAGAACATGCTTTGCTTCACCACAGATTTTACTTAAGCAGTGATAGATGTGGCAGGATGCTGGCTCAGTGGCTACGCACCAAAACGGTGGCTGCGGCCATATTCTCCCTATGGCAGCCTTCTCGTGAGAAATACATTTAGACTCTGAAATAGTGGAGGAGTTGAGGCAATTTTATCATTCCCTACATAGTGAAGAGGCACAGGGCAACTCCGAAGCAGGGGCCTATCTGGAATCAAGCAGGTTTTCCCGCCTCCCTGAGGCACAGGCCGAGCAATTAGAAGACCCCATTTGCCTGGATGAGGTCACAGCAACCATTTCTCATCTAAAGCTGGATAAATCGACGGGGCCGGATGGCTACCCTAACCTTTTTTATAAAACATACTGTAGAGAATTGGCACCTGTCCTGACACACCATTTTTAATTCCTTCCTAGATAGCGGGTCAGTCACGGACTCTATAGCCGAAGCTGCGGTTTCAGTTATACTTAAGCCTCATAAAGATCCTAAGCTTTGCAGTTCTTACTGCCCTATCTCACTGCTCAACATCGATGAGAAGCTCTTCACAGGCATTCTGGTGTCGTGGTTGGGTCCACTCATGGCCGGTCTGATTGACCCGGATCAGGTGGGGTTCATCCCCACTCGCCAGGGCGGGGATAATACAAAAAGCCTTCTGCATCTCATGGATAGTGTACATCGTTCTCATAAGGAGGCCGTGCTTCTGTCTGTGGATACGGAAGAAGCGTTCAACAGGGTACGCTGGGGGTACATGTTTGACACATTGCAAAACTTTGGGTTTGGAACTCGCTTTATTCAATGGATTCAATGCATTTACCATACCCCTCGGGCCTTTGTTAGGGTGAATGGAGTGTCCTCAACCCCCTTTGCAATCGCTAGGGTTACGAGGCAGGGGTGTCCTCTTTCACCGATCATCCAGAGATCCAGGGTCTCCGTTTCGGAGGCGATACCCATAAGGTAAGCCTCTATGCAGATGATGTCATATTATCCCTTGTGGAGCCCCTCACGTCTATACCTCAGATGATCAGCGAACTGGAGTCTTTTGGACGTATTTCAGGCTTTAAGGTTAACATTACTAAATCTCAGGTGTTAAATTTGTCTTCGCCCCTGGTCCATGTAGACCAATTGCAGCGGAGCCTTCCTCTGCACTGAACTAGCGATCCCGTGCCCTATTTGGCCATTCTCCTTGCCCCCTCACTTTCTCGCATGCTGGAGCTGAACTATTCGACTCTGGTGGATCAGACTAAAAAAGCGTTGCATGATTGGTCTAAACTTAATATGGCATGGTTCGGGCGCATAGCTGCGGGAAAGATGACGATACTGCTGAGGATTTTATATTTATTTCAGATTCTGCCCCTGGGCCCCCCACCCAGAGCGATGCGAGGTTTACAACTAGCCATCAACAAATGTATCTGGGGAGCAAGAAGGCACGTATGACCGTTTCACAACTGACTCAACCCAAAAGTGAGGGCAGAGTGAACTTGCCATTGGTCCACAGATGTCTTCAGGCCGCCCACCTCGATATGTACTAGAGTGGTACCGCCCCCTTTCCGAAAAGCATTGGACCTTCATGGATCAGGCAGTTGCAGGAGCGAATGTTAGGAGGGAGATCTGGCTTCCGCGCAAAGAGCGGGCGTGGGGCCTATATTCCGCTCCAGTAACTGCGGCAACAATGAAAGTGTGGGATTCAGTGGTGCTAAAGAGGGGCCTTACAACTTTTCACTCCCCTATGACTCCGATGGCCGATAAGCCTGACTTTCCTCCGAGTTGTAAATCCGAGTGCGCTCAGCGTTGAAGAGAGGCGGGATGTAAACGCTTGGGTCATCTATTTGAACTGGACGGCATCATCCCCTTCGAGCAGTTGAACCAAGATTACAACTTACCACTAACAGATGAGTTCTATTACCTACAATTGCACCATTGGGCTACCTCAGCTGCATATCTATCACATGTCTCTCAAATACTCACACCGGTCGAAAAATGGGTAATGAGCAAGAACGTTGATAAGCACTTGATATCGAACCTGTACGTCCTACTTACACCAAGCCCGAGACGGAGTCGCTCGAAAGGCCAGTTGGGATGGGAGGGTGAATTGGGGCGGGCCCTCACTGACAAAGAATGGGATAACATTTATTACAGAACTCACCATACTGCCTTCAATACTGCTGGAACCGAATCTGCGATTAAAGTAGCATCCTATTGGTACCTTACGCCGCCCATATTAACCAATGGGACAAAAAACACACAGAGCAATGTTGGCGGGGCTGTGGCTTGACCGGTTCCTTAGTACATCTACTTTGGCACTGTCCGAGACTAGAACGATTTTGGGAGCAGGTGTTAAACGACATAGATGCGGCCTTTGAGACTGAGATCCCCCGTTTCCCGGCTTAAGCTCTACTGGGGCTTTCGAACCCTATAACGTTCCCATTGCAGTCACTGCGTGGCAGACAGATGGCTTTAGCGTTACTTGCAGCTCCCCAGGTAAACTTGGCCCACTGGGATACAGCTACAGTCCCAGACCACACGGGCTGGTTTCATAGATTATGGTCGACCCTAGCTATGGAATGCCTTTCCCTAGCCTAGATCAAGATCATAAGGGCGAACAGGATGCAGACTTATGGACCCCTTCATCACCCTATTATCTAAAGAATTTCGAGAAGTTACTCTTACAAATTCTCTAGCTGATCTATAGGACTCAAGATCAGGTGACCCCGATTTCGGAATAATGGGGAGACACGGGTGTAACCGCTACGGTTGGGAGGACAGGCCACCTTTAAGCATCTGTTGGAGCACGGTGTGGGCCTCCCTTTCTTCTTCTTTCCTTTCTTTGGGTGGGAGGGTGGGGGGAGGAGGGGTTTCTGTTTTCTACATGTCCTTTTGTTTGATATACATATTTTTTCGTAGTTTGGTGCTCTCTTTTCCTTCAGATCAGACATGGTCATAAGCGCTGCCAGCCTCCGGGTTGTAGGCACTGTCTGAAGCTGTGTATATAAGTATATCCTATGCAATGTTTTCCCAGCAGCCGGCCCATGGGGTTGTAGGCACACGGTTGAATATGTAAGTTGGTCTGCTTTATAAAACGAATAAAAGATTTGTTCCATAAAAGTATCCATGACTCCAATCCTATTGGTCCCAATATCCCGAGACAGACAGTTCTTGCAGTTTTATGATGAACTCATGTTAGTGAATGTTGTTACAGTCTCCTGATGAGGGCATTCCAGCTGAAACGCTCGTAGTGTGTTAACCTACCGCCAGCATTCGTGTTCATCTCAGCCGTTCGCTCTATGGATCTTTCTATAAATCACTTGATGGTTTTATGAATGATTGTAGTATGCGTTTTTTCAAGTGAAAAGCAAATTGAAAAGAAAGTAAATTAATGCACAATTTAGGTGCATTACTGTATATACACAATGTAATATGGACACCATATCAAATCACATTGCTGGTTTTATACTGTGAACTATTTAATATTGTCCTATTCGTGATAATTGATATAATTAAATATATTGTTTGTGATAAAAAACAACAAAATCGTCAAATATGATATCTTGATATACTGTAATTGGACGGTTTCATTCTGGTTTGCCTGCACACATAATATATTTTTTACTTGCCTAGGCTTTTTCTCAATTCATGACTATTGACTCCAGTGCGAAAGGCATTGTAGCTGTGTTGACTCAAAAAAGAGTAAGAAAACTAAGAAACCACTGTGGTATTTGAATCACGGGTGCTTTCCATGGCTAAAGAATGTTACTCAGTGGTGGAAAGAGAAGCATTGGCTATGGTATGGGGATTAGAGCATTTTAGGTCTTTTGTGTGGGGGTCAAACATGTTGGTGAGGTGTGACCACAAGCTTTTGACCAAATTGCTCACCACAGAAGGATTACTTACTACCACACCTAGGATTGCAAGGTTATCTTTAAGGTTAATGGACTACAACTACAAGGTGCAATGTGTACTGGGAGTAAGAAACAAAGTGCCCGATTATCTAAGTAGGCTTCCATTGCCATTGTGTGAGAAGAGTGGACAGGTGGTGAGGAGTGGAACATGACCTGGATGGATAAGAGGGGGAAAATGCAGTATCTACTGAAAAGTGGGAGAAAGCGAGCAATGGTGATGTTACATTACAGAAAGTGAATGGGTGTGGAAAATGAGGACATTTTTGGAAAAAAGGTTGTTGAAAATTTTAGGAAGTGTGTGAGGAATTACCAGTGTACAAGGAAAATGTATTCAGAGGGGATAAGAGTGTCCCACCCCAGAGTTTATGACGTAAAATTGTGGAATTATGTCATGAGGGTAATTTGGGTATTGTAAGTAGCTGGTGAAGGACAAGTATTGGTGGCCTGGAATAGATGGTGACATGGAACGGGTGGCGGGAGAGTGTGAATGTGCAGACAATTTCAAGGTAACCTTTGAGACCACCTATGGTTCCTGTGGAGTGTCCCAAGATGGCGTAGGAGACTATTGGAGAAGATATCATGGGTCCAGGGGTCAATGAAGAGGGAAGATATAAGTTTGTTATAGTGGCGATGGATTACTTTTCTAAACAGCCTGAAATAGTTTTCGTGGATGCAGTATGTGCAGAGTGTTGTTAGGTTTCTTGACAAATTCTTTCAAAGGGAAGGGTTATCTAAGAAGGTCATTGCGGATAATGGACCACAGTTATGTACTGTGGAGGTACAATCGTTCTTACAACACAATGGGGTGGAACATAAACTTACTTCAGTTTATCACCCAGACGGTAATGGCGAGGTTGAGAGGTTCAACCGAGTTATTAAAGGTGCACTTCAGATGGCAAGTACTAAAATGGAGAACTGGATGGTGATAGTAAGGAATATAGTTTGGATGTATTGCATCACTCCTGGAGTGACTTGGTATAACCCTTTCACTGTTATGCGAGGCAGAGTGCCCTTTACAATGATACTTAGAGGTGAATGGAACAATCTATATAAGCTCAGTGATCACCAGAAGCGGTGAGTGGCACAGGATAAGTATAAAATGTATGGTAATTCTAAGTCTGGTGCTAAAGATGTAGGAGTACAAGTTGGGGAAATGGTGTACGTGAAGAGGCCTGTAAAAGGGAGAAAGGAAGAGAACCCGTTTCTAGGTCCCTGAGGGGTGGATGAGGGTGTGGCACATGTGTCTGGCTGCCCCGGGACACCAAAGGTGGCCACCTACGCGGGCGGCCACTCTTAGTGCCATAGGATGGCACAGACCCAGGAGCGGTCTAGTGGTTGGGGGACTGGAGGGTCCCCCTTGTGATGTCATTTATGGCCAGGGGTGTCTATATGGCCCAGGGGGCGAGGGTCAAGCGCCCTCTTTGTTCCTGGACGCGACGGCGAGCTGACCCTCGCCCCCTCACCCCCCCCTTCACTCGTGACGTTCGTGTGCCTGCCCGGCGCTTTTATGAGGTGAGTGTATGGAGGGGAATGGTGTGCTTTGATTATGTGGGTGGGGGGCGCGGGGTGGGCCCTGGGAGGATAGGGCTGGGGGGGGGGGGTGGACGGGGCCAGGGGGAGGGGGGCCTCGGGCTGGGGCGCGCGTCCGTTGCCTTGTTCTTTTGTTCTGTTTGTTGGCCTAAGGGACAGGACGGCTTGTTGGGATGTCGGGGGTTGCAGGGGGCTGCAGCAGCGATTACTGGGGATAGGGAGATAGGCGGACTCCTGGCTCCTCTGGTTGGGCGGGATAGGGGCGTCGGTCCTGTTTTTCGCAGGGTTCGCGCGCCTTAGGGTCGGGTGTTGTTTTGGGTGGGGGGGGTTGCTGCGGGTTAGTCCCGCGCCTTTGGGGCCTCACCTTGTTCCGGCGGATTGCAGGCTTTGTGCGGGGGCCTCTGGTGGGTCAGCGTGGTCTGGGTGTGGGGTGGGTCACCAGGGTGGCCTTTGGGTGTCCCTGCTTCCTCATGCAGATTGCGGAATGCCCGGGAGGGGGGGCATGGTCTGGCAAGCGTTCTCGGAGCAGCGCGCACCTCGCCCGGTGTCGCGCGCTACCCGGTGGGGCCGCCCTGCTTTTGCGGTTGTCCTCGTGGTTTGGGGCCCACGTTGGACGGGCTGGTGGCACCCCTGCATATCTCGGTAGCGCTTTCGATTGGACGGTACACGTGTGTTGTCCGGGGGCTCGCTTTGGCCATCTTGTCGGTCCACGTGGCTGGGGCTCACAGAGGACTTCAATTTACTTGTCTACAACATGGCCGCCGTTGTCGCGGGTTCGCGCAGGCGCGTTTTCGCGCATGCGCAGACCGTGTATTCTTCAGCCCCAAGCCGCCCCGCCTCCTTGCCTCCCCGCCTCGCTCGCCTCGCTCGCTGCGGTCTGCGCTGCGGCGGGGAGGGGATCCCTTCCTGGCCCTCTCGCGCTGCAGTGGGTTTATTTTATTATTTAGATTATTTTCGTTTAGCGTTTTTATTTAGCGCGGACTTTACCCGATGATGTTAGAGTGCTTCACAAAAGGAACAGATAAAGTACTAATGAGCTAAATACATCGTTATACTTTTCGACTGTTTCGGTTTGATAAATTTGCAACGCATTATTGGGCTCGGGGGGATGGACTCTTTGGTGTCAGGTTGTGAGGGAGGGGGGCGAAGGGGGGACTCATATGTTGTTTTGTTTTTCTGCAGGGCAGCGACATCAGAGAAGGTCGAAACACGCTATTAGTCACACAACATGTGGCTCAGGATTGGGATGCATCATTTATACTAGGTAGGCGTTTTCTTGTAATTGAGCTCTTAGTGGACGTAATTTACAACAAATTGTTTCAGGTTTTAGGGAGAGGTCCAGGGCATGACTTAAAGGGGCAGGGGGTGGGGGGGAGGGGGGCTGGAGGTACTCATGACTCTACTTTTGTTTACTACAGAGAATCAGCGAGAGGAGGTTGTCTGGACGGACGTCATGGATATATACAGAGGTAAACCGGTGGGCGTACTGTGGTCAGTACGCTGTCTAGGACTAAAACAATTGCGGTGTGTGGCTAATTGGTTTTTCTATTGCAGGGAATGGTTGCTGAAGAATACAACAACTGAGGGGACGGTGGAAACAGGATTGGGAGCAGGTATAACAAGGATTGCGGATAGCAAGGTGTTTAGGAGGGGGGCAGGGAGGTGCTGGGCTCAAGGCTGTCAGGAGCAACTGGCCACACAGTGTGGGATACTTTGCTAAAACCTCTCTTTTATTTCCATTCAGCATTGCACACCGTGAAGTCTTGGTCAGGCCTGAAGCTCGCCTACACCTAATTGCCACTGATTGAGTAAGTAAGTCAGGGACCAGGGGACATGGAGGTTGCTGGACCCGCAGTGGGTTGCCCGAGCTACTAGAGTGTCAAGGACTTTTCTCATTCTCCCTTTATCCTCCCCCCTCAGATTCCGAGACGAGCCCACAACGCTATATGGAAATCCAGGCCTCCCCATCGCTATTCTCTCAGATGTCGCAGGTGGACGACTCGCTGTCTGATGCGTCACAGGAGGCGCAGTGGGCGGCGTTCATGCAGATGGCCAGGGGGAAAGGGCTATCCTGGGCCAAGGGGATTGCGAGGGATGTCGAACGAGATGACTCCGGATTCATTTGCAAGGCTCCCCTGCCGGATCATGACTTGCAGGAGGCCGGTCACACTAGATCGTCTAAGAGGGCGCGGAAGCAAATGTCCAAAGAATTCGCGCCAGACCCTCCCGCAGGCAAGAGCAGGACAGTGATAGCGCAAATCGAGCCCCCGCCACAAATCGCATCACCGTGTGTGTCACCAGTCGCTCCACAGGTATCTGTCCAGAACTCAGCTGTTTACGCCACCCGAGAGGACCTTGGTAAATTGTCCGATTCCCTGAAAGACTTCATGAAGGAGCTTTTGGGAAATAGAGTCTCCCCAGCACCTGTTATGACATTGAGTAGTGCTGCGGACGGCGGCGAGGGGGCGAAGGCGGCGGCTTCTGTGTGGGTCGCTCCATTGCTTGCTTCAATGCCATCTACATCGACCCTCCCTCAAGTGGCCAGCACCAGTTCTATTGTGGCGACGTTGTCCACCGCTGCCGAGCGGAAACACTGGAGGAGCCGTGGTGCCTCCTCCTCCTTTGGTGCCCGTTCTTCCTTCAATACCCACTCCTGCCAACACCAGCGTAACCTCCATCTCCACAGACACAGAGTTGATCAAGTCGGCTCCACCCCCTGGTACGTCTTCTGCACCTACTCTCTGTAGCGGTGCCTTGATACCTCCTTTGTTGACAAACAATCTTTCTTCCGCAGGAAGCGCTGATAGCGTAGTTCCCCTTGCAGCACCTCTGTCCGCACCTACTCCTGAGCCCAAGGTGGCGGCAGCAGCCCTACTGTCTGGTCATTGCCACTTAGCCTGGCAGGTACCCCTAGCTGCCAGAGAAATGATATGGAGGAGAGAACTGATTGATATCTTCTCGCTGTTGCTATTAGGACAGGAAGGCACTGACATCAGGAAAGCTGGGTTGAAAGAGGAGGATAAAAAGACAATGTACCAGCAATGGCCTGAGAAGACAATCGAGAACTGGCTAGATGCGTTTGCCATCTTACAGGCAGTTATATTAGAGAAGCACCCAGAACAGGCGCAGGCGCTCGTTCAATACAGCACACTGATCAGGAAAGAAGCTGCTCGTTGGGGCGGGCAGGGTTGGGTGAGTTACGACCTAGAATTTAGGAGACGAATGTCCTTGTGCCCAGAGATGGGATGGGACCAAAAAGAAGTACAACTGTGGTTAGATCACATGGGTTCCAACGTGCTCGGCAATGCGGGAAGCATAGATAAGAAGCAGGGGAATAAGGACTCAGGCAGTAACACACAGAGTAGCGAGACACTGGGGGATACAGTCCTTTCGGGGTGGCTACAGAGGTAGAGGGGGCAACAGAGGGTCGTTCAAGAAGTCGTCCCCAGGGATATGTCGCTCTTTCAACTCCCGTCATTGCACTTGGGGAAAGTCCTGTAAGTTAGCCCATTTGTGAAACAAATGTGGGGGCTCCCACTCTGCAGGATCATGTTCAGTGCAGCAAGGGGGCACTTCCAAGATCTCTAAGGATGCAGGTAACAAGCAATAACAGTAGGGCATGTCCTCCCGTCTTCAGTCCCCCCCCTCCTTTGCACCCCATCGCACAATCCTGTGCTTATCCTGGCACTGTAATGGGGCCCTCCCCCGTGATCCTGTCTAACATGTTACCCCTCCTGCTAAAGTATCCGCTCCCGCGGGACAAGCTCTTGCTTCTGGATGGTTTTAGCGAAGGATTTAAGATACCCTACGTGGGCCGTGAGGGCCCCAGAGAGGCAGAGAATTTAAGGTCAGCTAGGGAGATGCCTCTGATAGTCAAAGCAAAGGTGGAGAAGGAGAGACTGTTAGGGAGAGTGTCTGTCCCTTTTGACAGACCACCTTTAGAAAACTTCGTGGTGTCACCTCTGGGGGTGGTACCTAAGAGCCCGGGTCTTTTAGGTTAATACATAACCTCTCTCACCCGGAAGGAGCTTCGGTCAACCATGGTCTGGAGGAAGGGTCCTGCTCCGTGTCATACTGCACGCTGGATGTAGCTTTAGACCTAGTAAGAAGAGCAAGCGTAGGGGCATGGTTGGCCAAAGCAGACATTGAATCTGCTTTCAGGTTATTACCTGTGCATCCAGCAGTCAACACTTGCTAGGCTTCAAATTGGATGGGGAGTATTACTACGATCGCTGCATGCCGATGGGATGTGCAGTATCTTGTGCCTACTTTGAAGCGTTCAGCAGCTACCTGCAGTGGGCACTGCAGTCTCGCTATGGGATCAGTGGTGTTTCTCATTACCTGGATGACTTCCTTTTTATAGGAAGTCAAGGGTCAGAGGAGTGTAGCGAGGCTTTGCAGAAGTTTGAAGCACTGACTGCTAGCTTAGGGGTCCCCTTAGCTCCAGGTAAGCCAGTCGGCCCTGCGCAGGTTTTGACCTTCTTAGGGATTGAAATCGACACAGTGAAGGGCGAGTGTAGGTTACCAGCAGACAAGGTTTGGGATCTGGCACAGACCATTCATTCTGCTCTGGGTCAGGATAAGGTGACGCTGGGTTTTTTACAGAGTCTGCTGGGCAAGCTCAACTTCGCTGCGAGAATCATCCCCGCGGGAAGGGTCTTTGCGCGCAGGTTGGCAAGGACATCCGCGAAAGTCAGCAAGAGCTATCATTTAGTGAGGATCAGCAAAGGCATGAGAGAGGACCTTAAGATGTGGGCCACCTTCCTTGGGGACTTCAACGGCTCTGTAGTTTGGAGGGCGCCTTGGGCAGGGTCTCCTGAACTTTCTATGTTCACTGATGCATCTGGAAGAGAAAGTTTTGGTGTCATTTCGGACACGGAGTGGTGCGCGCAAGCATGGCCGCATGTGTGGCGAAAAAAGAAGGTTACATCCAACATTACTGTGCTACAACTGTTTCCCATTGTGGTAGCATTTCACCTGTGGCCAGAGAAGCTAGCTGCACGGAGGGTCCTGATGTGGTCGGACAATTTAGCAGTGGTGCAGGCCATTAATTCTCAGTCAGCTTCCTGCCCGCTAGTTCTATGTCTACTCAGGGAGTTGATGAGGGTTTGCCTGGTGAGCAATGTGGAGTGTAGAGCACGGCATATTCAAGGGGTCCAGAACACAGCAGCTGATGCTCTTTCTCGCTTCCAGTGGCACAGGTTTCGCGAGGCATGGCCGAGAGTAAAGGAAGAGATGACCCGTTTCCCCGAGTACCTATGGTTCCTTCTGAATCTGAGAGGCGATTGAGAGGGCTAGGGGAGCTGGCGTTGGCCCGCGGACGATCAAACCATACCGAGTGGGCGTGGAGAAGTTTTGCGCTGTCACCGGGGATTGGGAACAGGAGAGGCCTACGCTGGAATCCCGGACGCAGGATTTTATTCTGTGGGCGAAAGATGAGGGCAAATCACAATCTTGGGTTGCTGGGCATCTGTCAGCCATCAGCCATCACGCTCGATTGAGGGGGCAGCTAGACCCAACAAAGTCATTTTTAATCAGGTCAGCGCTGAAGGGCTGGTCCAGAAGCGAACCTTGTGCTTCAGATAACAGGGCAACGATTGACTTTGCTACATTAAAGGGGATGCTGGATAGCATAGAAAGGGCCACAAGTTCTGGGTTTGAGGCAGTTCTCTTTTCCGCAACATTTGCGCTGGCCTTCTTTGGTGCCTTCAGGATAGGGGAGATAGTGGCGAAGTCAAAGAATGATAGATCGGGCATACCTTTGTGTATCCAGGATACTCTGTTGTCTGGGGATTGCTTATCACTAAGGTTGAGACAATCTAAAACGGATCAGGAAGGGGCTGGCAAAGTAATAGTGCTGAACAAGTTAGAGGTTGCCAGGTACTGCCCGGTACGTCTGGTTGAGAGATACCTTTCCCTGCGCCCTCCTGCTGAAGGTTATTTGCTGGTTCATGCGGATGGAACACCTTTGACCAAGTACCAAGTGCAGCGTGTTATGGACACATGTCTAGATTTATCTGGTAATAAAGTACAGGGCAAAAGATTTTGTACTCATTCTTTCAGGATAGGGGCAGCGACCACGGCGTTTCAGGCAGGCTTGCCAGTAGAAAATATAAAACATGTGGGGCGCTGGAAGTCGAATTGCTACAAACGATATATACGTTCATAGGATGAGCTATAAGCATCTGTTCCAAAACATTTTGTTCCTTGCGTGTTATTATCTTCAATGTTATTGGTTTGCAGTGTGTATATCTTTGTGTGTTGTTAATAAACAAGGTGTAAAACATCTGCATCTTTCATTTACTAGGTATATCGGTCTGGGTGACAGGACATTTGAGAATTCAAAGGGTAGCCCGGTGGACGGATAGCAGAAAGTGGAAACATGGTGTTAGAAATGGGATCCCTGGCTGGCCAGGGCTTGCGCCAAAGTCAGTCAGAGACCACCACTTCCACGTCAGGGCAAGGGAGTTACACGCCAAGATAACCCCTGCTCACCCCCTTGGTAACGTAGCACGAGCAGTAAGGCTAAACTTGGAGGCGATATGAGTTAAGTATTTGCGCACGCACCCCAGCAACAACACCCAAGGCCCACCACAAAGGAAACTCCACACAAGGTTATATATAAAAATAGCCTTTGTATTACACCAAAACACATTAGATAAAAACACACACTTTACAATGTGCCAACAGGCACGGGCAGAATTTACAGGGGAGATGTACAAGACAGGGCCACCTGGACCACTGTCAGGAATAGACACTTTTAGCACTCAGCACTTACTAAAATATAAAGCACACAACCAGTAACTACTGGTAACCAGGACCTCACTAGCACCACCTGTACTAGGAGAACAACCACCTAAGTATCACAATACCTGTAGGGGTATAAGCACCTAACACATGATGCATAACATACATTCAGAGGTGTAAGGAAGGAAAACACATGATGCATAAACACACATTCAGAGGTGTAGCAAAGAACACTTTGCAGAAATCACATTAACACAGAACTTACATCAAAAGTCCAGGGTCCAGGTTGCGCCACTGTGCCAAAACCTAAACGTAGCAGCTGCCCACAAAGTGCTGGGCAGCTGTATATACTGATAAGCCAACGTTGGAGCCTTGTGGGCTCAAGAACAATGGTGAGGGCAACACAGCGTGGGAGCTACGGGGCTCTAACCACCTGACTGTGTCTCAAGAGCCCCGCTGGGCTCTACATAAACCAACCGGCACCTCGAGCCTCTCTGGGCTCGTAAAACAAATGCGGGCACTCCAGAGCTTCAGCGCTCTAAAACGATATGGGTGGTGAGCCTCTCGGGCTCAAAGAACAACTCGGGACCAAGAGCCTCTCAGGGCTCAAAATACAAGGATAGTGTCGCCCGACATGCATTGGAGTAGCCTGAAGAACAAAATTCGGCAGTTACTCAACGGGGGTGAATTAACACCCGACTTATTAATAATACATTAAGGTGGCGAGCAGTTGGTGCATTTGGGCCGCAGGGGCCTGTTGCAGATGATGAGGAACACTTTGTGCGATTTGAGCAACTTCCTGGGGACCTGTGAATTATGGTGGTCCGAAATCACACCAAGACTTCATTGGAAAGGCGCTAGGTCAGGGGTAGCATTGGAGACTTCCCGCAGGCAGGTGAACAGCGCCATGCGCAAATTCACAGAGCAAAGGGGATTTGGTTTCATAAGACATGGTCTGCTACACACGAAATGCACGGGTTGCTTTGATGGAGACGGTGTTCATTTATCTGAAGTAGGGATGGCTATTTTTCTAGCGGAAGCAATGGGAGCAGCGGGTTGTATCTAAAGGAGGAAGAGTATGTGGGGGGGCTCTGGGACGGCGGCTGCCGCACCCAGAGCCATGGCGGAATTACAGGGCAATCCAATGCAGGAAGGTACAGAAGGGTACCCTCTACAGGAGCACCGGAAGGGTGCGAGAGCAAATTATCCCCACGGAGATCCACAGTGGAATCCTGGAGGAGTGACGGCGCCCCGTTAGTCCTTCGGGTGGTTGTATACCTGAGCAACCGGGGGTTGCCAGCAACGCTCAGCCCCCCGTAGGGGCAGGGGCGTGAGCAAGGGGTGGATTGTAGGTCCGCCAGGGGTGGGGTTAGACCTTCCCCCTAACTGACAACGCCCCCGCGGTTAACACCACAGGGGGTTATGGCTCATCAGGTGGGCGGGTCGCGAGGGGCGGCCTGCCCCTGGATCGCCCGTAAGATAACCCAACATGTTGGCATAATGTATATGCTAATAAAGCTGCAACAACTTTCTCCAACATTTCATAGTGTGGTGTCTTTTATTTCGGAAAGTTGGGGGAAGAGCGGTCAGGGGTTGTGCCGATATTGGCACTAAGGAGGATGGACGGCTGGAAGAAGAGGAAACTAAAGTTGATGGCATGTTGGGGGGTCAGAG